>NC_064925.1:272538844-272849955 GCF_023897955.1 Schistocerca gregaria | reverse complement strand
CGCGCCTTTACCTTGACGGTGAACCTCTTGCTGTGGTCGCGACGCATCGGTTCTTGGGACTGGTGTTCGATACCCGGTTGACTTGGCTGCCCCATATTAGGCAGCTGAAGCAAACATGCTGGCGGCACTTAAACGCTCTCCGTTGCTTAAGCCACACCAGGTGGGGTGCCGACCGGTCCACCCTCCTCCACCTATATCAAGCGCTGATCCAGTCCCGCCTTGATTATGGGTGTGTGGCGTACGGTTCTGCCTCGCCTTCGGCGTTGCGATTGCTGGATCCCATACACCACTGCGGGATCCGCCTCGCCACGGGAGCGTTCCGGACAAGCCCCGTCGACAGCATACTTGTGGAGGCTGGTGTCCCTCCATTGCGGTTCCGGCGTGACCGCCTTCTGGCCGCCTATGCCGCGCACGTTTATAGCATGCCAGGGCATCCAAACTACCGTCTCCTGTTCCCGCGCTCGATCGTCCATGTTCCAGACAGGCGGCCCCGGTCAGGGTGTCCCATTGCGGTTCGCCTCCGGGACCTTCTCCGTGGCCTTGACTTTTTTCCTCTGCCGCCTGTATTCCGGGCCAATCTCCATCTGCCCCCGTGGAGTGTGCCCCGACCGTGCCTTCGGCTCGACTTGGCACAGGGTCCGAAGGTCTCAGTGCCTCCGGAGGCCCTCCGCCGCCGCTTTCTTTCCATCCTGGCCGAGTTTCCGAACGCGGCGGTGGCCTACACCGACGGTTCGGTAGTCTCTGGTCACACTGGTTACGCTCTCACTCTACGGGATTATTGTGAGCAACGGTCATTGGCAGCTGGCTCCAGTGTATACACTGCCGAGTTGGTTGCCATCTATCGTGCCCTAGAGTTTCTCCGCTCCCGCTCAGGTGAGTCCTTTGTCATCTGTAGTGACTCCCTGAGCGGTTTACGAGCTCTTGACCAGTGTTTCCCTCGTTCCCGTCTGGTGATGGCCATCCAGGAGTCCCTCCATACTCTCGTCCGTTGCGGCCGCTCTGTCACCTTTGTTTGGTCCCCGGGTCACGTCGGCATCCCGGGTAACGAGCGGGTTGACGAACTGGCGAAACAGGCGGTCAGTTCCCCGGCCATGGAGATCGGTCTTTTAGAGAGTGACGTCCGATCCGTCTTGCGGCAGAAGGTCCTTGCTGCTTGGCGTGATGAGTGGCGCACCCTGCCCTCTCCCAACAAACTTCGGGCAGTCAAGGAGACAACCAGTGTGTGGCGCTCCTCCATGCGGGGGTCTCGCAAGGACGCTGTCGTCCTCTGCCGGCTCCGCATAGGACATACCCGGCTCACGCACGCGTATCTCTTGTGCCGTGACGACCCGCCTCTCTGTCGCTGCGGATTGGCCCTGACCGTGGTACACGTCTTACTAGACTGCCCACTTTTAACTGCCCTCAGGCAGACGTTCGCGCTGCCTGATACACTCCCTGCTCTTTTAACCGATGACTCTACTATGGCTGACTCAGTTCTCCGTTTTATTCGAGCAGGGGGTTTTTATCATTCAATATGAGAGTCCCTTTTTATTTTTTTTAGTGTCGACTGTGGCTTTTGGCCTGGGGTTTTAGTTTGTGGTGTTTTAATGTGTCCCTTGGTTGTTGGCCTTTCCAGTTTTATTTTCATGGTCGGCCAATGACCGTCGCACTCTGTGTGTCTTTTAATCTCTTTTCTCTGGTCTTCGTCTATGTCTTTCTTGTACTGTGTCGTCCCTTGTCGTCTCTGTTATGTGTTTATTGCTTGTTGGACTTTTCTTCGTGTATTGTTATGGTCATGGAACAAGGGACCGATGACCTAAGTAGTCTGGTCCCTTTAACCCCCACAAACCAACCAACCAACCAATACTGTTTGGCTGCATTTGTCGGTATACTGGATCTCATAAAATAGCAAATACACTGTGCACAACTATTCCAGCCGACAATGTTAATTTCCTACAAATATCCGTGCATTTATAACGATTTCCACTACAGTGGGCTTCCTAGTTGGCTCCAAAACGTCACCACACAGTTATCCTGGGGGAACCCGCTTACCCATAATTTGTAAGCAGTGGTCATCAGCTGTTTTTGTCGAACGTGGGTGGCAGTTATGAGGCGGATCTTCAGTCTTTTGTGTCTTACAGTAGCGGCTGAAAGTTCGAATGTGGAGCTAATGTGGAGCTCACTAATGTGCGTAATGTGACGCGAAAGAGCGTTATACTGGGTTGGCTTACAAGAGATCCATTGTATAAACCCCACCGTATAAATGGGTTGCACCGTTTCCTTTTGGTTCCATTAGCGGTATTCTACTGTACTATGCAGCGGGAATTTCAGTGTGTAACTGCAAACAAAGAGAAAACAATTACGTTTCTTTTTTTCTCGCCAACGGCTTACCGCAGTGGTAACTCTGGTTCCCGTCAGAACACCGAAGTTAAGCGCGGTTGGGCATGGCTAACACTTGGATGTGTGACCGTTCGGTCTGCCGAGCTCTATGGGCAAGCTGGGTGTACCCAGCCCTTGTGAGACAAACTGTGCAGCAACTTGTTTGAGAAGTAGCGTCTCCGATCACAACTGACAATAGCCGCGAGAGCGGTGTGCTGACCACATGCCCCTCCATCTCCGCATCCAATGACGCAAATAGGCAGAGGACGACACGGCGTTCGTTCAGTATTGCTGGTCCTCCCGAGAACTGTTCGGGCGGAGCTTTTTTATGTATAATTAAAATTTATGACTATCCGTCATACTGCGTGTTGATCAGTGGAATCTAATCTCGAGAAAATTTATTTATTTCGTTACATAGCTTTTCGAGTAACAGAACAGGGATATACATAGCTTTGCACCTGGTGTTAGGTGAAAGTACTGTAGGCGCTACACGTAAAGAACGTACCACATACATTTCATCGGTCACCTATCTATCCAGTTATGTGAACAACCTAATAAATAACGAAATACCAGACTCGTTACACAAAATAGCGAGAGATCGCAGTTATACGCGCGATCGAGCATGCAAATTCACTATAGGAAAAAAAGACTTGGCACATGAAGGCATTACCCGAATGGGACTGAAATCTGTGTATGTGACGTACATGTACAGACAAATGATTACAACTTCAGAAAAATTGGATGATTTATTCAAGAGAAAGAACTTCACAAATGAATCAAGTGAGTAACGTGTTGGTCCACCTCTGGCTCTTATGCAAGCAGTTATCGGGTTTGACATGGATTGACAGACTTGTTAGATGTTCTCCTCAAGGACGTCGTGCCAAATGCTGTTCAATAAGCGCTTTAGATAGACAACCGAGCTGGATGGAGGCCCGTGCCTGTAATGCTACAAAATTTCCCAGCTGGATAGAAATCTGGTGACCTTGCTGGCCAACGTAGAATTTGGCAAGCACGAAGAAAAGCAGTAGGGCTCTCGCTGTGTGCGGGAGGGAATTATCCTGCTGAAATGTAAGCTCAGGATGGCTTGCCATGAAGGGAAACAAAACAGGGCGTATAATATCGTCGACTTACCGCTGTGCACTAAGTGTGCCCACCGTTGTCCGGGGCATCTGCAGACACGTCTTCTGCCAGAAATCTCTTTCACTGGAGTAGAATTGTCTTTAATGATGAACCTCGCTTCGAACTAAGCCCGCCGTACGGCCAGATAACCACGAACGATGCTGTGGGGACCCCGCGGCATCCTTACAGCACAGCCACAGTCAACGATATTCTACGCGCCGTTTTGTTGCCCTTCTTGGAAAGCCATCTTGGGCTTACATTTCAGCAAGATAGTGCCCTCCGCGCAAGACAAGAGTTTGTCTTCGTGCTTGCCAAACCCTACCTTTGTCAGCAAGGTCGCCGGAACTCTCACCAATTGAGAACGTTTGGAGCATTATGAACAGGGCCCTCCAACCAGTTCGGAATTTTGGCGATCTAACACACCGATCGGACAGAATTTGGTACGATATCCCTCAGGAGGACACCTAACAACTTTGTCGATGAATGACAAGCCGAATAAGTGTCTGCAAAAGAGCCAGTGAGGGACAAACGCGTTATAGGCGTGCTCAATTTGTGAAGCTCTTTCTCTTGAATAAACATTCAATTTTTCTGAAATTATAATAATTTGTCTGTACATGTATATCACATCTACCGACTTGCTTCCCATTCTGATAATGCCTTGATGAAGTGTCTTTTTTTGTCTTTTCTGTCTTGAGTGTAATTTCACTTAACTCTACAAAATAAATAGGTACGGTGCGTTTCGGAGTACGATACTATCCTCAGACGCCTAAACGAGTGTCTTGAACTTTATTAAAAGTTGCTAGGTTGCTAGGTTGTACTTTAAGACCGTAAACTGTTTTCGTCGCGTGTGACGCTTAGATTATGTAGAGACGTAACACCTGCCACACACTGAAAGCTTTCATAACCGTTGTCTTAGTTGTTGGTGAGTCTTTTGGGTCCACGAAACTGTTTCGTTCGTGACGTTTCGTCCAGAGCTGCGTTGGACAACTAAAGAGGTGCTGAGTCGGCAACTCAGAGGAACCCGGAGCGCCTCTGAAGGTGTGCAACGCTACTCTGGACGAAACGTTACGAACGAAAATGCTGACGACCAGACAACCCGGAAGATTCATCAGCAACTTCCTTACACTTGTATTTTCGTTGTTTACAGCACGTTGCCTCCTTCCATTAAATGCTCTGGTGTCTATAATTCTTCTAACACCAAGGGAATATAAATTACCAAACATAGTAATTACGCTTGAAAAATAAGGCAGCGCTAGTCTCAGACGTAACGCAATGTTTCTGTTGTCGTTTTGTATCCACTACTAACTGCCATGTTTCTCTTTGCTTTTGCTAATCATTAATTTAGGTCGGCCCCTTCCCTATTCCCAGGCAGTCTTAAACTGAAGCACCGCATTTGAAAGGTCAGGTCCATTTTCTATGTTGGCAGGCATAAAGACGGCAGTGTCACACGTAAAGCAATGGAACTTCTTAAACAATAACGCTGACAACACGATACTCGGCGCTCTGTGAGCATCCGAGTTTTCGGCTGTGGCCAGACTACCTACATGGTAATTTGGTGGTGCCAACTCTTCGCCGCTTTTTGGTCCTCACTTCTTTCTTCCTCACTTTATGATCCCGCTTTGGGCGCGTCATTATCCTCGATCTGTCTAAGAGACCACATAAAGCAGCTAGCGAAGTGACGCAGTAATGAGACACTAGGCACGGATCCGTGAGACGTTTTGATCTATCCACACCTAGCCACCCTGGTTTATGTTTTCCATTGTCTCAGATCACTTGAGGAATGATTCGTTAAATAAGAAGCGCACGATTTACTTCCACACCTACGTCCATTCCATCTCTGAAAGGGGTTGCCACTAACCTTACTTTTGCGAATCGCAAACTTGCGGAACGGATTCGAAGAGAGCGCATTGTTTAATGACTAATATGAAGGCGTGCTGAAAAGTAATGCCTACGAATTTGTTATCTGAAAACTATCAAAACTCTCTAAATAAAACTAGCATCATTAACATGCTGCATATTTATTCTTGATATCTATATATTTATTTTTCAACATAGTCGCTCTGACGACGAACACTTTCCTCCCAACGAGAGATCAGTTTGTTGATACAGTCACTGTAGAATGTATGACTTTGTCGCCGGAGCCACACTGTTCCTCACGCACCCATATAATGACGTCATACACCGTTATGTTACCTGCTGCAATTCGGAATCCTCTGGCGGCAGAGTGCTGCAACTATGTAGACATGAAGAATGAAGATTGTAACATTACAGGACATATTGGGACATATTGAAGTATTCGATACTGTAGACTTTTAGGGGATGTCGATACAGATATGCAAAATGTAAAGGGAAACTTTGGTGATGTTTAAATATTGTACTGTGTCAATATTAGGACATTTTGCACAGAAAGAACAAAAATAGAATTAATGTAAAAATATATTAGTGTTAGTAACCTACTTTCATTCAATTTTGTAATTATATTTCATTTTGTAAAAGAAAGACTCACTGTTTGCTGTAGCTCTGATTAATTGTATAAATTATCAGTTTTGAGCTAAATTATTTCGTATAATATGGACAAGATACTTTTAAAAACTCACCAGCTAATGAGAAAGTCTGTGAATGAGCGTTTGATGCGCACTTCTGGAACTTTCTATGGAGAAATTCTATATTATGATCGCAAAAATACGAAAACTTGTGAAAACTGTTTCATAATCTAATTTCGAAAGACGATTTGTATCAAGAAATATTGCTAAAAAGATTTGTTGGCGTTTTGAAACACGATTTAAATCATTTTACATATAGATAGTTGTTCTAAATCACTCAAGAAATATCCAGAATGAAATGTCAATATATTTCTGGAAACATCGGTACAAATCTGGTGAAAGTTATCCAGAAGCTGGTAGAAAAATGTTATAAAATCTATTTGGAAATTATGCTTGTAAGAATTTATATGTACTGATCCTTTTACTTACTTTAATCTGTACTAAAATTCTGTAATGTCTAATTTAGTTTTAAGTCGTGAATTGCTATCGTATTGTAAACAAAACATTGTCAAAAACTCTCATTGTTTGGAAAGATATTAATACACCTAGGAGTTGTCAGTTGCCAGTGCAGTTCGGATATGCAGTGCGGTTAGCTCTGAGAGTCAGTTGTTGAGTCAGTCAGTTCTGTTTGTAAATAAACGTCTGTAATGAAGAATTTCTTGTTGTCGTCAATATGAACTCAAGACCTTTTGTACGAAGCAGACACCTCCTAATGCAACGTTTTAATTTGGTTGAGGAAGCTGGGATGTTATAATTTGGTGTTGAGGAGCTGAAATGTTATAATTTGGTGCAGAAAGTCCTGGGACGTTATAAGATGTAGAATGTTTATAATGTTTGTTTTATTTAAAAAAAGCTATAAAAGTTTTCAAATAAAAATATCGGATGCATTGTTCTCCAGCGCATACCTGTATTTGACACCAATGAAAAACATTTTTTTATGTAGAATTTAACATAATTTGACAGCATTTTTTACACACGACGTCTGACTAGATACTACACAAGCCGCCATACGGTGCATGGCGGAGGGTACCGTGTACCTTTCCTGCTCCACTCGCAAATGGATCGAGGGAAACAAGACTGTCTAAATGATTCTGCACGAGTTCTGATTTATCTTGCCTTCGCGAGATATACATTGGTGGCTGTAGGATCATTCTGCAGTCTGTTGCAAACACCGTTTCTCTGATCTTCCTGAATAGTGTGTCGCGAAAAGAACGTCTTCTTCTCTCCAGGGATTCCCATTCGAGTTCGTGGAGCATTTCCATAATACTCGCGTGTTGATCGACCTAACGGTAATAAATGTAGCAACACTCTCCTGATTGGCTTCGCCGTCTTTCTTTAATCCAGGTTGGTGGGGATCGCTAACACTAGAGTAGTAGTCAAGAACGGGTCGCAATCGCCTCTATAGATGAACAATCGTTTCCTACAATTCTTGCAATACGCTGAAATCGACCATTCGCCTTTCCTACAACTGACCTTAAGTGCTCCTTAAATTTCATGTCGCTTTGCAACGCTCCGTCCAGATATTGTTATCGATATGACTGTGTCAGCAACACGTCACTAATATCATACTCGAAGATTACAGGAATGCTCTTCCTATTCACCAGCATTAATTTACGTTTTCGCAGATTTAGAGCAAGCTGCCACTCATCATACAAAGTAGGAACTCCATTCAAGACACGCCAGTCCCACCTACAGTGACTCACCGGCGGCACATCAGGAAGCTAGTCATCGTTCAGCCTCTCCGTGAAGGATTTGAACTGTCTGATAGCATTTCACAGTTTTTAGAACTGTGTGAAAATTCAAATGGCTCCGAGCACTATGGGACCCAACTTCTGAGGTCATTAGTCCCCTAGAACTTAGAACTAGTTAAACCTAACCAATCTAAGGACATCACACACATGCATGCCCCAGTCAGGATTCGAACCTGCGACCGTAGCGGTCACGCGGTTCCAGACTGCAGCGCCTAGAACAGCACGGCCACTTCGGCCGGCAGAACTGCGTGAGTAGCATGTGGATATTGAAAAAATTTTTCAGTGAATGTTCTCTGAAACTAGTACATTGGACAGGATTCAAATTAGGACATGATGTGTAAACAATTAAAAGTCCCACAAACCCATGTTCGTTACATGCCATAGGCAGTGCATCTTCGGTACCAATACTGACATACTAACCCATAAGCACTAAATTTTTCATTTAAGCAACATCCACGGCTTCCCTAATGTCACCAGCTCTATAGGCATCGTTTAATACAAACAGGTCTAAGAGCTCATCTCTCACCTCAACGTCATTTGATACATATCTTACAATTATGGCAAGCGGCGATTGATCTTTGATATGTGTACAGGGTAGTCCATTGATCGTGACTGGGCCAAATATCTCACGAAATAAGCGTCAAACGAAAAAACTACAAAGAACGAAACTTGTCTAGCTTGAAGGGGAAAACCAGATGGCGCTATGGTTGGCCCGCTAGATGGCGCTGCCATAAGTCAAACGGATATCAACTGCATTTTTAAACAGGAACCCCCATTTTTATTACATATTCGTGTAGTACGTAAAGAAATATGAATGTTTTAGTTGGACCACTTTTTTCGCTTTGTGATAGATGCCGCTGTAATAGACACTAACATATGGCTCACAATTTTAGACGAACAGTTGCTAACAGGTAGTTTTTATAAATTTAAATACAGAACATAGGTACGTTTTTTACATGTACCTTTGTGAACTTATCATTTCTGAGAACGCATGCTGTTACAGCGTGATTACCTGTAAATACCACATTAATGCAATAAGTGCTCAAAATGATGTCCGTCAACTTCAGTGCATTTGGCAATACGTGTAACGACATTCCTCTCAACAGCGAGTAGTTCGCTTTCCGTAATGTTCGCACATGCATTGACAATGCACTGACGCATGTTGTCAGGCGTTGTCAGGGACGTCAGATCTGATGAACATGCGGGTATGGTGCTTCGACGACCAATCCACCTGTCATGAAATATGCTATTCAATACCGCTTCAACCGCACGCGAGCTATGTGCCGGACATCCATCATGTTGGAAGTACATCGCCATTCTGTCATGCAGTGAAACATCTTGTGGTAATATCGGCAGAACATTACGTAGGACATCAGCATACATTGCACCATTTAGATTGCCATCGATAAAATGGGGGCCAATTATCCTTCCTCTCATAATGCCGCACCATACATTAACCCGCCAAGGTCGCTGATGTTCCACTTGTCGCAGCCATCGTGGATTTTCCGATGCCCAATAGTGCATATTATGCCGGTTTACGTTACCGCTGTGGGTGAATGACGTTTCGTCGTTAAATAGAACGCGTGCTAAAAATCTGCCATCGTCCCGTAATTTCTCTTGTGCCCAGTGGCAGAACTGTACACCACGTTCAAAGTCGTCGCCGTGCAATTCCTGGTGCATAGAAATATGGTACGGGTGCAATCGATGTTGACATAGCATTCTCAACACCGACGTTTTTTAGATTCCCTATTCTCGCGCAATTTGTCTGCTTCTGATGTGCGGATTAGCCGCGACAGCAGCTAAAACACCTACTTGGTCGTTGTTGTTGGTCGTCGTTGACGTTTCACATGTGGCTGAACACTTCCTGTTTCCTTAAATAACGTAACTATTTGGCGAACGACGCAGACACTTGGATGATGTCGTCCTGGATACCGAGCAGCATACACATCACACGCCCGTTGGGCATTTTGATCATAATAGCCATACATCAACACGATATCGACCTTTTCCGCAATTGGTAAACGGTGCATTTTAACATGGATAATGTATCACGAAGCTAATACCGTCCGCACTGGCCGAATGTTACGTGATACCACGTACTTATACGTTTGTGACTATTGCAGTGCCATCAGTCACAAAGCGAAAAAAGTGGTCCAACTAAAACATTGATATTTCTTTACGTACTACACGAATATGTAATAAAAATGGGGGTTCCTATTTTAAGAAAAAAAAAACGCAGTTGATATCCGTTTGACCTATGGCAGCGCCATCTAGCGGGCCAACCATAGCGCCATCTGGTTTCCCCCTTCAACCTTCGTTCTTTGTAGTTTTTATCGTTTGATACTTATTTCGTGAGATATTTGGCCCGGTCACTATCAATCAACCACCCTGTATACTCATCCAAAGCCATAGTTACTCCTGAACACTCACATTTTTTATACAGTCTCCTTGCTACCTGGCTGCTGATAACAGAAACTGCCGTCTGTTTTATGTCCAGTGGCGAATATTTGTGTAAGTTCTTTTTTTGCGGTTTCTTAACATCTAGGGCTAAAATAGAAACAAATTGTGCAATATCCCTCTTTCTGAACTCCGTCTTTCTATAAGTTTTCTTTGCTTTCGCAATACACAAAAGCCAAGAAGAAACCACATCCAACTGTTAAATCTGCTTGCTTAGTAAACATGGACATACTCTGTTTTGAGCTAAGGCGTTTTTCCGTCAGTAGTGTCAGTTTATATTTATTTAACTGAGAAGCAAAACTACTACAGGTCCATTCATGGAAGAGATACCGTTCCACCCTCCAGCCCCTACCAACAGCTACAGTGAGGAATCTTCCTGCAGGACAGGGGTGTAATATAGGCGTATTTTAGCCGAAACACGGCCCCTGCCCAACTAATGGAAGAAGTTCCTTACAGCACTGGAGTGCTTGTACAGACATCATCAGTGCATAAAGATTGGGACTAGAGGAGAACTGGTACCGTCCTGGACACAGACGCAGCACGTGCTGTACGTGTAGCTGTCTGCGGAACAGCACGTTTGAGCAGGCCTGTTTTGGAATTCTAGACATCCCTGGGCGGGCGAAGGCCGATTCCTCGAGACGTCCAAGCTGTTAGACGTCGGGCTGACCAGCTGGCATTTTGTCCTTGGCAGGTTACTGCCCACTATGTAGAGCCTGTGCAGTGTTAGGGCTGACGTTACCCAAAATAGCGATAGATCGGTACTGAACTATGAAAAATATGGGTGCGCAGTGGTTGTAGATGTTTTGTTCTACACGGAGTATGTAAAGGCAGAACACAGTGAATGGTTTATTTGACTTTATGTTGTTGTTGTTGTTGTTGTGGTCTTCAGTCCTAAGACTGGTTTGATGCAGCTCTCCATTCTACTCTATCCTGCGCAAGCTTCTTCATCTCCCAGTACTTACTGCAACTTACATCCTTCTGAATCTGCTTAGTGTATTCATCTCTTGGTCTCCCTCTACGATTTTTACCCTCCACGCTGCCCTCAAAATGGTTCAGAAGGCACTGAGCACTATGGGACTTAACATCTATGGTCATCAGTCCCCTAGAACTTAGAACTACTTAAACGTAACTAACCTAAGGACATCACACAACACCCAGCCATCACGAGGCAGAGAAAATCCCTGACCCCGCCGGGAATCGAATCCGGGAACCCGGGCGTGGGAAGCGAGAACGCTACCGCACGACCACGCTGCCCTCCAATGCTACATTTGTGATCCCTTGATGCCTCAGAACATGTCCTACCAACCGGTCCCTTCTTCTTGTGAAGTTGTGCCACAAACTCCTCTTCTCCCCAATTCTATTCAATACCTCCTCATTAGTTATGTGATCTAACCATCTAATCTTCAGCATTCCTCTGTAGCACCACATTTAGAAAGCTTCTATTCTCTTCTTGTCCAAACTGTTTATCGTCCATGTTTCACTTCCACACATGGCTACAGTCCATACAAATACTTTCAGAAACGACTTCCTGACAATTAAATCTATACTCGATGTTAAATTTCTCTTCTTCAGAAACGCTTTCCTTGCCTTTGCCAGTCTTCATTTTATATCCTCTCTACTTCGACCATCATCAGTTATTTTGCTCCCCAAATAGCAAAACTAATGGTTCAAATGGCTCTGAGCACTATGGGACTTAACATCTGTGGTCATCAGTCCCCTAGAACTTAGAACTACTTAAACCTAACGAACCTACGGACATTACACACATCCATGCGCGAGGCAGGATTCGAACCTGCGACCGTAGCAGTCCCGTGGTTCCGGACTGAGCGGCTGAACCGCTAGACCACCGTGGCCGGCCAAATAGCAAAACTCCTTTACTACTTTAAGTGTCTCATTTCCTAATCTAGTTCTCTCAGCATCACCCGATTTAATTCGACTCCATTCCATTACCCTCGTTTTGCTTTTGTTGATGTTCATCTTGTATCTTCCTTTCAAGACACTGTCCATTCCGTTCAACTGCTCTTCGAAGTCCTTTGCTGTTTCTGAGAGAATTACAATGTCATCGGCGAACCTCAAAGTTTTTATTTCTTCTCCGTGGATTTTAATACCTACTCCGAATTTTTCTTTTGTTTTCTTTACTGCTTGTTCGATATACAGATTGAATAACATCGGGGAGAGGCTACAACCCTGTCTCACTCCCTTCCCAACCACTAATATCCCCTCACAGACAGCAGGTGCTAGCACTAATAGTGAGGGTATACACTCTAAGACAAGCAATAAGAGGCACCACGACTGTATTATCCCTTAGATGTGATATTTATATACAGACAAAGGAATGATTACAATTTCAGGAAAAAAATGTATGATTTATTCAAGAGCAATTCAAAACGTATAGGTCCACTTCTGGTCCTTAGGCAAGCATTGGCATTGATGACAGAGTTGTCACCCTACCTCGGTGAACAGGGTAACCGGATTTCTCCCCAACTGAGAAAGTTTCCAGTATTATGAGCAGGGCCCTCCAACCAGCTCAGGATTTTGACGTTCTAAAGCGCGAATTGGACAGAATTTGGCACGATATCCCTCAGGAGGATATTCAATAACTCTGTCAATCAACGACAAGTCGAATAACTTATTGCATAAAGCCAGAGGTGGACCAACGCTTAATGCCTCAGGATGTGCCCTATCAACCGATTCCTCCTTTTGGTCTAGTTGTGCCATAAACATCTTTTTTGGCATAATTCGATTTAGTACATCGACATTGTTACTCGATCTACTCATCTAATTTTCAATTTTCTTCTGCAGCACCATATTTCAGAAGCTTCTAATTTTTCTTCCCTTAACAGTTAATCGTTCACGGTTCACTTCCGTACAAGACCGTATTTAAAAAAAAACCTAACGCTTAAAATTAATATTGAGTGTTAACAAATTTCTCTTGAAACTTCCTGGCAAATTAAAACTGCGTGCCGGACCGAGACTCGAACTCGGGACCTACCAACTGAGCTACCCAAGCACGACTCACGCCCCGTCCTCACAACCTACTTCTGCGAACCTTGCAGGAGAGCTTCTGTGAAGTTTGGAAGGTAGGAGACGAGGTACTGGCACAAGTAAGGCTGTGAGGACGGAGCGTGAGCCGTGCTTGGGTAGCACAGCCTGTAGAGGACTTGCCCGCAAAAGGCAAAGGTCCCGAGTTCGAGTCTCGGTCCGGCACGCAGTTTTAATCTGCCAGGAAGTTTCATATCAGCGCACACTCCGCTGCAGAGTGAAACTCTCATTCTGGAAATTTCTCTTTTTCAGGATTGATTTTCTTGCTGTTGGTCAGTTTGCACTTGGTATCCTCTCTATTGCGCCCATTGTTAGTTATTTTGCTGCCCATAGCAAAAGTCGTCGACTTTGATAATAAAATACCACTTGTTTTTCAACTAAAGATAAAAGTAAGTTACTCGTTTGGGGGCATCATCATTCTTCTGACTGGTTTAATGCGACCCACCATTAATTCGTCTCCTGTGTCAAACTCTTCATCTCAGAACAGCAATTGTGCTCAACGTCTTCAATTATTTGTTGCACGTTTTCCAGTCTCTGTCTCCGTTACAGTTTTTTATCGTATACAGCAGCCCTCTGGAACCATGGAGAGCTTTTCACTGTTGTCTCAACACATGTCCTATCCTACCGTCCCACCTTCTTGTCAGTGTTCTCCTTACGTTCCTTTCCACAGCGCTCCTGCTTGGAACCTCCACATTCTTGATCTTTTCAGTCCATCTAATTTTCAGCGTCCATCTATAACAGGAGAATTCACACGCTTTGGTTCTCTTTTTTTCTGAGTTCCTTGCGGACGATGATCCGCATCCACACAATTTACAATGCTGCGCTCCAAACTTGTATTCTGAGAAGTTTCTTTCTCAGACCAAGACGATGTTTGTTAGTGGCAGACTTCTCTTGGTCAGTAATGTCCTGTTTGCCTGTGACGTTTGCTTTTCATGCCCTCCTTGATTCATCAGTCATATGTTGTTTTGCTTCCAAGGTAGCAGAATTCCTCCATTTCGCGTATTTCTTGATCGCCAGTTTCGACGTTAAGCTTTTCGACACTCTCATTTCTGCTACTACTCACTACTGTCGTTTTTCTTCGACTTACCCTTAATCCATATCATCTATTCATTGGACTAATTCATTCCATTCAGCAGGTCCTCTAAGTGCCCTTCACTTTCGCTGAGGATAGCAATGTTATCAGTGGATCTTACCATTTATATCTTTTCACCCTAATTTTTAATTTCAAACCTGAATTTTTTTCCCTTTTCATCATTCCTTCTTAGATGTGTGGATTGTATACTAGGGAAGAAAGAGTGCGTCCCTATCTTACATTCTTTTTAATCCGAACCTTTGTTCTTTGTCATTCATGAGGGTATTTTTGATCCGTCATTGCAACTACAAATATGCGTGATTTTTTCGCCAGACGCGTTTCGCTTTATTGAGGTGAAGCATCTTCAGTGGTCTGTAATTAAGATTATTTACATTTTGATTTGCTTTTTAGATCGAACAACAGTTCGTTAAGAATAGGTTGGTTAGTACTTGCGCTGATTTTTCGGCTGCTTTCTCGCTTACATCGGGAAATGCCGTCTGCTAGCACATCGTTGTTTTTCTCTGTTAGACGCTGATAATTTTCGTTTACTTTTTAGATGTTCTGCAGCACTACGCATTTCTCACAACACACTTTTATGCACACCACTGTATTCTGTTCGTTTTCGTACTTAAAGTATGTGTTGATGTTTACTTTTTGTACTGTTGCCAACATGACCGTTCTACTACTTTGTCTTTGACCTACAAATATTCTTTTTTAAATTAGGTTACTGTATGTGTGTAATTCTGTTTAAGTCTGTTTCTGTGTATTTAAATACCGTGTAAAAGTATAAAATAAACAATTGCTCAATGACCAGATAACTATTGGAAACCAGACTCTGTATAGAATAATTGATGAAATCACATGAAAAAGAAAAGAGCCTTTTTCATCCTTGACCTCCTCCCACTCTCCCACAACCCCCGTTCCCCCTCCCACCCCAATCACAGTTTCATTTCACCTCTCGCTCCTCACCTTCCCCTCTAACCCACACTTCATCACACTGCTATATACCTATGTCCACTCATTATGGTTTCTACTCCCAAAATAAATAAATAAATCTCCATCGCTATTCCTTCTCTACTCTTACACAGTATATAAATACATAGAAACATACTTAAATAGAATTATACACATACAATAATCTAAGAAAGAATATTTGTAGGTCAAAGAGAACTAGATTATTCTTTTTTCTTTCTCATTCCTATTACCGAGCCCATTTTCTCCTGTGATTCTTTCTTTTAAGTCTTGTCTAGCACAGCGTTCCAGTCCCCAATCTATATTAGATTTTTGCCTCCCTTTGCTTGCTGCTTTACCCGTTCAGTGTCCTCACACACTTTCACCATCTTTTCATTTTCTCCTTATGATATCGACATACATACCTGAACTACTGTTGTTGACACCAGTGTACTGTCGGCTCTCACAAGAAGAATCCTGTCACTGAATTGTTTACATTCTCTGTCCTTCCATCCTATTCATGTCGAACCCTAGTCCCGTTCCACCATTAGCTGCTTTTGTTGGCATGACCTTATACTTCTCTCGCCTGAAATCCTTGTCTTGTTTACATTTCACATCACTGAACCCAGTATATCCAGACTGAGCATTTGCATTTCGCGTTTCATATTTTCTAACTTCCCACTACATTTAGACATCTGACATTCCGCACTCCGACACGAAGGATGACATCTTTCCATTGGTTATTCAATCTTTTTCTGATTGGCACCTCCGCTCCCTGCAGGAGATCCGAAAGGAGGACTAATCTGGAATCTGTTGCCTATGGGAAGCTCACCATGACACTTTTTCAATTACAGGCCTCATTTCCTCTGGATACATATTATGAATCTTTGATTCAGTGATTTCCATTGCCTTCTGCCCTTTTTTTCTTTCGCGTACAACCGTCATTCCCTCTGAACTGTCAAGGCATATCCCGATGCACTTCACGGTCTCCTATATGAGGTGCGACAATAAAGTAATGAGACTGAGTTTCTTTGGAAGATGTGACAACCCTGCAGGCTTGCGTAGGCACAATATCTTTGACCTTGGTCTATAAGCTGCTTCTGGTCCAAGCGGCACATCGATGCAATTGTTCAGTCGTGAGTAGTGCTGTAATAAGTTAACACATGTATGTGTCTGTCGTCACGGAAATGGAACCGCATAATATTGCGCAACTGTCGGCATTTCTTTTTGTGTTAAATTGGGTGAAAACGCGACGACAACTTATGGTAAGCTTCAGAAGGCTTATGGAGAGGAGGCTATCTCATGAGCTCAAGTTCTTCGTTGGTATAAAATGTTTAGTGAAGGCAGAACGAATGTTGAAGATGAAGAACACAGTGGACGACCATCAACCTCACAGACAGATGTCAACTTGGCCAGAGTGCGTGAACTCGTACGATCTGATGAAAGATTACCTGTGGAAATGATTGCAGAAGAACTGAACATCAATCGAGAAACGTTTCGTCTAATAATTACTGAAGATCTTGGTATGAAAAAGATTTGTGCAAAAATGGCCCCCAAAAATCTCACACCACAACAGCGAGAAACATTGAAAAATGTGGCAGCCAATCTGTTAGAGAAAACGGAAATCAATCCAGAATTGTTGAGCCGTGTTATCACTGGTGATGAAAGTCGGTTTTCTCAAATGGTTCAAATGGCTCTAAGCACTATGGGACTTAACATCTGAGGTCATCAGTCCCCTAGACTTAGAACTACTTAAACATAACCAACCTAAGGACATCACACACATCCGTGCCCGAGGCTCGATTCGAACCTGCGACCGTCGCAGCAGCGCGGTTCTGGACGGGTGTTTTCACTACGATCCAGAGACAAGGGATTACCCAGACCAAAAAAAGCTCACATGTCAAAGTCAAAAGTGAAATGCATGCTTGTGTGCTTCTTTGATTCCAAGGGATTTGTTCATAAAGAGTGGATGCCTTCTTGGACAAACAGTTAACCAATATTACTACAAAGAAAAGTTCTTCGTGTCCGTGCCAACATTGATGATGATTGGATTCTGCATCACGATAATGCACCATCCCATACTGCTCTGTCAGTACAGCAATTTTTAACCGCAAAACAAATATCAGAACTACCACAGCCACCTTATTCACCAGATATCGCCCCGTGCGACTTTTTTCTATTTCAAAGAGTCAAAACGGTGGTCAAGGGACACCATTTTGAAACAACACAAGATGTCCAAAAAGCTGTGACGAGTGTCTTGGAGGATATTACAGAAGATGAGTTCCAGAAATGTTACCATCAATGGCAGAAGCGCTGGAAAAAGTGTGTGCAGTCAGAAGGGTGCTACTTTGAAGGAGACAACACTAAACTTGACTAAAACGGTAAGCAACATATTTTTTCACATCAGTCTCATTACTTTATTGTCGCACCCGTATGTATCTTTCTCCATCAGTCGATAGGAGCACTGCCCATGGAAGACACACTTCCGGATTCAAGTCTCCATACAGCGGACAACTTCAACATGTCAGGCAGTTTCACAATCGCGTACATTCCGCTGCAGTTTGAAATCTTTCTGGTCGTGCCATCTTGTTTACGGCTAGTCAGAGGCCAGCAATGAGGGGTGTTCATAAATAGTACTGGACTTATTTAGAAATCCAGAACCTTTTTTTTTAATAAGCTCTTTTATTTATTTGTATTTTGCTTTGTTAAAGTCGTATACAATGCTCTTAAAAGCATGCAAATGGAGTATGAGCCAGAAATTCTGATTTTTTTAACATCTTTTGTAATTGGAGGATCACATTTACTATAAGTAGCCATCTTTTTTATATAAGTCTCGTTATAAAATGGAGAGAAACCGTGGCTTTTCGAACTATCTGGTAGCTCATTGCGAGTAAACAATCTCGTCATCTCCTAACACATTCTCCTGTCCCTCTTAAAAGAGATGTCGCAAGCAGAGTGATGTGACTTAACAGTTACGGCCTCCACAAGTCATTGCCACGGTAATAGAGGAAGGGTGCGTGATGCTGCGCAGACGGGACAAGCAGTGTGCGCAGCAGAATTAAAGTTGATGGACTGCTTTCTCGTTCCGGCAATTCGACAAACGGTAGAACCACGTCAGCATTTTTTATCTCATTACTCGAAGTATTCTGTGCGTACCATTCAGAACTTGACACAGGCGGAGGAATAAATAAAGATCTCATTGATAAAGAGGGGAAGAGACTGAATTTATTGTGCTACCCATGTATACTGCTTTAGAGAGTGTAATGACTGCACCATCAATTTTCCCCATTGTGTCCGTTGATGTTATGGCCATCGGTACCACAGAACTATGGATCTGAATGGAGTCTGTTTTTCTGTCAAATGCCTGTTTCCTATTACACGGCTTACAAGTATACAAGTCTTTTACTGCGCATTACACCAGCATTATAAAATAATAATCGCGACCGATATTGCTCTTTAATTGCAATAAGTTATTCAGACCTGTATTACTTGCATACGATATAAATGCTAATTTCTTCACGGTACTATCAAGCTTTGTTGGCGTAGAACCATAGAATATATGCATAACACTTCGTGTTTTATTAGCGCATTGAAGAATTCATTCCTCTCTGTATTGTATGCAAGTACGCAGAAGAACAAAACAAAGTTCTTTAACAATTGACGTGTTGTTAAATGGAAATACGGGACCTTTAAATGTTCAGGCAATAATTTATGATGTCTGGATCGTCATAAATTTGTATAAACACTCGCATTACCAGCTTCGGCAGATGAACCACCATCTTTAGATGAAATAATTACATTATTGGTACATTTGAAGATGGCAGTTCATATGCCGAAACTGGTAATATGAATTTTTATAGTAATTTCTGGCTATCTTGACATAACTAATTATTTCTTGAAAACTGAGTTCCTTTTTACTTAATCTGCCTTTCGATATTTAAGATGTGAAGAGCGGTTTGCCCTCGATCTTTCTACTGACCTTTTCATGAAGGTGTGTAATTTAGAAATGCCTTCGAAATCCCTCCCTCCATCTTTTGGAGAATGTTTTTCCAATAAAGTTTAACTGTGTGTTTATTTTTGTTATTGACAGCGCATCCAGTTCTCTACTTGTCCAGTCATTTTTATTTTATTTACCGTACCGCGTTTAATGATGGAAGGAGGTTCAGTTGTTTGTGTTTGCTGAAGGTCTTATCTCTTTTCGAACCAGCAACAGGAGGTGGAAGCCATCTCGTAAGACAATTCATGGTGGTCAGCGTCTGTGGTCGTGAGTTAAACGGTGTGGTCGAGAATAAAACGGAAGATCACAGGGCTAAAATAAGAATTTTATAACAACATCTCCAAAAACAATCAAGTTGAGCACAATAATTACAGCGCTTTAGACCATATCGTTTTCATGTTTGTGTACGTGCATGCTTAGGAAACAAACATTGTAAAGGAAAGAGTGAGTCGAATGATGACAAAATGCAGTAGAATGTGACAAGTAACGAAGACATCTCTCGTCGTTACAGACTATGTGAAAACCAGTTGACAAAATAGATGTTTTAGGGTCAGAAAAGACATCAATTTCCACAGCAGCTAAATTTTAACGCAAGAAATAGATACCATCAAGGCAGTTGCAATAAATAATAGGTATTCAGTAAAATCAATTGTCAAAGTATCCAATAAAATACAAGTTGTAATGGAAGCGCTACAAGAAAAACAACTGACGCACAACACAAATCTTCACCTTCATTCTATATCTAGGCACAGCATCGCCAAAATTAGTAACTTATTTAGAAAAACTAAAATAAAACTGTTTTTCCACAAATGACAACTTGGATATCACTTGCAACACACAGTAAACATAAACACTTCAATAACAGAGCACAATGAAATGTATAAAGTACAGCACGAGGGTTGCCCTGCATTGTACAAGGCAAATCAGGATACAATTTCCATACACGTTACAAAGTACACTCTGATGCTTTCCGACTCAACCACTTTGATAAATAGCTAACAGTAAGTATCTTAAGAGACACAGACTAAGTGACAAACACAACAGCCTAACGATACTCCACACAGAAAATAATGGTAGAAAACTTAATCTGCTAGAACAATTATAAATAATGTTACACACCGAAAATTTTTCCGAGAATCAGTTAAATGAAGGAACAGAGTTTAACAGCCACAGCTTTTCCAGCCGTTTTAAAAGTGTATTATTTCCGAGAGAAACAAATATTCAATAGTTGAACTGTTTTGTGTCATAAGATCATATCTGATACCTACAAAAATAATTTGTTTTCAAATGATACCTATGTATAAATAATAACGTAACATCTTTTGTATTGTCTTAGAGAAAACTCTGTGAAGCATCTTTATTTGACTTGTTTGTGTTTGTCAATGTGCTGCGGGACGAAAAGTGTGGATATGTTTCTAAAAATATCTTCTCATACTGTGCAAAAGGCATTTGATCACGACTTGAAACAGTAAGTATTTTTTTAGTGTTGTCTTAGTTTTGTAAAAATTGTAGTCACATTGTCACCTTGTAATATTACCCACGTACACTTAACAGAACCAATATTAACCTAAAGACGAAAAATTATGAAGACTGATCAAGCAACTGAAGATGAGCTCCCAAGCCTCAAAACGCATCGTGGTTTGAAATAAAAATCATGATTTGTGACTGAAGGTGGTTGGTTTTTTTTAGTTCACGAAATTAACACAGTAACGGAGAGAACACTGGCAGTTATAGGCGTCCGCAGAAATTTCATACAGGCTGTAACAAAAATGTTACAGGACACATTCCTCACACGTGGACGAAGAAATTATGTTATATAAACATGGGTTTGGTAACGCTTTGTTTACGTGTTACAACTCGTTTTCTGAAACTCACTAACAATGGGAAACACACAAGAACAGATGGCTGGTTCAGATGGCTCTGAGCACTATGGGACTTAACATCTGAGGTCATCAGTCCCCTAGAACTTAGAACTACTTAAACCTAACTAACCTAAGAACATCACACACATCCATTCCCGAGGCAGGATTCGAACCTGCGACCGTAGCGGTCACGCGGTTCCAGACTGCAACGCCTAGAACCGCATGGCCACTCCGGCCGGCACAAGAACAGAACGTCAGAATCATTTTGCATGTCCCCGCTGCCATGCAACGTACGTTTTTGCTTGTTTACAGCTAATATAAACTGTTCCAGCGATCAGTACGACAGTTGAAAGCTCGCAGATTACTGCGTAGAGTTAATCACATAATTGACTAGTGCAATGGCAGTGCACAGATGCAGAGATGACAGATGCCCATTTGATGTACGGATTAGCTGTTGGCAATGGCGCCCTCGCTCAACGGTTGCACCGGGGGAGATTACCAGAATGAAGTGCTCAAACAGTAAACTGTTTGAAGTTATTGATCGTCGTCTTAGGGAATATGGGGTATTTGAGTCTGATACTCGCAGCAAAACATGTACTTCATGCACGATGTAGCACCTCTTCATTTTAGTGTTAATATTCATCGGCTTCTAAATAACAGATTTGGTGACGTATGTATAAGTAGAGATGGACCGATTTCCTGACCTCCACGCTCTCCAGACCTAAATACACTGGACTTTTATTTATGTTTAGAGTCTCTGTGCTCGTATTATGGAAGGTTGCGAAACCACACACAATGGTCCAGCGATACATCACAACATCCAAGATTCACTATGACTGTGCATGTATCAGTGTCCATGGAGCACGTATTGAACGTCTCTTGTGAGGAAGAGTTGCGTGTGGTATGCTGGTGCGTACTGTTAAAGTGTTTCTAGACCCATGTTCATATAACATAATTTCTTCTTCTATGTGTGAGGAATATCTCCTACAATTTGTGACGTACATTTTTGTTACATCCTATATACATCAGAAAATTGATGATTAACCCTCAATATCTGAAAAAAAATCTCTGTACTCCAGATTAAAAGGGAGCCCTCCCCACCCCTACTTCCTGTTCAATCCATTGCTGACACCTATGCTGACAACAATGGGTAAAATTAAATTAAAAGTTGTCTGGAAAAAACAGTAAATGACAGATATAACACCCTCTAGTGTGACCTATTCTAGATTATTGCTCCAGTGGCAAGGTGGTTTGACGGAAAGTACCGAACGAATATTATTGCTCCAGTGGCAAGGTGGTTTGACGGAAAGTACCGAACGAATTAAGTGGCGCGTACTAAGCGATGTAATACAGTGATATGGGATTGACTTGGATTCAAATATCCATAGAGTCATTTAGATTTAGGAGTCCCGTTGTTTCCTCAGATCGCTAAACGGAAGTACCGGGATGATCCTTTGCAAAATTCCCGTCCAGTTTCCTCCCCTATCGTTTCACAATCCGAGCACGTGCTCTGCTTCTAATGACCTCGTCGGCGACAGGAGCTGAATTCAAACTTTCTAACCTACTTTTCTTCAGACGAGCGCTACTACGATTTTAACGGGTCGTAATAGCCTATTCGAATGTGTAACAGGTTTTCTGAGAAAACTCATATGGGAATCGCTAAAGATAGGTTACGTTAACCCTGATAAGTAAACTTAAGACAGTAGACGGTCGAACTAGCATGTGTAACGAATGTGCTGCCTTCGGATTGTATTTCGTGCAGAGATCCCGAGAATAAGACAGATCAGGCCGCGGCAGTCATTTTTCTCTCGTTCCGTAAATGAATGGAGTAGATCAGGACTAACAGTGGTAAACTGACATTGGCTTGCGCAGTGTATGTCTAAGGGTAAAGGTAAAACAACACAATCAAAGGCAGCTGTGGATCCAGCGAATTTCTCGTCTTGCCAGTCTGGCTGGCCTGCTCTTATTTTATCTCTGTCAACAAGACAGATTACTCTCGTGTCATACAAGGTGTGGGAAGTTGTAATTCTTGTTGCATTTGCATAAAATATGCCCTCTGTATTACCTGTTTTACAGATACCTATAATGGATGATGCAACTGGCGTCGTCCTCTTAGACTTTTTTTTTTTAAATACGAATGCTTGTTTTTACATGCTGTTCACTATTTATACTCTTCGATGCATATTCAACTGCAGTTACTATTTGCGCGATTTGAAGATGGTTGTGTCATCATCTTTTAGTTGTCTAATGTAAATTGCGGACGGGGCAGTAAAAGATTTTTGTATAATATTTTTTTTTAAATTTTAAATAATTTCTCAGCTAAGTATTTCAAAAACTAAGAGCCTTGAAATTGCAAGAAAGTCTAGAAAATTACAAGCCATGTTTGTATGTAGTGTTACAGGGAAGTGGTAGGGCGGGCTTGATCCATCAGTGAACTTTGTGCTTGAACATACGTAACTTGACAAAAATTTCATGTGCAACTACTTACAGAGGCCCAGTTTAGGATGTAATTGTAGTATGGCAGCGAAACGGCAGATATTCTAATGTGTTAATGCGGAACTGGCCACCAGGTGCAAATCTGGAGCTGTGAATGCAGAAAGACTTAAGAAGTGTTCCCTAAGTAATGGACTAGGAACGGGACGAGGGCAGAAAATGTCAGACAAGTACGAAAGGCATAACGTTGATTTTATTGTTAACCACCGGTTATATGTTTTGTTCAGTATGAAGACTGGAGACTTCGACGAGACGCTGTATCCGTAAAACTACGTGATCAGCAGTTGCTCAGAGCAGTTCCGGTGGAATCTGAGCAACGTGTCCCTGTACACTGGCCTTCAGATCGAGTAGAGAGAGTTTGTCCCTGGTAAACTCGTTCTTTCGGATATCACCAGAGCCAAAAGTCACGTGGATTCAGGTCAGAATGATCTTGTTGGCCGTCTCTGGGACACCACGTTTGCGGAAGGTTGCATTGAGCAAATCTTTCACCGGGCAAGCGACATGATGTAATTGCCACACAGTTCCGTCTTCCAAAGCAGGAACCACATAATTTACAAGCATGGCACGATAACGGTACATGTGACTCCATTGTAATCAATAAAATTGTTACTCGGTTTCACCAGACGCAATTTTCAAATGACAGTTAAAAGCATCACTGAATACCCAAATGAACACATTGCCACAGATGCAGATCAGGAGCATTAAAACGATAGTCAAATCGACTCAGCGTTACCGGTATGGAATAACGGTACAAACACTCTCTACAGAACCACCAGAGTGATAGCTAAAAAAATCACTACTGTCCATACTCTGGTGAGAGCTAAAGCCACGTTCCATAAGGACTCACTATCCGGTAATCTTAAACATTACATAGAACAATTTTTCTATTAACCACCAGAGTTCACAATTATTCGGCCGTTTATGGCACACTAGCTGGGCGGTACTGAGTTATCTGCGGTTAAACAGTTTTTCATAAAGAAATGTTAATGCCGAAACTCACTATCGACGCGTATGCTCCATCATAAGAGTTATCTCTTGGAGATATTTAAGCGCGAGTCAATTGTGTCAGCAAACCGCGCGACATCGGAAAAACAGAGGCGATGTGGTGAAGCTGGCAGAACACATGCCGCTCACAACTCACTCGTTTTCTTAAGAAAAAAAGGTTTACGCTAGTGAATTACAGGACGTTCCAAGAAAGGGAGGAAATAATTTCACGACTGTGTGCGACAACCCTGGCCCCGAAAAGGTCATAATTGTTTTGGTGTGTATGGAGGGCCAGAAACCTCCTATAATTCGTTGACAGATCAATTCGGCGATTTCTGGCCGAGTGGCGCAATTTTTATAATATTTGCACGTGCAACAGCGTTATCTAGGCTCACTGTATGCCTGTTATCTGCGGATACGTTCGCATATCATAATCAAATCTAGCCTCACTAAAAGCCTACCACGTTCTAAAAATAAGGCAAGACGTCTCACTGTTGTACAGCATTTAAATTACACCGTTGTTGTGAGTCTTCAAGCGTCCCAGAAGCTGTAAGATATGTCTGACATTCAGCGGCTAAAGTACAACAGGCTTGTATGGAAGTGTGTATTAAAGATTTTGAGAATTGTATACCATTACGTTCATTACGTTGAATCGCATTATGTAGGACATATTAAACAATAAAAGCATTTTTACAAATACGATGCAATTCAAAAATCAGAGAGTAAAGAGCTTTCTATTTTGAGAATAATTCATTTCTCGGGCAACGTTCATTTTACACTGCTTCCCGCAAACGTGACGTCATTTTGACGTCACACGCAATATTGACCACTGTATGATCAGCTATCGATTTTAGTTAGCGTTCGATGCGCGTCTGTCACTACATTGCCAGGTGTTTAGAAAAACACGTAATTCTTGGAATAATTTATTTCAACAATTACTATAAAAATGTCACACAATGATTTATGCCTTCATGTAATGTGCTCTGGCAGTAGTGAGTCGTTATCGCCAATAATGTACAAATTAAGCATGAAACACGCCTGTTTTATATTTTCAGTATGTCATTTCAAGGTAATGGAGCATCGAAAATTTATCACAAACCCGGTACCATTATCATTAAATGTCACATAATAACACATCAATGACATAATTGGCATAAACCTTCAAAAGAAAATATGATAACCAAGAGAGGAGCCAATTATTATATGATTAAGTGGTAGCGTAATGGGTAACTCCGTGGTGTCATGAGTTGCAAATTGTGGGTTCGCCTCCTTCAACATTAGCGTTGTCAAGATATCCTGGGACTTTTTTACGAATGTAATAAAAGTGCGTTCTCCAATAAACGATGTTATTTACATTCCATCTTGTTTGAGAACGAAGGATGAAATAAATAGTGAGCGACTTCCGAGTGTGTGGTTAGGGAGGAACCTAAGAGGACAGTTTAAATTGCTGCAAATGAAACGAGGAGCATTAAGTCATATTCTTCCTTGTCACTAAGTCACAGCCGATCATGCGGTCGACGATATTGCGTTTGATGTCACGTTTGTGAGAAGGGTTGTCAAACGAAAGTTACCACCACTTCGCATCATGTTCTTCAAATCAATAAATATACTGCAGTGCACATTTTTAAACGTAGCCTATGTATTAATTCATGGTATAAGCTAATACCATTCCAGATTTCTTCAAATCCGTCCAGCCATTTCAGTGTGATGGAGTAACAAACATACTCACAAACTTTCGCATTTTTAGAATAAATGGGATACCGACTATATAAGATATCCCCCCTCTCAGATGATGCCCTCTCTCCCTCCATTTATCCCTCCTATAAACTCTGATCCTCACTCCCCCTCCTTTCCTCTGTCCTCTTCCCAGGTCCCCTCTCCCCCTCCCATCCTCCTTTTTTCCCACCTACCCTCTCTGTGCCTCCCTTCTCTCCCCCGAGTCCTTTTGCATTTCCCTCCTCTGCCTTTTCCCATTCCCTCTAGCATCTGCCCTGCCTCTCTCCCCCCTTATGAGTCCTCTCTCTCCTTTGGTCCCCTCCCCCCCATTTTCCTTTTTTTCCTCTCCTCCCTCCTTGTTTCCCCCCTCATATGTCCAGGTCTCCCCCCCCCCCCCCCACCCCTCCATCTGGCCTTGGCTAGGGATTGTGCCGACATTTTCGTGCAGTGTCTTACAGTGAGTGTTCAGTATTGTGTGTCTTTTGGGAAGTGTTGCGAATGGACATCATACTGTCGCTGGGTGTGATTTTTTTTTAATCTCTTGCGAACAGAAACCAGACTGTCGCACATGTTTTTTTTTTTAAATTGTGTGTCTACTATTTTACTTGTCTGATTCCTGTGTATTTTATTAGCATTGCCAACCCCTTTGCTTTATGTTTTAACTTTCCTCAATTTTCCGCCGTTTTACAATTTAAGTCACCGTTTTATTGCCTGATTTTATTGTGTCTTTTCTTCTTACGTTTTTAAAAAAAAGTCTGTAGGCTGTAGAGCAGCGAACTAAGCTGCTGCCAGCCCGCCCACCTTCGGGAGGAATCGAAATTCAATAAAGGAAAGAAAAAAGATATCCGGACACTACGGTACTCTCAAGTTTCAAGAGATCAGCCTCTTACAGGCTGTCAACATCTCGTTATGTCTGTCGAATCATAGGTTCTTGCAAGTGCGCAGCTGACTTTCCACCCCAGTGCCCTCAGGCTACAAAAGCCCTGTCTTCCTGAGCGCACTCCTAAAGGCGAGCTATATCAGCGCCGCCTTACGGCCATACTCAGCGACACATTTCACTGCCACGGTGCACCCATCGTCTTGGCGCGGCATTTAATTCGTCCTGCACAAGTGAAGTCTCGTGACGCCACAGTTTACCACATAGAATACTTTACTGTGCTTGCCTAGAGCTAGCCTATGTGGATGAATTGGCGGCCTCAGTCTCAGCAGAAAAACATTCCAACCAGGTAACAGCAACCTTTCTCAGTCTGACCATGCTAGCTGCCAACTAGAAGACGATTATTTTCATGGACGTATGTTCCGTCTATGAAGCTTACCGAAGGCAGTTTTTTTTATTGCCATACGCATTTCGCTTTTTGTAATTGTGAATCATCTTCAGTGGCGATTTCCAGCATTGCTAGCCCGTGTGTATGGTCCTGAAGATCTGTCTTAATCTCCATGGTCCAGTTGGCCAATTTCCGGCGATCTTCCACCGACATTTGTTTCAATACATCTCTTGGATCACTTACACTTTACATTTTGTCTTCAACATATACGTGTTTATAGTGTGTAGTGTGTGTTGAGTTGGCAACACTACACACAATAAACACACACACATGTTGAACACGAAATGTAAAATGCAAGTGATGTGTTGAAACAAATGTGGGTGAAAAAACGCCGGAAATGGGCCAAATGAAGCATGGAGACTAATGAACACATTTCCAGGAGCACACACATGAGCAACAGCGCTGGAAATCGCCACTGAAGATGCTTCACAAATAAAAGAAATGAAATGCGTATGGCAATAAACAAACTGCATTCAATTAGTTGCGTAGAAGGGACATACGTCCATGATTTTTGAGGCAACTGACGAACGACAGAAAACAGAAAAAAAGACTACGATTATTTTGTTATCCACAGAATAACTTTTCGACGAAGTGCTTCGATAATGATTATTATTTTCCTACAGCGTCCAACGCATCTTTTATTTTTCCATCTGACAACCAAGTAATGACTCAGGATTTAAACTCTAAAGACGGACTGTCTGTTCGACCATCTGCTGCCATTTTATTTTGTTCTTCGTTCTGCAATTTTCACTTCAGAAGAACAGTAAGTCAGGATATTCGTATGCAGATTTGCATTACGAAGAAATAAACTTTCCTTTCATGACACAAAAAGTTCGTAAGTCCTCAGATATAGCTGGTAAACCGTAGAAGATGGAGAGTAAAAGACACTTAGGTAAGAAAAGAAAAGAAAAGAAAAGAAAAACAGAAACTTTCCCAAACTGCAAAGTCTTGCGCCGGTCGAGGCGTAGTGAGTACACAGTGCAGGTAGACAATGTAGAACAGTTTCAATGAAAAATACCGGGTGATCAAAAAGTCAGTATAAATTTGAAAACTTAATAAACCACAGAATAATGTAGGTAGAGAGGTAAAAATTGACACACATGCTTGGAATGACATGGGGTTTTACTAGAGCCAAAAAAAAAAAAAAACAAATTTCACAAAATGTCCGACGGATGGCGCTGGACAGCAAAACTGCTGCCGTGACTGGTGAGAGGTACGCCGATATGTTACAGAATCGCATCATCCCTAGCCTGGCTACCAAACACCTGCTCGAACTTACAATGTTTATGCAGGATGGCGCTCCACCCCATATTGCTAGACGCGTGAAATATCTCTTGCGCGCGTCGTTTGGTGATGATCGTGTGCTCAGCCGCCACTTTCGTCATGCTTGGCCTCCCAGGTCCCCAGACCTCAGTCCGTGCGATTATTGGCTTTTGGGTTACCTGAAGTCGCAAGTGTATCGTGATCGACCGTCATCTCTAGGGATGCTGAAAGACAACATCCGACGCCAATGCCTCACCATAACTCCGGACATCTTTACAGTGCTGTTCACAACATTATTCCTCGACTACAGCTATTGTTGAGAAATGATGGTGGACATATTGAACATTTTCTGTAAAGAGCATCATCTTTGCTTTGTCTTACTTTGTTATGCTAATTATTGCTATTCTGATCAGATGAAGCGCCATCTGTTGGACATTTTTTGAACGTTTGTATTTTTTTGGTTCTAATAAAACCCTATGGCATTCCAAGCGTATATATCAATTTGTACCTCTCTATCTACATTATTCCGTGATTTATTCTGTTTTCAAATTCATACTGACTTTTTGATCGCCCGGTAGTTCGACAGTCGATACCAAGTTCCTGGCCGTCTCCAGTGCGTGATCAAGTCCTGGTGACGGTGAAGGCAGACACTGGTGACTCCCTCAGTCGGCGGTGGCTGATGCGGCACGCGTCATACGCAACGGAGGTTCCGACCGAGACTCTTGAAGAATCGCGGGCGCCGTCAGCGCCTGGCACACAGCTCGACGATAGTTGCCTCGGAGCGACTTTTACACAGGACTCGGAGAGGTTCCAGAGGAACTATTTGTGATCGTGGCCCGCGGAGGCAAACAGGTCCGTGAGGCCAGCGACCTCTGGTGGCGTTACCTCTGCTAGCTGCTGGCCTAGGCAGCCTGCGTTATTCAAGCTCTGGCGCCTGCTGATGTAACCCATGTAACCCCTTCAGGGTAGGCAGCTGCTACACCTTTGGTATGAGAAGGGTTCCCAGTCTGTAGTGCGTACAGCTCCTACACAATAGAAACTAGGAATGGCGGTTATCGCTGAACCAACCGCTTTTCGGTCATATTTTTTTCCATGCCTGACTGTTAAAACTGCCCAGAATAACCGGTTTCTGAATTTGCGATTTTAGGTTTCCAATTTCTCTTATTTCGCGCAATGAACATAGAAATCGAACAGAGAATGAAAAATTTTGATTTTCTCAGCTTCAAGATACATAGAATGAAAATATTAAATTAAATACGGAAATAAATGTAAACTTAGTCCGTCCACCGTCCTCTGATTTTCTCGAAAAGTGATAAGTGGTTGAATACTACAAAAACTCAAGAGTTTTCTCCTATTGATTGTAATTTTTTTGCACTACGAATAGTCATTGCTAAAGGATGATAACTGAAGCTGAAGAGTTCTGTTTCTCGTGTTAATTTGTGCGATTTCAAGGGCTACAAGCAGATAAATGCATATTATGTAGAAACAGGCAGCAGATAAGATACTTTCTATTCTTATTGCATAATGTGAATGAAGAGACCAGGTGGAGACAGGTCTTGCACACTGCGCGTACCTTAAGCCACGACAAACAGCAACAGGAACATTAATCCCTCAGCAATGCTGTACCAGTTCATATGCCATCTCTTTGTTGCTCGTTTCTGTCGGCACTGTTATTGAAATAGCTCTGAACACTTATTTCACTTTCCACAATAACGTATTATTTCCAGTCAGTGCATATTTTATGAATAAAAATTACTCCTTTTTTTTAAAAAAAATGTTTATTTAAAAACTAAAAAATTCAGCATTTCTGGTATGACTAATTGATATTTCTGTTTTTTGCTCGGTTATTAGTAAAAAATAAAAAATACATGTTATAACCGAAGCCAAACAAATACCGAAAAATACCCGTGGAATTTTGCCGTCCCAGACGGAGACAGACTTGTAATATGCTATTTTGTCTGAAACTGGCATCGTGAGACCGTGGCTGTGTACAATTAATATAGGTTAATTCTTACAAAGAAGAAAATATTGGATGGTTGCTGTTTTCTTCTTTGTAAGAATTAACTTACTTTAGACTTGAATAGTTCTACACCTGTCCAAGTTCTATCCTTTTGTGTTTTGTTTTACTATTTCTCACTGTTAAAACATCCTGTTTTTCTGTCGCATTCAAACTTTTCTTTATATTAGCACTTTGGCCAAGTGTTCAAACGAGAACCACATCGAATTTGAAGAGTATTATAGTGAAATTCCTTCATTGTGGTTGGTTAATTCCGCCTATTGTAGAGGCCGAGTAAAACAAAATGACTGTCTACAATTCCTCATAAGTGAGGACGATCTGGGAACAACAGAGGTAAGCCTGAACAAAATCAAAAGATTGCGTTCGTACTTCCGACAAAAACATGTTGAAGGAGAGCGACTCTGGGGCCCTCGCTGCGTCGAATCCCTCCTGGTTCCTTTATGAGGAGTCATAAATAATTTGCGTTCACGAGAGCAAATAAAAGAACACTGAAATTGAGCGTGTAATTGAAATAGCTGCTTCACTGTTAACGCTGACGGGATTTGACTGATATATCTGTACGTAGGGACTTCAGAAAGCTGGTTATGCCCGTCCACCCATGCTAACATCATTACGGAACAAGGGAGCGTTAAGGCAATACATGTGCAGGGTGACCTGCAGACACATTTCTGCTGTGGCACACTGCGGTAACACTTGCTTCAGACTGTGCGAGTGAAAAAAAAGAAAAAAAAATGGAATGATCGTGTGTCGTTGTTGGCCGGGAGGCCCCATCCGGGAACGTTCGGCCGTCGAGTGTAAGTCTTATTTCAGTCGATGTCACTTTGGGCGACTTGCGTGTCGGTGATGAGGACAACACCCAGCCCGAAATCGAACCCGGGCCCGCTGCGTTGAAGGCAAGCATGTTACCACTTTTGTTTTTCTAATCTTACAAGCAGTAAAGGAAACAAAAGAAATTCGGAGTAGGTATTAAAATCCATGGAGAAGAAATAAAAACTTTGAGGTTCGCCGATGACATTGTAATTCTGTCAGAGACAGCAAAGGACTTGGAAGAACAGTTGAACGGAATGGACAGTGTCTTGAAAGGAGGATATAAGATGAACATCAGCAAAAGCAAAACGAGGATAATGGAATGTAGTCAAATTAAATCAGGTGACGCTGAGGGAATTAGATTAGGAAATGAGACACTTAAAGTAGTAAAGGAGTTTTGATATTAGGGGAGCAAAATAACTGACGATGGTCAAAGTAGAGAGGATATAAAATGAAGACTGGCAATGGCAAGGAAAGCGTTTCTGAAGAAGAGAAATTTGTTAACATCGAGTATAGATTTAAGTGTCAGGAAGCCGTTTCTGAAAGATTTGTATGGAGTGTAGCCATTTATGGGAGTGATACATGGACGATGAATAGTTTGGAAAAGAAGAGAATAGAAGCTTTCGAAATGTGGTGCTACATAAGAATGCTGAAGATTGGACGGGTAGATCATATAACTAATGAGGAGGTATTGAATAGAATAGAATTGGGGAGAAAAGGAGTTTGTGGCACAACTTGACAAGAAGAAGGGACCGGTTGGTAGGACACGTTCTGAGGCATCAAGGGATCACAAATTTAGCATTAGGGGGCAAGTGTGGAGGGTAAAAATCGTGGAGAGAGACCAAGAGATGAACACACTAAGCAGATTCAGAAGGATGTAAGTTTCAGTAGGAACTGGGAGATGAAGAAGCTTGCACAGGATAGAGTAGCAATGAATCAAACCAGTCTCAGGACTGAAGACCACAACAACAACAACAACATTTTGTTCGTTGCATTTGTTCGGTGAGGACGTCCCATGACAACCGTTTAAGTTCATCGTTGATCCATTTACTCAGTTTTTTATTACAGACGGAAGCTAACCTTCTAACCGAACACGTTGAGCTACCGCTCCGCCTTCAGCTAAGCAGCCGGACTGAGCGACTGAAATGGCGCGGGTACTGAAAATGGTCACAAAATAAGTATGAGTACGCTAATCAGTACTATTCTTGTGGGATAAACGCCTAAGTAGTACAGAGATTTACCGTGAAAGCCTCGCGGGATAAGGACCAAATGTGATCTTGAGGCTTGCAGTGAAATTTTGTGAACACTTTTATCAGACCACAAGGACGTGTGCGTTGCTCTTCGGGAAGTCCAGATCTTGCACCATACGATTTTCGACTTTTCTGCAAGCTGTAAGAACATCTGGGGGAGCGGGTAGAGGGGGAGGGGGGAGGGGAGTAATGAAGAGATTTTTCAGCGCTAAGACGTCGACGAACTGTACGATAGCTCGTACCGACGGTTGTTTACAGAGACTGGACTATTTTGAAAAATAGTGTGACGTATCTGCGTCACTTTGAAGTGTAGTGCAGCTTGGCCTGCCTTGATAATGTGTAATTTACTTTCTGAAGACCCTTCGTAAACGGAAATGTCATCGGTAGAGCGCTTTCTTTTCCTATACCTCTGCAGTCTTGCACATTCGTAAATAACTACGTCTTAACACATTATTGGTCTATTGACTCTAAACGTTAAGCGTAAAATAAGTATTGTATTTTCCAGAGAAATAAACTTTCATTGGCCATCAACCTAATATAATTTTCTGTGGATTTCACCAAAGCCAGGAGAACTTCTGATATGGTGTTAGATTTAGAAGGAGCAGCTACTTTGAACTGGAACATCAAACTGGAGTGATTGACCCTGGTAACAAGAATTCGAAATGACAGTGTTGACCTCGTCGCCACCGACATAACGTTTATATCTTTTGTATTTTTCTTCGCTATTAATGGCCCAACAAGATAAAGTGTGACTTCGAAGTCAGAATACATGCTCCCTGCCGTCTTCATATCTTCCACCACGCTGACACATGCATCAGGCAACAGGTATTCATTATTCCACTGCTTGGGCTTCTTACTACGATTTCGAAATTTGACTCAAAACATACCCGCCACGTCTACAAGTTGCTGCCAACAAAGCGGACATCTCGATCATAGGAACAGCATGTGTGGATATGTCTAGGAGTGAATAGATCACTCGTACGCACATGCCCCGGAAGAAGCGTGAGCTCACACGCAGGTCACTTCTTGCGTGTGAGGCAAACACAGCCACAAAATTTGGCAGCAGACACATAGGTTTAAAGGCACCTTAAGTGATAGACGATAATGTTGAAAGCACACAATGATTTTATATCGGGTAAATTATAGTCAACATACATCGAGTTTGTTGCTATTTATAGCTCTTACATCAGTTGCATGACGAATGTACTTGTCAATTTTTTGGACAAATGCCTTTCAAATTATGCATTTCTCTGATTTGCAATTTCGTGAATGTTATGCTACAACGATGTACTAAGCACTAATGAAAACAAATTTGTATTATTATATTAAGATATTTTATATACATTTGTTGTTATTATTACTAAATGCCTAGGCATTCATGACACTCTAGAAATGGAAAAAGGAGTAATGGTTAGCTATATTTGGTGAGGCCGGCTGAGAGTGGGTGAATAAAGCGGGACGATTACTAATCGTTACCTCCCCCCCCCCCTTCTTCCCTCCCTCCAGAACGGAATCCTGGATCCACTCTCCAGCTACCAAGTTCTGAAAAACAGCAACAAAAAAAATTACATTCAGAAAAATACTGATGCAAAACGCCGTTAGGAGAAGTTGTAAGAATATTGAAGGAATACGACAGAACAGCGAAAGGAGAGGAATCGTAGATTTAAACTGATTCCAATTAGTCACTAGTGAAGTGCAAGAATGGTAGTGATAAGTGGTGCACTGTCTTCCCTTAACGTCAGTGAAATGGTCTATACGACGATTTGCTATCCATATAAAATATTATATTGTAGAAGAAGAGAACAGAAGCTTTCGAAATGTGGTGCTACAGAAGAATGCTGAAGATTAGATGGGTAGATCACGTAACTAATGAGGAGGTATTGAATAGAATTGGGGAGAAGAGGAGTTTGTGTCACAACTTGACTAGAAGAATGGATCGGTTGGTAGGGCATATTCTGAGGCATCAAGAGATCACCAATTTAGTATTGGAGGGCAGCGTGGAGGGTAAAAATCGTAGAGGGAGACCAAGAGAGGAATACACTAAACAGATTCAGAAGGATGTAAGTTGCAGTAGGTACTGGGAGATGAAGAAGCTTGCACAGGATAGAGTAGCATGGAGAGCTGCATCAAACCAGTCTCTGGACTGAAGGCCACAACAACAACATGGGGACAATGCCATTATACAGAGCACGGCAAGAGAAAATGATTTTCTCGTTTTAAGGAAGATTGTTTTGACATTGGTGACTCTACACGTTCAGGAAGAATTTTTGGGTTTGATGAAGATAATTTAAACGTATTAGGCCTAATCCATTATGGTCCATGTCAGTGTACCCGAGAACTGGCAGATATGATGAACTGTGATCATTTCACCATTGTGTGACATTTGCAGCCAATGGGGAAGGTTCAAACGTACCGCATGCTGAAGCCAAAATCAGAAAAATCAGCGGGTGTCCATATGTGCATTTCTGCTTGCTCGTCATTATTTGGCTCGTGAACAGTATCAACCATTTCTATCCTATATCTTTATTGGTGAGAGAAATGGTGTCTTTTTGCTAACATTAGGAAAATAAAAGAATGATTGAGCCCACACAAAACAGCAAGTGCGCTCATCCATAAAGGATAATGTTACACATCTTCTGAACAGGGACGGCGCGGTGTGCTACGAATTGCTTCCCCGAGGTGTAACCATCACTGCGACATTCATTGTCAGCAACTGAGACGTCTGGCAGACGCTATCCGAGTATACGAGAACGGCGACCAGGAAGACTGCGTTTAGTGATGCTACTCCACGACAAAGTCCGTCCGCATTTCTTACCCATCTTATGCAGCTGATCTTGCACCCTCACATTTTCACTTTTCCGCTCTCTATCCAATAACCTTCAAGGAACTTCCTTTCCGGATGAAAATGCCCTCCGAACATGGCTCGACGAGTTCTTCGTCTCAAAAGCACGTGATTTCTATTGCCACGAAATCGAAAAGTTACTCTAGCGTTGGCAGACTGTTGCAAATAGTGAAGGAGAATATGTTTTTGATAACTAAACTCTCTGTCTGTGTATCTGTTGTGTTTATTTGACTTATGGAAAAAAAAAATAAACGCTACGAATTTATGCAACAACCCAATATGAGTCAGGCATTGTCGTATCAAGGCTATCTCACACAAAGAAAATTTCATGCTTGCATTTCAGCGTCCAATTTGTTAACGGCTTAGTTCCTTGTTCGTCTCAAGGCTCGATCCACAGTCCGCCGGTATGGAAACGTAGCGACTTGAACGTGACAGGGCCACAGAATCCAGCCAGTTCAAAGTCGCCCCGGCGAGCCCCTGGAGCGTGCGTTACGTAAGCCGAGGTCATCCACTCCAGGTAGACGCACCACTTCTTCGCTCCCACCGACCTGTCCAGCCTCCTTTCTTCCCCCCGCCGCCCTCCCCCCCCTCCTTCACGGCCACAGCTTTTCGCTGGTCCTCCGTTACGTAAAGCACAATTCCCTGTAGCATTTTGCTCCACAAGTCATCATTCATCCACGATTTGAACACTAAAGAAGGGATAGTCAACATCGTCAAGAAATCATAAGTAAACGAACACAATCGGTCGCTTTAGCCACTGTACAGAACCGAAGTGGAGTATGTCTGTATTTTCAGGATCCTCACATTCAGCTATACAGAGTATCTTGTGCTTTTCTGTTTCAAGTAAAGCTCTCACGCTGAACTTTCACTTGGCTCCGTAGATACCAAAGTAATTTTAGATTATGACAGTACCGTAGGTCTCTGCAGGAGCAAAGCTCTCCCAGTGACTGAAAAAAAGAGTGCGCAGATCATTCTCGTTTTGAAGAAGGGGCGTTGAGGAGAAGGACATAACTACTACAGCTGATGTCGGTACGTTGCAGAATGTTGGTACACGCGTGATGGAACCGACAATCCCATCTGTAGGAAGCGACATGAATGACGCAAACAACCGGGTGAGTTGGTGCAGTGGTTAGCATGCTGGACCCCCATTCGGGAAGACGACTGCTCAAACTCTGGCCATCCTGATTTAGGATTTCTGCGATTTCCCTAAATCGCTTCAGGACACCGCCGGGGTGGTTCCTTTGGAAAGGTACGGCCGCCTTCATTCCCTAAACCGATGGGACCGATGACCTCGCTGTTTGGTCCCCTCCCCCAAATAAACCAATCAATTCCGCTAACAACGATGGTGTGAAACTCAGTCTCTTCGTCCACGTGACCAGAAAACAAGAGATATGGACACCCAGTTTGATCTGTGTTCCTTGATTTCCAGAAGGCGTTCGTTGCAGTGCCACACTGTCACCTAATAAACAAATGCGATCGTACAGAACATCTGCCCAGCCATGTGACTAGATTGAAAAGTAACTTTGGGCATACCTCAATTGAGTGAGACCTGGGAACTCGTAATGCATCCAGCAACATTGTCGAACATGGCCGTTTTGGTGGTTCAGGAGTTATTGTGTGAGAAAGAAGATTGTTGCGTGAGCGTACTGACTTGAAAACAGTAGACTCACTGGTCAGTGTTATGTGACACTGTAGTCCCTCCTGATGTGCATCTTTTCTGGGGTGCATTCTGCTCCATCTTTATGAAAGAGAATGCGCGACCGCATCAAACAGTACAGTTGAAAGAGTTCTTGGAGCGAGAGGACACAGGGTGAAATCTAATTTTCGAGGCGACTGCACACAGGTTTTTCCTTGCTAAGTGAAAGAAGGTAATGGAAGTGAGCTGAGATGGGAAGCCAAAATGTGATGACGAATGTTTGTTGTCTTGGTGATATACTAGCTCAAAAATCAATCTCCGTGGTAACTGTTAGTGCTCATTGCTGAAGTAAAATTTCAGTAAACGTTAATTCACATATTACAGTCGACTCTTGATAATTCAAATGTTGATAAATTGCATATTTTGCCAAATGGAACTTGTCAAGCCGCTTGAAAAAGCCTCGATAAGCCGAAAAATCTTAAGTATTTGGTACATTCAATAAATCGAAATGACTGTGATGACGGACCGCACTGAAAAAAATCTATAATTTGAAATCAGCGGCTGTCTAACACTCAGTAATTCGAATTGTGTGGTGGTCGTTCAGATAATTGTTTAGTCGTTCAACTCTGGGCAACACTCCTTTGTTTTCTCGACAATGCATAAGTCCATAAATCTGTTACGAAAATAGCTTTAAAGAAATACAAGTGTTCGACTATCGCAGAAAAGAAGTGGATTTTTGAGCGTGTGAAATGTGGAGTGAAAAAAAAAGGTTGTAATGAAAGGTTTCTGGACTCCGTCATTCACGTTGCCACAATCTTGAATCAGAAGGATAATATTGCTGAAAAGTATCATAAGGAGACGAGGAAGCAGAGCCGGCGAGAGTGAGTTTCCGTCTCTAGAAGAGTGCTTGTTTTAACTGCTTGGATAATGTACAGGACAGACTATACCTGTCACGGGTTATACGCTTTGAAAAAGCCTACGTCATTCGCTTTTAGTATGGGCACTGAAGGGTTCGCCTCAAGTGAGGAATGGCTCGTTAATTTTAAAATAAGACATAACTTCGTTTAAAATAAGATTTGTTGAGGAAATGCGAATGTTGTTGACGCAGGTTTCATTTCATTTTAAGTATGTAGTGTTATGATGTTACAGACTTTCAGCAATGATTGAGAAGGGTAAATCTACAAACTTGTAAGGGACCCCGGTCCGGAAACGACCGAGTGGAAAGTGACGAGTATAAACGAAAATTGTACTGATACCTTTGGCAGTGAGCGTCTTCTACTGCAAACTCTTTGCTTTCGATATTTTGGGAGGAGGTAGTATGGATCAAAAGAAGAAAAAGTTGTCTAAGAAACGTGGGCCCTAATATGCATACCATACGAGCTATGAGCACCTGTTCAGCAGAAGAGATGAGTTTCACAGTAGCAAAGATGAACAAGTGCTGATAGCTCTTAAGGCATGCCAGCTGCAGTTTGCTAAGTAGAAGATCTAAAATCTCGCTGTGACCTCCTGAAATATGCAATCAAAACTTCCTTGTCACTTTGCGTTTCTCGTACTTCTGTTATTTGGATATATTTTTGTCCATAATCGCATTTGTATTTCCTTTTTGTCGCCTTTTCATCACAAGAAACGCAGCACAAATTTCCAAGTAAACTAGGAGAGGCATAGCAGGCTGCTTGTGGAATGAGGCAAGGTGTGGGCATGAGGTCAATCTGTATATTGAGCAAGCAGTAACGGAAACAAAAGAAAAATTCGGAGTAGGTATTAAAATCCATGGAGAAGAAATAAAAACTTTGAGGTTCGCCGATGACATTGTAATTCTGTCAGAGACAGCAAAGGACTTGGAAGAGCAGTTAAATGGAATGGACAGTGTCTTGAAAGGAGGATATAAGATGAACATCAGCAAAAGCAAAACGAGGATAATGGAATGTAGTCGAATTAAGTCGAGTGATGCTGAGGGAATTAGATTAGGAAATGAGACACTTAAAGTAGTAAAGGAGTTTTGCTATTTGGGGAGAAAAATAACTGATGATGGTCGAAGTAGAGAGGATATAAAATGTAGACTGGCAACGGCAAGGAAAGCGTTTCTGAAGAAGAAAAATTTGTTAACATCGAGTGTAGATTTGTCAGGAAGTCGTTTCTGAAAGTATGGAGTGTAGCCATGTATGGAAGTGAAACATGGTCGATAAATAGTTTGGACAAGAAGAGAATAGAAGCTTTTGAAATGTGGTGCTACAGAAGAATGCTGAAGATTAGATGGGTAGATCACATAACTAATGATGAAGTATTAAATAGAATTGGGGAGAAGAGGAGTATGTGGCACAACTTGACAAAAAGAAGGGACCGGTTGGTAGGACATGTTCTGAGGCATCAAGGGATCACAAATTTAGCATTGGAGGGCAGCGTGGAGGGTAAAAGTTGTAGAGGGAGGACAAGAGATCAATACACTAAGCAGATTCAGAAGGCTGTGGGATGCAGTAAGTGCTGGGAGATGAAGAAGCTTGCACAAGATAGTGTAGCATGGAGAGCTGCATGAAACCAGTCTCAGGACTGAAGACCACAACAACAACATTCGAAGTGGTAAAGGGTGCCAGTCTTGCTCGCAAGATGAAAGCAGTGCTGACCATTTGCAGCATAGTTGATAGGACTGATTGCGGACCTCTCATACAGAGCCGAGCGGAGGGTCTGAATCAGAGGCTGAGACGGTTCTGCGAACGTGTAGGCTGCAGATTCCTCGATTTGCGCCAAAGGGCTGTTGGGTTTCGGGTACCGCTGAATAGGTCAGGTGTCCACTACACGCAGGAGGCTGCTATACGGTTAGCAGAGGATGTGTGGCGTGGACTGGGCGGTTTTTTAGGTTAGGGGGTCTCGCGGAAACACAAGAAGCGCTTCAGTCGCAAAGGGTGCAGGCCGAACACAGGAAGAACGTAGATACAGGAATTATTGGTATAACAGTTGTAAACTGGCGTAGCTGTGTTGGGAAAGTACCAGAGCTCCAAGCGCTAATACAAAGTACTATTGCCCAAATCGTTATAGGCACTGAAAGCAGGTTAAAGCCGGAGATAAGCTCAGCCGAAATTTTTGCGAAGAACCTAACCCGAAAGGATAGGCTAAACGCGTTGGCGGTGGCTTGTTTTTTTGCTGTTAGTAGATCTTGTCGCGAAATTGAAATAGATAATTCCTGTGAGCTAGTGTGGGTAGAAGTCATTGTTGACAACTGTAATAAAATAATAATTGGATCCTTTTACCGATCTTCCAATTCAGATGATACAGTTGCAGAAAGGTTCAAAAAGAACTCGAGTTTGATTTCAAACACGTACCCGACTCATACAATAATAGTTGATGGTGACTTTAATTTACCCTCGACATGTTTGGGAAAATACATGTTTAATTCCGGAGGTATGCATAAAACATCGTCCGTAATTGTGCTAAACGCATTATCTGAAAATTATTTGAAGCATTTAGTTAACGAGCCCACGCTAGTAGTAAACGATTGTGATAAAACACTTGCCCTCTTAGCAACAAATAATCCTGGGTTAATAACGAGTATCAGAACGAATACAGGGATTAGTGAGCACAGGGTTGTCGTAAAGAGACTGAAAATTGTAACCCCCAAATCCACCAAAAATAAACGAAAAATATACCTATTCAAAAAAGCAGATAAAAATTCACTTGACGCCTTCCTGAGAGACAATCTCCACTCCTTCCAAATTAATAATGTAAGTGTAGACCAAATGTGGCTTGAATTCAAAGAAATAGTATCGGCAGCAATTGAGAGATTTATACCAAATAAATTAACAAACGACGGGCTGATCCTCCTTGGTATACAAAACGAAACAGACATGGCAAATTTAAACAGATGCAAAATCCCCAATATTGGCGATCTTTTACAGAAGCTCGAAATTTAACGCGGACTTCAGTGCTAGATACTTATAATAGTTTTCACAACGAAACTTTGTCTCGAAACCTGGTATAAATCCAAAGAGATTCTGGCGGTATGTGAAGTATGTTAGCAGCAAGAAACAATCAATGCCTTCTCGGCGCCATAGAAATGGATTTGCTATCGAAGACAGTGTTGCCAAAGCAGTGTTAGTAAACACAGCCTTCCGAAATGCATTCACAAAATAAGAAGAAGGAAATATTGCAGAATTCGAACCAAGAACAGCTGCCAACATGAGTAACGTAGAAGTATATATCCTCGGGGTAGAGAAGCAACTTAAATCACTTAAGAAAAGCAAGTCTACTGGTCAAAACTGTATACCAATTAGGTTCATTACAGAGTATGCTCATACATTAGCTCCATACTTAACAACCGTTCGCTCGATGAAAGATCTGTACGCAAAGACTGGGAAGTTGCACAGGTCATACCAATATTCAAGAAAGGTAGTAGGAGTAATACACTAAATTACAGGCCCATATCATTAACGTCGATATGCTGCAGGATTTTGGAACCTATATTGTATTCGTACATTATGAATTACCTCGAAGAAAACGGTCTATTGACACACAGTCAACATGGATTTAGAAAACATCAATCTTGTGAAACACAAGTACCTCTTTACTCGCATGAAGTGTCGAGTGCTATTGACGAGGGATTTCAGATTGCTTCCGTATTTCTGGATTTCCGGAAGGCTTTTGACACTGTACCACACAAGAGGCTCGTAGTGAAATTGCGTGCTTATGGAATATCGTCTCAGTTATGTGACTGGATTTGTGATTTCCTGTCAGAGAGGTTACAGTTCGTAATAATTGACGGAAAGTCATCGAGTAACACAGAAATGATTTCTGGCGTTCCCCAAGATAGCGTTATAGGCCCTTTGCTGTTCCTTATCTATATAAACGATTTGGGAGACAATCTGAGCAGCTGTCTTAGGTTGTTTGCAGATTACGCTGTCATTTATCGATTGATAGTCATAAGAAGATAGTCATAGTCATAAGAAGATCAAAACAAATTGCAAAACGATTTAGAAAAGATATTTGAGTGGTGCGAAAATAGGAAGTTGGCCATAAATAACGAAAAGTAGGAGGTCATCCACATGAGTGCTAAAAGGCATCCGTTAAACTTGGACATAATTAAAACAAAGGCGTTTTTCGTTGCGACAGAATCTTCTCACGAAATTCCAATCACCAACTTTCTCCTCCGAATGCGAAAATATTTTGTTGGCGCTGACCTACATAGGGAGAAACGATCACCACGATAAAATAGGGAAATCAGAGGTCGTACGGAAAGATATAGGTGTTCATTCTTTCCGCGAACTTTACGAGACTGGAGTAATAAAGAATTGTGAAGGTGATTCGATGAACCCTGTGCCAGGCACTTAAATGTGAGTTGCATAGTATCCATGTAGATGCAGATGTAGATTCCCGTGCGTCTGCGATTGCGCACTAGGAAGGAGACCTCGTGTGGACGTAACTTAAATTTCGATTGCAAAATCAGATGTGTTTCCAAATGCGTACGATAGCTTAGTGCGCTAAGCTATCTATTACTGACGGAGTCAACTCGGCTTCTCCGCCGTGGCGCTATCTCTGATAAACAAGCGAGACACCGACCTGCCCTCTGCTGTGGAAATATCCCGATGACCTCTGCACACTCCACTGGGGGCCGTTGTTACGTCATGGCGCCGCTGTTTGTTGTTGCTGTAATATTTAGATACACTAGTATCAGTGCATGGAGAGGAAGCTGCTTTAGTTTTTATTCCGAGAGAATTGGGTCTACTCGCGATATGTATTCCACGCCGTTGGACGTCACTACATGCTGGTAAATATATATAAAAAGGAATGAGACTGCACACGACAGCTACACAAGTGCGTTGACGGCAGCATGTCGATTACTCTCCCAACGAGCCTGTGTCAGAAACACTGAGACAAAAAAAAATAAAAAAAATAAAAAAAAATAAAATAAGAAGAAAAGGCGGTGCACCACGAAGGAATTATGCGAATAGGACGGAAATAGGTATGTGACGTACGTGTACAGACGAACAAAGGATTACAGTTACAGAAAAATTGGATGATTTATGAGAGAGAAAGAGCTTCACGATTGGCAGAGTTATTGGATGTTCTCTTGAGGGATGTTGTTGTTGTTGTGGTCTTCAGTCCTGAGACTGGTTTGATGCAGCTCTCATTGCTACTCTATCCTGTGCAAGCTTCATCTCCCCGTACTTACTGCAACCTACATCCTTCTGAATCTGCTTAGTGCATTCATCTCTTGGTCTTCCTCTACGATTTTTACCTTCCACGCTGCCATGTCAAATTGGTGATCCCTTGATGCCTCAGAACATGTCCTACCAACCGGTCCCTTCTTCTTGTCAAGTTGTGCCACAAACTCCTCTTCTCCCCAATTCTATTCAATACCTCCTCATTAGTTATCTGATCTACCCATCTAATCTTCAGCATTCTTCTGTAGCACCATATTTCGAAAGCTTCTATTCTATTCTTGTCCTAACTATTTATCGTCCATGTTTCACTTCCATACATGGCTACACTCCATACAAATACTTTCAGAAACGACTTCCTTACACTTAAATCTATACTCGATGTTAACTAATTTCTCGTCTTCAGAAACGCTTTCTTTGCCATTGCCAGTCTACATTTTACATCCTCTCTACTTCGATCACTATCAGTTAAGTTGTTCCCCAAATAGCAAAACTCCTTTACTACTTTAAGTGTCTCATTTCCTAATCTAAACCCTCAGCGTCACCCGACTTAATTCGACTACATTCCATTATCCTCGTTTTGCTTTTGCTGATGTTCATCTTATATCCTCCTTTCAAGACACTGTCCATTCCATTTAACTGCTCTTCCAAGTCCTTTGCTGTCTCTGACAGAATTACAATGTCATCGGCAAACCTCAAAGTTTTTATTTCTTCTCCATGGATTTTAATACCTACTCTGAATTTTTCTTTTGTTTCCTTTACTGCTTGCTCAATATACAGATTGAATAACATCGGGGAGAGGCTACAACCCTGTCTCACTCCCATCCCAACCACTGCTTCCCTTTCATGACCCTCGACTCTTATAACTGCTATCTGCTTTCAGTACAAATTGTAAATAGCCTTTAGCTCCCTGTAATTTACCCCTGCCTCCTTTAAAATTTGAAAAAGAGTATTCGAGTCAACATTGTCAAAAGCTTTCTCTACAAATGCTAGAAATGTCGGTTTGCCTTTCCTTAATCTAAGATAAGTCGTAGGGTCAGTATTGCCTCACGTGTTCCACCATTTCTACGGAATCCAAACTGATCTTCCCCGAGGTCGGCTTCTACCAATTTTTCCGTTCGTCTGTAAAGTATTCGCGTTAGTATTTTGCAGCTGTGACTTATTAAGCTGATAGATCGGTAATTTTGACATCTGTCAACACCTGCTTTGTTTGGGGTTGGAATTATTATATTCTTCTTGAAGTCTGAGGATATTTCGCCTGTATCATACCAAATTCTGTCCAATTGGCGCTTTAGATAGTCAAAAGCCCGAGATGGGTAGAGGCCTCCACTCATAACACTCCAGATGTTCTCAGTTGAGGAAAGATCCGGTGACCTTGCTGGCCAAGGCATGGTTTGGCAAGCACGAAAACAATAAGTCTCACCACGTGGGCGGGCATTATCTTGCTGAACGGTAAGTCCAGGTTGGCTTGCCATAAAGGGCAACAATACTTGGCGTTGAATATCGTCGAAGTAGAGCTGCGCTGTAAGGGCGCCGCGGATGGCAGCCAAAGTGCTATTGCTATGAAAAGAAATGGCACACCAGACCATCACTCCTGATTAGAATTAATATAATACCTTCAGCTGCTGACGGGCGTTGATATATATCAACGGGGACAGGTGAAAATGTGTGCCCCGACCAGGACTCGAACACGGGATCTCCTGCTTACATGGCATACGCTCTATCCATCTGAGCCACACAGCCAAGTAAGTACATATCACTCCTGATTTTCGGGCCAGTGGCGGGTGACGGTCGGGTTGGTATCCCACCGCTGTCCAGTGCGGCTCCAGACACGTCTTTGGCCTGGAATCTGTTCATAATGTTCAAATGTGTGTGAAATCTTATGGGACTTAACTGCTAAGGTCATCAATCCCTAAGCTTACACACTACTCAACCTAAATTATCCTAAGGACAAACACACACACACACCCAAGCCCGAGGGAGGACTCGAACCTCCGCCGGGACCAGCCGCACAGTCCACGACTGCAGCGCCGGAGACCGCTCGGTTAATCCCGCGCGGCGCCTGGAATCTCATTGACTGAAGTAGAATAGTCTTCAGTGATGAGTCCCACTTCGAGCAGAGCTCCGATGACTATCGAAGTCTTGCTTAGTTAGCATGCTTTTTCTCTTGAATAAATCACTGAATATTTCCGAAATTGTAATCATTTATTTGTCTGCACACGAACATCACGTCTACCGATTCCCGTCCCATTCTGATAATTCCATCGCGTTATCTCTTAGTGTTGTTTTAACAGTCTTTTTCTAGGTCGCCTCTTCTACGGGTATTACTTTTGCGTTGTGGGTGTCGCTACGGTGGCGTTCATGTCACGTAGCTACTTCTGTATTCAGGGCCGAATTTAGGCACAGGCTGGGGCCTTGGGCGCCGGATGATTGAGAACGGCGAAGAATTAAGATCGGCAGTTGTATTTTCTGTAGGCATGCTCACACGCCAAAGAGAGAATTGAATGTAATTGGAAAACATGAAAGGCTATCGAGCAATACTGTGGCTAACTTACATTTTGCTTTGTTGTCAAGATCAGTTGCAGGGTGATTTTCAGTGCCGCTGGTGGTAACTGCTGTGCAGATGTTCAGCATCGATTCGTCTCTCCTTTGTTTGCAAAGGCAAATACCGCAACTGGAAATCTCCTCCCAAATATTCCCAATCGGGACTCCTTCTGCCCAACAACCAGCTCACCTCGTATTTGGTCGTAAAATCTCTGACTACCTTGAACAGCCCGAACAAGTTGGCATTGTATGGTTGTCAGTTGTCATCATTGCGCGTGTTAACTGTTATTATTCTGTTGATAAAGCTGTTTGTCCATCACTATGAGTGGCTTGAAGAAACTAAGTGGAGCGCAAAATAGGCAACTACAGGGTGTTGCAAAAATGACCGGTATATTTGAAACGGCAATAAAAACTAAACGAGCAGCGATAGAAATACACAGTTTGTTACAATATGCTTGGGACAACAGTACATTTTCAGGCAGACAAACTTTCGAAATTACAGTAGTTACAATTGTCAACAACAGATGGCGCTGCGATCTGGGAAACTCTATAGTACGATATTTTCCACATATACACCATGCGTAGCAATAATATGGCGTAGTCTCTGAATGAAATTACCCGAAACCTTTGACAACGTGTCTGGCGGAATGGCTTCACATGCAGATGAGATGTACTGCTTCAGCTGTTCAATTGTTTCTGGATTCTGGCGGTACACCTGGTCTTTCAAGTGTCCCCACAGAAAGAAGTCACAGGGGTTCATGTCTGGCGAATAGGGAGGCCAATCCACGCCACCTCCTGTATGTTTCGGATAGCCCAAAGCAATCACACGATCATCGAAATATTCATTCAGGAAATTAAAGACGTCGGCCGTGCGATGTGGCCGGGCACCATCTTGCATAAACCACGAGGTGTTCGCAGTGTCGTCTAAGGCAGTTTGTACCGCCACAAATTCACGAAGAATGTCCAGATAGCGTGATGCAGTAATCGTTTCGGATCTGAAAAATGGGCCAATGATTCCTTTGGAAGAAATGGCGGCCCAGACCAGTACTTTTTGAGGATGCAGGGACGATGGGACTGCAACATGGGGCTTTTCGGTTCCCCATATGCGCCAGTTCTGTTTATTGACGAAGCCGTCGAGGTAAAAATAAGCTTCGTCAGTAAACCAAATGCTGCCCACATGCATATCGCCGTCATCAATCCTGTGCACTATATCGTTAGCGAATGTCTCTCGTGCAGCAACGGTAGCGGCGCTGAGGGGTTGCCGCGTTTGAATTTTGTATGGATAGAGGTGTAAACTCTGGTGCATGAGACGATACGTGGACGTTGGCGTCATTTGGACCGCAGCTGCAACACGGCGAACGGAAACCCGAGGCCGCTGTTGGATCACCTGCTGCACTAGCTGCGCGTTGCCCTCTGTGGTTGCCGTACGCTATCGCCCTACCTTTCCAGCACATTCATCCGTCACGTTCCCAGTCCATTGAAATTTTTCAAACAGATCCTTTATTGTATCGCTTTTCGGTCCTTTGGTTACATTAAACCTCCGTTGAAAACTTCGTCTTGTTGCAACAACACTGTGTTCTAGGCGGTGGAATTCCAACACCAGAAAAATCCTCTGTTCTAAGGAATAAACCATGTTGTCCACAGCACACTTGCACGTTGTGAACAGCACACGCTTACAGCAGAAAGACGACGTACAGAATGGCGCACCCACAGACTGCGTTGTCTTCTATATCTTTCACATCACTTGCAGCGCCATCTGTTGTTGAAAATTGTAACTACTGTAATTTCGAAAGTTTGTCCTCCTGAAAATGTACTGTTGTCCCAAGCATATTGCAACAAACGGTGTATTTCTATCGCTGCTCGTTTAGTTTTTATCGCCGTTTCAAATATACCGGTCATTTTTGAAACACCCTGTAAGTACTGAATGAAAAAAGGAAGATGCCGCCCAAACTAAAATACCTGGCAAATATTTTTCCAAGCGTGAAAATGCAAATTAGAACCGCTGCGATTGCTAGTAGTAAAATTATCAGTGAAGTTGAAATTTTAACATGATTTAAAAACACAGAAAAAAAGTGGTGGGGAAGGGGCGGGCGCAGGCCGAAAAGTCTCTGGCCTAGGGCGCTGCCATCTGTAATTCAGGCCTCCGTATACCGTACAAGTTCTGTTTTCATCTGACCAAACCAACACTTGTCTCCTTGATGAAAAGCAGAGGAACTCACACTTTCATTACTGGCCATTAAAATTGCTACACCAAAAATATGACGTGCTACAGACGCGAAATTTAACCGACAGGAAGAAGATGCTATGATATGCAAATGATCAGCTTTTGAGAGCATTCACACAAGGTTGGCACCTACAACGTGCTGACATGAGGAAAGTTTCCAGCCTATTTCTCATACACAAACAGCAGTTGACTGGCGTTACCTGGTGAAACGTTGTTGTGATGCCTCGTGTTGGAGGAGAAATGCGTACCATCACGTTTCCGACTTTGATAAAGGTCGGATTGTAGCCTACCGCGATTGTGGTTTATCGTATCGCGACGTTGCTGCTCGCATTGGTCGAGACCCAATGTCAGTTAGCAGAATATGGAATCGGTTGGTTCAGGAGGGTAATACGGAACACCGTGCTGGATCCCAACGGCCTCGTATCACTAGCAGTCGAGATGACAGGCATCTTATCCGCATGGCTGTAACCGATCGTGCAGCCACGTCTCGATCCTTGAGTCAACAGATGGGGACGTTTGCAAGTCAACAACCATCTGCACGAACAGTTCGACGACGTTTGCTGCCGCATGGACTATCAGCTCGGAGACAATGGTTGCGGTTACCCTTGACGCTGCATCACAGACAGGAGCGCCTTCAATGGTGTACTCAATGTCAAACCTGGGTGCACGAATGGCAAAACGTCATTTTCTCGGATGAATCCAGGTTCTGTTTACAGCGTCATGATGGTCGCATCCGTGTTTGGCGACATCGCAGTGAATGCACGTTGGAAGCGTGTATTCGTCATCGCCATACTGGCTTATCACCTGTCGTGATGGTATGGAGTGCCATTGGTTACACGTCTCTGTCACCTCTTGTTCGCATTGACGGCATTTTGAATAGTGGACGTTACATTTCAGATGTGTTACGACCCGTGGCTCTACCCTTCATTGGATCCCTGCGAATCCCTTCATTTCAGCAGGATAATGCACGACCGCATGTTGCAGGTCCTGTACGGACCTTTCTGGATACAGAAAATGTTCGACTGCTGCCCGGGCCAGCACATTCTCCAGATCTCTCACCAACTGAAAACGTCTGGTCAACGGTGGCTGAGCAACTGGCTCGTCACAATACGCCAGTCACTTCTCTTGATGAACTGTGGTGTCGTGTTGAAGCTGCATGGGCAGCTGCACCTGTACACGCCATCCAAGCTCTTTTTGACTCAATGCCCAGGCGTATCAAGGCCGTTACTACGGCCAGAGGTGGTTGCTCTGGGTACTGATTTCTCAGGATCTATACACCCAAATTGCGTGAAAATGTAATCACATGTTAGCTCTAGTATAATATATTTGTCCAATGAATACCCGTTTATCATCTGCATTTCTTCTTGGTGTAGCAATTTTAATGGCCAGTAGTGTATATAGAATGTTTCAAAAATGTCATATATTCTTACAGGAGGTATCATTGGTTAAAACTAGAAGAAAAGTTCCTGTAGTGATATGTCTTGAAACCGATATCTGTTGAGATATGGGTTGTTGAAGACCCACAGTTCACAGTCTTCATTTTACAGATGAGGCAGAATTTCTGGCAATAGGAACATTTAAAGACATTGGTATTTGTCTGGCGCACCGACAATATGGAGACGTCCGTGGAACATGTGACCAATGCAGACGTGTGGAGCCAGGTGTATTTGGAAGAGAGCGTGGTTCAATACGAAGATGGGCTGTAGCATGTGTCTTAATGTGTGGTGTGGTACCTACCTGTAGCGCTGCCTATAGTGCCTACTTCTACATAACAGATGCGAATGAGAAGGCAGATTGTCCCACCTTTCAATTAGAACAATACGAACGTGTGGCCAGACACAAATTTTCGCGCAATCATGCAGGTGAGGCGTCGGGATCACTTCAATATCAACGTAGAGGCAGGAGTTGTCGGTGGCAGACTCATGGGCTTTACCAAACGTATTAACAGGTGCTGTGTATCATCCCTTTGTGCTCGACGAATTACCAGAGCTGTTGGAGAACGGTACCTTCGCGCAGAGACAAAGGCAACTGGTTATCCACCTCGGGGCGCTGCCCCAATTTCCACGAATCATGCAACAGTACCTCACCGCAACGCTTCGCGGGCAACGGACTGCTCTAGGAGGTCCAATAACATGGACTCACCGTTCACCGGTCCTGAATCCTTTGGATTTCTGGCAACAGGAACATTTAAAGACATTGGTATTTGCCTGGCGCAGCGACAATATGCAGACGTGTGGAGCCAAGTGTATTTGGAAGAGAGCGTGGTTCAATACGAAGATGGGCTGTAGCATGTGTATTGATGTGTGGTATCTACCTGTAGCGCTACGTATAGTGTCTACTTCTACATAACAAATGCGAATGATAAGGCAGATTGTCCCACCTTTCAACAGGTATTGCTTTCCGGACATATCATTATAGGAACATGTCTTCTAGTTTTCCTACACTGTTTTAAACATGCTATATGTGTGACAAAGTACTGTTGCCGTTTATCGCTGACAACCAACCATTGGGTGTTTTCTGTGCTGCCAGTATTTGTGCTCCCTTCTTCTGTTTGTGGGACACAGTACCTTATATAAAATCGTCACTACTCAGTATGACTATTGAATTATTGAATCCTTCCGCTCTTATCGTCCGAAAATGTGCAACGTACCATACTGCTCTCTTAGATCTCCACTGCTGACATCATCGTTTACGTTGCATAAAACTCTTAATCAAGTTTCTGGTTCTTTTATTTGTTCTCTTGGGAGGGTTTGTGTAATCACTGCCTTCCTGAGAACAGTAAGTGATGCGTTTCAGTATTTCGAGATTCGCAGTGTTGAGAGTGTGCCGAGAACACCAAATATCAAGCATTACTCCCCACCACGGGTAACGCAGTGACCGACGGCCTTCACTTAACGACCAAGAGCAGCCGTGTTTTCGTGGATTTGTCAGCGCTAACAGACAAGCGACACTGCGTGAAATAATCACTGAAATCAAGGTGGGACTTATGACGAATGTATCTGTTGGGACAGTGCGGTGAAATTCGGCGTTAATGGGCTACGGCAGCATACGACCTACGGGAGTGCCTTTGCTTTAGCAAGACATCGCCCGCAGCGCCACTCCTGGGCTCACAACCGTATCGGTTGGACCCTACACGACGGGAAAACCGTGTGCTGGTCAGATGTGTCCCGATTTCCCTGGTCAGATGTGTCCCGATTTCAGTTGGTAAGAGCTGATGGTAGTGTTCAAGTGCGACGCAGACCCCTCGAAGCCATGGAGCCCCATTTGACAACAAGGCAGTGGGCAAGCTGTTGGTGGCTCAAAAGAGATGTGGTCTATGTTTACATGGAATGGACAAGGTCCGCGGGTGTTGATCCCAAACGACGATGGAATTTTTATGGATGACAGTGCGCCCTGTCAGCAAATCGCAATTGTTCGCGATTGGTTTGAAAAACATTCTGGCCAATTCGAGTGAATGAACTGGTCACTCAGATCGCTCGACGTGGATCCCGTCGAACATTTGCGTCAGATCGTGCACAAAATCCTGCACAGGCAACAGTTTTGCAATTATGGACGGCTTTGGAAGCAGCATGGCTCAGTACTCGTATTTCTGGAAGGGACTTCGAAAGACCAGTTGAGTCCATACAACGTTGATTTGCCGCACTGCGTCAGGCAGACGGAGGTCAGACACGATTTGAGGAGGTATCCCATCACTTTTGTCACATCAGTGTATAGCTGTGTAGTGCAACGTTCGTTTGCCGATGACTGCGATAACGTAAGAAAGGTAACGGATGAAAACGTATGGCAGCATTCTTATCCACTAGGAAAGCGTGAAGGAAGAGTGGAAGAAAGATTAGGGTTTAACGCCCGCGTCACCGGCGAGGTTGTTACAGTCGGACCACGGAGCGTGGAGTGTGGAAAGGAACCATCGCAATATTTGCCTTAAGCAACTTAGGCGAACCACGGAAAATGTATATCTGGATCGGTGGTCGAGGATCTGAACAGATGCCCTGCCATATACGAGTCTAGTGTACTAACCAATGCGCCACCTCGATCGGCAAAGAAACGAAGGCCGCCGAACTTGATGTCCAAACTGGCAGACGAATCACCGTCAACGGCTTGGCATGCTGTTTCCCAGCAGACACTTTGTAGCGATCTAGTGCAGGGCACTACCCGACGGTCAAGAAAGGTGTGGCACTCCTTTTAATTCTTCACAGTTTATACCTTGATTACCCTAATTTGCGGTGCGTAGATGTAAATGAATGTGAGCTGGTTGGGCTACCATTCATATTAGCGCATTTGGCGTTAACACATAGAGAAAGGTTTCAATGTAAACACCAAGAAGTGTTGTATTACTATATTTCCCTTTATCACACTTCTCGATCATTGCTTGTGATGCTACACCGTTCCATTTAAAAAAGAGCTTGAGTAGACGCAATTTTCCTACTATCATTACAAGCATTTCAAAACACAACGTAATCTGCCATACATTCAAGTTCGTTGTTCTGCTTTCAGTTGCTTTAAAACACAAAGAAACACAAACCTTTACAGCTTGGGCGTAGTTCAAGACATTACGCCGTCTTGTTGTTCGCGTGAGTCGCGGGATATACGATAAGCGATTCATCTCGATACACATGACGACAACGACATGGCGTAATGTTTTCAACTACGCCGAAGGTGTAAAAGTTGTGTTTCTCTGTTTTTAAAGCAACAGCAAGCCGACTTACAAATGTGAGCATATGACATATTGCGTAAAAACATAGCGTCCACCAAAACTGTATTCATAACACTACTGCAACTCCTAATAATACTACACTGATGTATATAAGTTCACATTTTCATATTTGTTAATAACGGCTGCTCATACAGTTGCAGATGGTATGCTGTACGCCCAAAAAACGGCAGCAAAACGCAGAAAATGTCAAACAAACGCAGAAACCTTGCTGTGACTTAAAAGTAAAAGAGGTTTATAAAAGTACGCATGCAATACAGTATCTGGAACCAGGTAGTACATGTATAGGAACGTTTTGTAGTGTTTGTAACGATGCTAGTTTTGTATGTGCTAGAATAAAGAAAAGCCCATTGATGATGGCGATATTTACGCTGAAACTAGTGTGGGGAAGAAAATAAAACAAAAGTGTCTTGGATCAAGGGGGACGCGCAACCCCATTTTTTTTTTACCTTCTATCAGTTGATCGAAACATTGTCTGATATTTAGAACAATTTGTAAAAGGTGACTGACCCCCATTTTCCAAGATGCACAATAACGTTACCCGAAATTAATGAAAAGAGAAAGGCAGATTAGCGTTTAATGGATCTCGATGCCATTTTGAAGTCGACCTACATTTGAAAAAGAGTGTGAACGCATATGCGAATGATATATAAAATATTTCAACAACACCGGAATGTATCACACTTGCATGACATACGTTATATTCAAAGCCTTAGTGCTGAGAATATACATACAGACCATGAATAAGTTGGAAAAAAATAAATCAGGTGAATAGAAACCTCTTGTAACGAATTTATGTATTTTTCAAGTGTGATTATTTTCTAGTTACTAATGACTGACATTGCCTGCATGTCGGTGTCTCATATTGAGTCATATTCATGCATACACTGGATGATGCAGTATTCTGCGTAAGTACCGTGTTTTCCGATGCTGTTGTAATATTTTAGAATGGCTCACGTATGCGCTAAAAAAAAAAAAAAAAAGAGGCTCTGAGCACTATGGGGCTTAACATCTATGGTCATCAGTCCCCTAGAACTTAGAACTACTTAAACCTAACTAACCTAAGGACATCACACAACACCCAGTCATCACGAGGCAGAGAAAATCCCTGACCCCGCCGGGAATCGAACCCGGAAACCGTGGCGCGGGAAGCGAGAACGCTACCGTACGACCACGAGATGCGGACTATATGCGCTCAGATTCATTCTTTGTTGAAATGTAGGACGACTTAAGAACGACGTCGTGCTAGAGAAACTAGACGGCTAGTGAAAGCTGCAATCTGGACCAGTTTACGGCGGTCCTACTTGAAAGTATTTTGCCGCGGCAGACCATTTTCAGATTCTAACGCCAGATGGAACTCAAGATAATTGCAAGTTACATCTTTCTCGAGAATACTCATCGTTTTAATTCCACGTGATCCGAGTAAATGCAAGACTTATTTGTGTCGCAGTGTGACGTCTTCAGGGTCGTTGCTACGCCGTTATCTCGTCCTCTTTTGTTTTCTGGGAAGTTATCTAGGAGTGTCGCCAAACTGCTGATTATGTGAGGAACCGAGCATGAGGAAACTGCGAAAAGGTGCTTTTTGTGTGAGCTATGTTACTCTTCCTTGAAGTCTGCGTCCCATCTCTGCCATCGGATTTTCAGAAACGCAACTTTCTGACGACAGGATTTCACTGAATAATATTTAAGGCTGTGCGTGGTTGTTATTGTCGATGAGATGCACTTTCCTGAATCAGGCTCATTGTAGAAGAAGAAAAATCGTTTGTGTGCAGTGTGGAATGCACTTCGCTATGTGTTGCTTTATTGGTAAATTATCATCCCTCAGTTTTTAAATTATCTGCATTAGTTACAAATTACGTAATTTGGATTTGACAGCAGGCCGGAGTGGCCGAGCGGTTCTAGGCGCTACAGTCTGGAACCGCGCGACCGCTACGGTCGCAGGTTCGAATGCTGCCTCGGGCATGGATGTTTGTGATGTCTTTAGGTTAGTTAGGTTTAAGTAGTTCTAAGTTCTAGGGGACTGATGACCTCAGAAGTTAAGTCCCATAGTGCTCAGAGCCATTTGAACCAGCCATTTGGATTTGACAGATTTGTGTAGTTTGTTGACAATGACGTACTTATCAGCTGTAAAAATAATTCTGTGTTGACTATATGAATTTTTTTATGTCGTGCGTTTATTAACCGTCCAGAGCGTGACATATTAACTACTCTTTAATTAACATCTTAAACACTCTTCATTTTGTAATGAACCTCGATCAGAAGTAAGTTGTTCAGAGATTAATTCTGAGTATTTTTGCCGTGATGGCTAATCATTATAACTCAGTTATCAAATGTTCAAATGTGTGTGAAATCTTATGGGACTTAACTGCTAAGGTCATCAGTCCCTAAGCTTACACATTACTTAACCTAAATTATCCTAAGGACACACACACACACACACACACACACACACACACACACACACACACACACACACACACACGCCCGAGGGAGGACTCGAACCTCCGCAGGTACCAGCCGCACAGTCCATGACTGCAGCGCCTTACACCGCTCGGCTAATCCCTCGCGCCGACTCAGTTCTCACAGCCTATAACTGCACCCGTGTCCCATTAAAATAACTAGCTTCTTATGGCATTATTAATAGAGAAATTCCTATCTTCGGACAGAATGCACCATTGAAACAGAACATTCCAACTATAGCTCGCATTGCAGTCGTACCAAAATTATATTTATGTCTTACTCTACTTTTATGACTTTGCAACTAATGAGATCCAGAATTCTGGCTAACAGTACTGATTTACACTCACACAACAACCTGTTACCTAGTTTCCGTGTGACAGCAAGAGATTCAAAAAACAACCTCTTACCTAGTTTCCGTGTGACAGCAAGAGACTCGTGTTAACTTTTGAAGTGCTTTTTAGATTACTCAACCTCTGCGATATATATCACTAACGGATGGTAGTACTCGATCATGGGTACTCGATCATGAGGTAGGTTTGATCATGGAGGTGTCACATATTTTCGTCATCTGGAAAGGGAAGCAGCGCTGGTGACGTACTGTTACTTACCACCAAATTGTGTGCAATGTTCTGCGTTAAATCGCAAATTCCCCCCCTGTTTCTCAAGGAATGACGGTGGTGACTCTGTTGATGATGATTCTTCCACTGAATGGGGACATTAAGCTCGTCGGAACTTATGACACTATTCGAAAGAAGTAGGCACTACACCAGTACCAGGCTTCACTTTTGGTTTTCACTTTTTTACGTAATAAATCACAACAAAATAACGCTATATTGCAAATGCATACGTTAAGAGTCCCTGCGTAATTGATACACACACGTCACTGGCACACTGTACCAAGGGAAGAAAAATAAAGTTTCTATCACAATATTTTAGTATGTTCAAAGGACATTCGTGGAAATGCGTCACAGCTTGCGGGTTAAACCAATGACCAGGCAAGTGTAAAGATAAAACATGTTTTCTTGTGTGTGTTCGTGTGGTATTGCTACACGAGTCCTCCAATATCTCGCTGCAACTAAAATACGGAAATCATATCTTCGAGACCTTCAGTTATAAATCTTTAGTGCATAATTATCTAAGTAATACAACGTGGAGTTTATTTTTAGTGCTGAGCTGGAAACTGTTCCCTTATCAACTGTAAGTATGTATAATGGGTTCAAAAGTGGTTCAAATGGCTCTGAGCACTATGGGACTTGACATCTGAGGTCATTAGTCCCATAGACTTAGAACTATTTAAACCTAACGAATCTAAGGACATCACACACATCCATGCCCGAGATGGGATTCGAACCTGCGGCCGTAGCAGCCGCGTGGTTCAGGACTGAAGCGCGTAGAACCACTCGGTCACCGCGGCCGGCTTGTATAGGGGCTTTGTCATTTATTGCTGTTTCGACTGATACAGACGTGGCGAAATGGTTTCTGGAGAACAAGACGTTTTTTCATGCAAAAATACAATGGGGACAAGTACCTATGTGTCTTGTTACATAGCTCAAAACCCACACCCTATAAGACCTCATAAACGGCAAGGTTCAGATGAAGACTCTGAGACAAGGCGGTAAACAGTAACATTCTTTTGTTGTTGAACGACATCACCACTAAGTCAGATTTATGTAGACAGTACTCATTGTCGAACCAATCTTTGATTGCTAGCAACAAATAAACTACAGTAATTTTATTATAACTCTTTACCCCAATACCTTGTAGTGCAATTTGATTCACGAACACTCTTGTGAGAGCCCCTAACACTCTGCATCTCTCTTTGTATAAGCCCTGTGCATTGGAACACGTTGGGGCATACCGTGACGTATAACTATACGAACCACGTTTCACGTTTCGACGATCCTTTGGTGTGGTCCACAAGAGACACTGTCAAGTATTTGTCATTCAGTATGTAGCCCTGCTAATCGGTCATCGAAATAACATATATACCACACGGATCGATAGCCACGCAATCACGGTGCAAACCCTCCGCCAGAAAATATTGTTGATATCTCGGGACAGTCCTATTCAACGCTCTGCCGTCTCAGGAGATAGAAATTGCTATATGTTTCCTTATTAATTTCGTGGAAATAGATTAGTTCATTGGGGGCATCCTACTACGTGATAATCTCAGGAATCCGCGAGCTTCGGCGAATGACCGATAACTGTTTCTCGGCTGTGTGTCGCAACTATGGACGCTCTTTAAGCGTTCTGTGAGGAGGCTGATATCTCCGAGTGTATTACACTATTCTTGTATTATGCCTAAAATACTTTTCTCCCCATTGTACGACTCAGTACAGTGGATCAACAAAACGTAGTAGTGTAGTACATTGGCAGTATGAATCAACAAACGCCTTCGGTCACAACGTTTCGTGTTTTATTAAGAACATGATGCGTTTCGGACCCTGTGGGTCGATCATAAGGTGTAATTTGTCTTAATACATGTTTTATTTTTTTCCTTTGAATGAGGTGAAATGTATATTCCTTTCATGAAAACGTTTGGTGTTAGGTTATGAATTTCGTAAGTCAAACGGGGAAAATATGTGCGAAGTAGTAGAAAAGATGAAAGTGTAAAAATACCACATAATCCAAGAAATGTGTTTTTATTACTTTAGCACCAGTATACATTCTTTCTCCCATCGTTTGTATGCTGGTACTAAAGTGATAAAAACGTTTTTCTTGGATTATGTGGTAAGTTTACACTGTTCATTTTTTTCACTGTTTCACACATGGAAATTCATAACCTAACACCAAACTTTTTCATGACAGGGGTAGGCATTCCAAATTATTCAAGGGAAAAAATAAAGTATATATTAAGACAAAATTACACTTAATGATGGAAATGTACCTTGTACTTAATAAAACACGAAAAGTTGTGACTGAAAGCGTTTGTTAATCCATGTATTAATACATGAATGTATTGAATACAGAAACGTTTGAAGATGCGAAATATGGATAAAATTAAAATCTTATGTAGAGTACGTATTTCGTTGGTGCACGTATTGTGAGCCGGCCGCGGTGGTCTCGCGGTTCTAGGCGCGCAGTCCGGAACCGTGCGACTGCTACGGTCGCAGTTTCGAATCCTGCCTCGGGCATGGATGTGTGTGATGTCCTTAGGTTAGTTAGCTTTAGGTAGTTCTAGGGGACTGATGACCACAGCAGTTGAGTCCCATAGTACTCAGAGCCATTTGAACCACATAATGTGAAGTTTCTATCGGAAGATGCACCGACAGCAGGAGAACTGGAGAGAATCATTTGAAATAACGTCGTGAAAAAGACGATAACATTTCGTTGCATAGCTTGCCTCTGTTTATATCTTATGTTGCATCCTACAAATGAAAACAAGCCGTGAAGTCGTTTTATCAGTGTTACTGATAATACTTTAATCTTAACAGAACTACTGATAAAAGGACAGCAAGGTGTCTCTCTGAGGAGATTAGTGGATCTTTCGTGACGGAGAAAGTTGTTACTCTCAAGGTCGAACTCCGCTAGCGGAAAAGCGATACGGGCCGGAGTGCTTAGCTCCATGTAACCAGATATTTATCGCGCGCGCACACACACTTTAACCAACGCTCTGCTAACTGTTTTAAACTAGAATGGTTTTCGAGTTTTGAGTGAAATCAGTATTTTTCAGCTTTCTACAGCATCACATGCAATGGTAAATTTTGAAAAATCCAACGAAAACTAGAGAAATTCGACAAAAGACTTTACTTACAGAAACCGAATTATTAAAACTTTATTTTTAAGATACAATAGTCGAAGTTCTCAGTGTTTGAAAATTTCCTTATGAAGATATAGTAACTCAGCATTCTGACTGGAAACAACGGATATGGTGATCAGTTCTTCATTTTCAAAAAGTTAATTCCGTTAACTCGAGTACGCCATACTTCCACTTTGCTTTTACACTAACTCCATCCGAACAGGCCTTGGAAGGCCCAACAGGACCGACCGGCCGCCGTGTCATCCTCAGTCACAGGCGTCACAGGCGGATATGGAAGGCCATGTGGTCAGCACACCGCTCTCCCGGCCGTATGTCAGTTGACGAGACCGCAGCCGCTACTTCTCAATCAAGTAGCTCCTCAGTTTGCCTCACAAGGGCTGAGTGCACCCCGCTTGCCAACAGCGCTCGGCAGACCTGATGGTCACCCATCCAAAAGCTATCCCAGCCCGCCAGCGCTTAACTTCGGTGGTCTGAAGGCAACCGCTGTTACCACTGCGGCAAAGCCGTTCATTATTGCATTAGGGTTGTTGCCTGCTTAGTGTCATAATTCGTCAGATAAACGTTGGCCTCCTCTGATAACACGGATATATGGTTTTATGGTTCATTTTTCTCATCCTCGGTGATTTTTGTTGTATGACTTTATGCCGTGGTCCAAGTTATGTCCCTACGGCTAACCTTTCGTCCGCTAATGCGAATATAAATCAATACGGGGAAATTGTGAGGGCTGAGGTTTTAAAAATCCCTGTAATTCCAGTCTTATGTAAAACAGCCACCTATCTCAGAAATAATGTCTGGTCTATCCTTGTAATTGTAACGTTAAAATGAATGACAAATAGACAGGAATATGCCCTCTTCTTTGAGTACACTAGGCCTCGTGGCGGTAAGCACGGAAGGAGTAGTTCAAATGGTGGAGAAGGAGTAAACTTTTTTACCTTCAAGATTTCACCGTATAGTAAAAGAACGGAGGGGCTTAAGCGTGCAGGATCCGGCCTATAAATCCTCTGTTATATTAAATTGCAAAAGTCTCTGCGTTGACTTATGGACTTGTAGGAGGGAGGGGGGGGAGGGGGCTTAGACACAGTTGATTGTGATTCCTCCTCTGATTATTATAAGAAGGGGGCAACCTTCGGTGCGTTATGTTCTGATAGCAGTTTTCACCCTATCTTCTCTCCAGTCATCGCCATCAAAACACAGACAGCGTCACACTGTAAATTTTTAACACTGTACCCGATAATTATCATACAATTTAACATCTGGTTGTGTGGAAACCGCTGAAGTGGCGTTCAGTAGAAAGCTTTTCATTAGGCTGGTTCTCTGACGCAAAGCACCTGCCACTTTATCCTTTTGTTTTGTTCTCCTCAATTCTGAAGTTCTTGAAGACATTGGCTGTCTAGTGTACAGCCAGAACAATATAAAGTCTTGTCACAATGTTTGTGTAGAGAAAATATGCTAACGTACAGTGAATTTAAAAATGAGTAGTGTATAACAAAAACCTAATACGCCTCTGGCTATTTATTGACACACGGAACAGAGAAAGAACCTTTCCAGAAGGCACAACAGACTAAATCACGAACGTCTGGTTATCGCAGTTCCCTATCCGACTATAAGCGTCAAATACTGAAAATAAAGAGAAATTGCCGCAAGCCTTTTTGTCACAGGAAATGCATAGCTTTCTGTCAGATACTTTCGACACCTACGTAATTCCGTAAATGCGCAGGTGGCAGTAGCACGTACGACTTACAGCTTTGCTTTTTCACGCTGTGTTTTCTGTTTTGTTTATAGATTAGAGAACATCATAGAGACCTGGAGATGTAATGTGCTACGGAAAGCACCTGCCGAAAATTGGGGAATATTTACCTAGAGAATATGACAAAAGTTATCTCTGTTTGTCCGTTTCGCAGTAGTCTCTCTCTCTCTCTCTCTCTCTCTCTCTCTCTCTCTCTCTCTTCCACCTGTCTCTTCCGCCCCCCCCCCCTCCCCACGCCCCACATGTTTCCACTTTCTACATCTACCTGCACACTCCGCAACCCACCATAAGGCGTACCGCGCAAGGAACAATCTACCATTATTAGTCATTTCCTTTTCAAGCCCCCTCGAAAATGGAGCGAGGGAAAAACGACTATCTATATGGCTCCGTACAAGCCCTAATGTCTCTTGTCTTCGCGGTCTATAGGCGAATGTATATTGGCCGCAGTAGAATCGTTCTGCAGTTAGCTGCACATGCATGTCTTCTGAATTTTCTCAACAGTGTTTCGCAAAACAAGGTCGTGCCCCCCCCCCCCCCCCTCCCCCAGATATTTACATTTGAGTTCAAAAAGCATCTCCGTGACACTCGTGTGTCGATCAGACCTACCGGTAACGCTTCTGATTTACTTCACTGTCTTCGTTTAATCCGAATTGGTGGGAATCGCAAACACTCTAGCAGTAGTCAAGAATGGGTCGCACAAGCATTCTACATGCAGTTTCCTTTGTGCATGAGCTACACTTTCTCTAAAGTCTGCCAATACACCGAAGCTGATCATTCACCTTCCCTACCATCGTTCTCCCGTGCTCGTTCCATTTTATAACCCATTGCAACCGTATGCCTAGGTGGTTAATCGACGTGACAGTGTCAACCAATTCACCTTTGACACTGTATTCGAACATTATAGGATTATTTTTCCTACTCGTTTGTATTAACTTAAATTTTTCTACATTTAGAATGAGCTGTCATTCATCTACCAAATAGAAATTCTGCCTAAGACATGCTGTGTCCTTCTACAGTCATTCAACGGCGATACTTTCCCATATACGAAATGCCATTAACAAACAGATGCTGAAGGCTGCTCATGCCATCCGTCAGATTATTTATGTGTATATAGAACAAGACCTGTCATCTTACTTTGGATACTCCTGACGATACTCTTGTTTCTGAACGCTCGCCGTCGGGGATAACGTACTGGGATGTACAGGGTGTCCAAAAAAGAATGACCCGATTTTAACTTGTAATAATATGAGACAAATGTTACTAGGTAACTGAAACAGCGCTAGATGTAATTTGCATGGTCTAGAGTCTCAGAAAAAATTCACTAGATGTCGCTACGAGCGCTGAACTAGAGCGTGCAGCCAGTCTCGCTCAATATGGCGTCTGTGCAACAGAAGGCGTATTGTGTTACTGAATTTAGTCAATCAGTGATCGCAGTTCAGCGGGCGTTTCATATTCGATTTCTTGCTAAACGTTCCTCCCTTATCTCGTGACATTGATGAACTAAAAACCAGAATATCAGCTTCTATAGCTTCAGTGACAGAAGAAACCTTACGCTCAGTTTGGGATGAATTCGGCTATCGGCTAGATGTCGTCCGTGCAGCCAATGGAGGACATATTCACCATTTATGATGTATTTTTATAAACGTCTGTCTTTTCTGAGTAATTTAATATGCAATTTGTTGGTGTTAAGCCCTTCTTCCAAATAAATAATTCTGTTTAAAATTGGTCATTCTTCTTGGGATACCCTGTATTACTTAAGAGGTTTTCAAACCACTCGCATATGCTCGGACCTTCGTTTGCAGTCTGCAGTGGGCACTGTGTCAGAGCTTTACGGAAATCTAAAAGTATGGAATACGCCTGTTGCTCTTCATTCATGGTCCTCGGAAAGGTCAAGCGGCGTTGCATACAAGCCACCTGAGTAAAATGTGGGATCGAATGGGAATGAATGAAGTATTCGTCACTTTGGTAAAGGGGGAGGTGGGGTGTGGCGTGTGGCGGGTAAAAATTGTAGAGGGGAAACTAGGAATGAATACCACAAGTAGTCTTAAATGGATGTAGGTTGCAGTAGTTATTAGGATATGAAGAGACTTCCTCACGATGGAGCAGCATGGAGAGCTGCATCGCACCAGTCTTCCGTGTGGAGGCAAAAACAACAACATAATGGGTTCAAAATGGCTCTGAGCACTATGGGACTTAACATCTGAGGTCATCAGTCCCCTAGACTCAGAGCTACTTATACCTAATTAGCCTAAGGACATCAGCCACATCCATGTCCGAGGCAGGATTCGAATCTGCGACTGTAGCACCATTGCGGTTCCGGACTGAGGCGCCTAGAACGGCTCGGCCACAGCGGCCGGGCACATAATGGGAGTTGAGAGCATGAGGATGGACATTTTTCGAATCTTTGTTGGTTGCCGCGGAGGAAACAATTGGGTCGCTTGGTGAAGACAAATATTGTGTGTCAAAACTGAAGTTTGTAATGTATTTGAAAGTACAGGTATTTGTCTGTCTCTTAGCCATAAAGACTGGCTTTACGTTACTTAGTTCGTTCTATTTTTACGAAAGCAAAAGTCAAGCATTATTGAACGGAACAAGCTGCTCTGACAACAAATAACTGCACGTATACACGAAATACCTACTGGTGCGCAAGTGACTACTGACTTCTGTTCAAGAGCTGCTCTGTGCTAGTTAAAGGGGACGTCGGAAAGAAACTTGTGATAGCTGTTTCTCTTTTTATTTCTTTTCGTTTTTCCTGCTGTGTGCCAAGAGATCTTGTAACATTTGATTCATGGTCTGCACTTCAGAAATGCATAACAGCACGACTATGCCTCTGATGTTCGTTCAGATATAGCAGCAACTATTACAACACACACGCTATTTGCACACCATCTTTCTACAGCGTAATTGCCATTCCAGTAAACAAGATAAAAGGTAATGAAACTCTTATCTTATTACCTCATCGTATTTATGTAGTTGTTCTTGCAGTTAACTACGCACCGAAGTTGCACTGCAACATAATAGACTTCAGTCTTTAGCTGACAGCATCTAGTTGTTGCAAACAGGTTACACATGTATGATCATAGAAAAGTATTGCGTTGCGGTTAACGATATGCACGTATGCAGATGGCGATAGTATGGCACACACAAGGTATAAAAGGGCAGTGCATTGGCGGGGCTAACATTTGCACTTAGGTGATTCGTGTGAAGAGGCCGCGCGGCGGGAATTAAACTTTGAACGCGGAATGGTAGTTGGAACTATACAATAATGTCGTGTGACGAGGGCCTCCCGTCGGGTAGACCGTTCGCCTGGTGCAAGTCTTTCGATTTGACGCCACTTCGGCGAATTGCGCGTCGATGGGGATAAAATGATGATTATTAGGACAACACAACACCCTGAGCGGAGTAAATATCCGACCCAGCCGGGAATCGAACTCGGGCCCTTAGGATTGACATTCTGTCGCGCTGACCACTTTTTTGCATTTTGTTCGCTGTTGATCGGTGTGTTTAGTCGTTGCGGACGTCGCACGACATCCGTTTAAGTTCGTTTTGTTGGTCTTTCCGCTGAGTTTTTTTTATTACAGAGGCAAACCAGCTCTCTGACCGAACACGCTGAGCTACCGTGGCGGCCGACCACTCAGCTCCTGGGGGCGAGCGTAGTTGGAACTACACGCATGTGACATTCCATTTCGGAAATCGTTGAGGAATCCAGTATTCTGGGATCCACAGTGTCAAGAGTGTGCCGACAATTCCACATTTCAGATATTACAGGTCACCACGGACAACGCAGTGGCCGACGGCTTTCACTTAACGACCAAGTGTAGCGTTGTCAGTGCTAATAGACAAGCAACGTTGCGTAGAATAACCGCAGACATCATTGAGGATGGTAAGACGAACGTATCCTTTAGAACAGTGCGGCAAAATTTGGCGTTAATGGGCGCTGGTAGCAGACTACCGACACGAGTGTCTTTGCTAACAGCACGGCGTTGCCTCACTTGTGCTCATGACCTGGTCAAATGAGTCCCGATTTTAGGTGGTAAGAGCTGATGGTAGGATTCGAGTGGCGCAAACCTCACGAAGCCATGGGCTCAAGATGTCAACAAGCTACCAGCAAGTCACTGTGCAAGCTGATGGTGGCTCCATAATGGCGTGGACTGTGTTTATATGGAATGGACTGGGTCCTATGGTCCAACTGAACCGATCATTGACTGGAAATGGTTGTGTTGGGCTGCTTGGAGACCATTTGCAGCCATTCATGGACTTTATTTTCCCAAATAACGTTTGGAATTTTTATGTATGGCAAATGTGCCATGTCACCCCCCCCCCCCCTTCCACTGAACTGAAGGGAATTGTAAACGTTGATGGAGTCTCTAACAGAATTTTGAAGTGTTGTTCTAATTTAATAAGAGGAGTCCTTAGCGATATATTTTATGCTTCACTGGCACAGGGAACTTTACCAAGCAGATTGAAATACGCAATAGTCAAACCTCTTCATTAGAGAGGGGCAAGAGTGACTTCAATAATTATAGAACAATCTCATTGCTGGCTTCATTTTCTAAAATATTCGAAAAAGTTATGTATTCAATATTATTCTCACACTTAAGTGAAAATAATTTACTCACCATGTCACAGTTCGGATTCCAGAAGGGTTACTAGACTGAGAATGCTATCTACACATTTATCCATAAGAACAAATTATCGCCAGTTGTTATTTTTTGTGATCTCTCAAAGACATTTGACTGTGCGTATCATGTCACATTCCTAGAAAAACCCAGGTTTTATGGAATTAAAGGTTATACACGCGGATGGTTTGAATTATACTTACGGAACAGAAAGCAAAAAGTTGTGCTGAATAGCGCAAATAATGTTGGGAGGGTGGTACATTCTAGTGAATGGGCAGTTAACACAAAGGGAGTCCCACAGGGTTCAGTTTTGGGTCCTCTGCTGTTCCTTATTCATGTGAATGACCTCTCACTTAACGATCAGCAAGCGGGACTAGTTCTTTTTGCAGATGACACGAGAGTTATAATAAAACCAATTCCAGAAAAAGCAGCTGAAAATATTGATAAGGATGTCTTTCAAAAACTTAAGTGGTTCTCAGAAAATGGACTCGCCCTTAATTTTGAAAAAAAAAGTATGTCCTCTTTTGTACACCGGATAGTCATACCAACAATTGATGTAGCATATGAACAAGGCTCAGTTAACAGGGTAGATTTCTCCAAAATTTTGGGTGTTCACATTGATGACAACCTGAACTGGAAGAAGCATATTATTGAGCTTCTCAAACAATTCAGCTTGTTTTGCTCTTCTTATAATCGCTAGTCAGATCAGCCTCCTGACGTACTTTACATATTTCCACTCAATAATGTCTTATGGAATAGTTTTCTGGGGTAACTCACCACTTAGACATAAAGTATTGGTTGCACAAAAGAGAGCAGTGAAAATAATTAGTGATGTTCGCCCAAGGACGTCATGTAGGCACCTTTTAAAGGAGTTAGGTATTTTAAGTGCACCATTAGAGCACATATATTCGCTAATGAAATTCGTTATAAATAATCCATCTCAATTCGCGAAGAAAAGTGATGTTCATAAGTACAACACTAGAGGGAAAAATGATCTTTCCTACCCGTTATTGAAGCTGTCAGTTGCTCAAAAAGGAGTACATTATTCAGCAACAAAAATCTTTGATCATTTGCCCAATAACATAAAGTGTCTGGCAGGTAGCAGATCAAGTTTTAAATTTAGCTTAAAATCATTTCTCTTGGAGAACTTCTATTCCATGGACGTCCGCAGCTCGTGGTCTTGTGGTAGCGTTCTTGCTTCAGGCGCATGGGGTCTCGAGTTCGATTCCCAGCGGGGTCAGAGATTTTCTCTGCCTCGTGATGACTTGGTGTTGTGTGTTCTTCATCATCATTGACTCGCAAGTCGCCGAAGTGGCGTCAACTAAAAAGGATTTGCATTACGGCGGTCGAACTTCCCCGCACGGGGTCTCCCGGCCAACAATGCCATACGATCATTTAATTTCATTATTCTATGGACGAGTTTCTGTTTCAGAACTGCTAAAAAAAATAATAAAGTGTACCTCTAAATGTAGTCGCATGTGTATAACTAAAACTTTCAGTATATATATATATATATATATATATATATGTGTGTGTGTGTGTGTGTGTGTGTTCCACATCATATCGATAAAATAATTGTCAAAATGATCTACGGAACATGACATAACTGAACTGAAACTCACCGGGGCACAATTGTTTGGGACTAGTTTAAAGAGCATTCTGGACAGTTCGAACGACTAATTTGGCCACTCCTCCGACATAACTGGAACTGAACTGAAACTCACCGGGGCACAATTGTTTGCGACTGGTTTGAAGAGCATTCCGGACAGTTTGAACGACTGATTTGGCCACTCGTCCGACATGGATCGAATCGAATCGAATATTTGTGAAGCTAAATCGAGAGGTCAACTCGTGCACAAAATCCTGCGCAGGCAACACTTTCGCAGTTATGGATGGCTGGAGAAACAGAATGGCTCGGTATTTCTGCAGGGGACTTCCAGTGACCTGTTGGACTTCCAGTGACTTGTTGAGTCCACACCATGTCGAGTTACTACACTACGCCGGGCAAAAGGTCGGCACAATTCTGGGAGGTGTCCCATGACTTATGTCACTTCAGTGTAATGTTTCGACTATATTGCTTGTGCCCCATCAAATGCATCCCTGCATGCCTGGCTGATGCCTCTTAGGCTGGAAACGTCATTCCTGCCCATATGAGAAATCCTGCGTCTATTGTGTTGTCGCACTACAAATCGGATTCTGCTTAGTATCGAGAAACGTAGATAACTGCTGCAAAGAAAAGTAAGGGCTTTAGCGGAGAAAAGCTTAACAACTCGGCAGACCGCCAAGTGTCGTAAACAACTTAATGATGCTCGGAAGGACGCTAAACTATGAGAAACTAGCGGAGAAACCCGCCACTGCCCGGGAATCTATTTACAGCTGTACATGCACGCTCTTAACACGCATCGTCTGGCCTTGTCCGTAATGTTTATGATGTCGTACCTCCTGTGTTGTACAATGATATAATATTACAGGAACATTCAGTGGCATATGTGGACACTGTCTGCAAAATTTATTGCGAAAAATGTTAGTAATGAAGAAGTAATAAATTTAAACGTCGTGCATGATGCAGCAATTTCTCAGGGATCTCATTGTTTATGACATCTCATACACTACGTGTATTATAATGATATAATTGTGCACTTACATTCAGTGGTATATGTATCTACTGTCTGTAAAATGTATCGTCCTTGCAGTTACTGGTAAGGAATTAATATATTATAATGCCATGCCTCATGCGGCACTTTTACTGCATTAACAGCGGAAATCCACATTTTTCCTTTCATCATTTTGTGGGGTTTGTCAGCGAGAATTTTTTTTACAAAAGTTGAAACTATGCAAGTCGATAAGTGCTCTCATTCTCAAATACTGGCCGAATTTACGTGTCACGGGCTCCGCTTCTTTTTCACCTCCCCCCCCCCCCCCGCCTCCCCCCACCACACTCTCCTTTCATACGGAGGTGGCTCTTACCCTTACAGTAATTGTCACCTGACGTTAAGGCATATGTGTACCAAGTTTGGTACAAATAGATCCATTTTCATTGTCTAAAATGCAAATCAAACCAACTTTTTATTAAAAAATGCACTACGTACACTTTACACACTTCATTTTAGATTTATATTCAGTCACTGTATCACTGTTTGTTTTCATTCACTGACTGCACTACTTTTTCAGTTCCTCCCTTCGTCACTGATAAGAAACTGAAGTTCGAAATCACAATGTGCTTGTTTCAACTGAAGACAACACCGGCCGGGAAAGCCTACATTGTATGACTACGGTCTGTGTTGGATAAACGATTAAGCGGCTGACATCTTTCTCCACGACCTATTAAAGAGAAGATTGTTATCAAATCACATTGACAACCATTCGCGATTTATACGCATAGACACCTAGGAGTGGCGTGTATTGTCTGGGATCCAAACGTGGCCCCACACCACTTCTGGTGCATCTTTATACTATTGGGTCCAATCCTTGCTTTTCTTATCATGGAAAATGAATTAAAGAATACTATTGCGCTGGTGCTAATCTCTAGGTGACAGGTACTAAAGAAATATGAAGTACTAATTACCTGCGCAATACAAAACGAAGGAGAAAAGTTTGATTGTATTGGATATCACCAGAACAAGAGCAGGGGATACGTTCTGAGTTCTGAATGCCTGTCGAAATGTTTTTTGTGGTGGCGCTCCCCTGTGACGCTTAATATTCGGGTCTGACGTTATATAAACCACTCGTTATTACGTAACAAAGAGGGTCACCAGTTTTCTTCTTTTGGAAAGCTTCATATTTTCTCCGAAAGAATAGATACATCTGTTAAATAAGTAAATGGTTGGGTTTTTTGTTTTGGACTAGGGTGATGCGCGCAAATTGGGTAGTTCATTAAATTGAGAAAGATGATCGAATAACGTTATACGAACTGGTTCCACGGGTTACAACGCAAGGAGGCCACCACGTAAACAACACGATCCGGCTCCTCTGAATTGCCGTCTTTCTGGCGGTCGCGTTAATCTGTAAATTTTGCGACTGAAGTAGTTGTTATTATTGTTATCAGAACTGGTGTTCAGTGGTGTATTGTGTATATTTCCAACCTCTCATCTCATTTATTGGCGCAGTGGATATTTTCACGAGCATATGTAGGACCCGTTGTCGTAGATCAAGAAAGACTGAACCGCCATTATGAATAACACTTATTCACGAGGTGGTGTGGTGTAAGTCACATCGTGTGATGTGTCACCTGTATCAGAGAAGTTTACAAAGAACGCATCTGTTCATAAATGTTAACTCTAAAACGGATAGAGAAATTCTGCAGCAAACATTGAAACCTAAAGCTCAGCTCTTGTCTTGCATTATATCATGTTAGTATGTCGTTGTTCTACTATTCACACCAAGCGGAGTAGCGCAGTAAATAAGACACTGGACTCTTATCCGTTATGGGCAGGGTTTAAATCCATGTCCATCCAGATTTTGCTCTGCCGTGATTTTGTTAAATCCCTTCAGACGAATGATGAGAAGTCTCCTTTGAACAGGCCATTGCAAATTTTCGTATCCAGTCTTGTCCATGTGCTCTGACTTTAGATATAGATGTCGACTAGAAAGAGGTCAATCTCTAACCTTCCTCTACTCTCGGACTATTGTTACAGAAGTTACCGTGGAAATTTGAAGCCATTTTGACATTTTTCGACCGTGACCGTCTCAAGAAATATGTAAAGGTTTTTTTATTTGGCGACATGTTTCGAGGGTTAAACCTCATCTTCAGGCAAAATCCCATTACATCGTGTTTCCAAGTTACTGCTATGTTAGTGACAATTTGTAAACAGTGACCAAGAGAGTCACGGAAATGGATACACCGCAACACATCACAACGAGACTGCCACGCCAGAAGAACAAATATTACCACAGCATTTACGAAAATACTATGTAATATCAGTATGACCTTATTGTAAAGTTGTTTTTGTAATGTCATTTAGCCTGAAGATGAGGTTTAACCTTCGAAACATGTCACTAAATCAATAATCTGCCAGGAAGTTTCAAATAAATAAGTAATACAACAGTTGACAAAGTTTGTGACTTGTAGCGGTAATTTAAAAAAAAAACCTTTACATATACCGTCGGAATAATAGTAGCGCCAGTTCCACAGCAGGCGACTTAAAGGCTGGTATCTTTTCCACCAGTCACACAATCTCTAAGGGCAGCTACGATTCACGCCAGAATAATTTGAAGGATATGTTAGGATTATATGTGGTTTTCTGAGCCCTGAATCAACAGTTTCGAATATTTACGATGTTATAGGGAATTAGCTTCGATCTCGCGAATCGCTGCCTCGTAATTTAGAGGGTGTCCAAAGAGGAATATTCAATATTCAGGTATATGACAGGGACGATCATTTGAAAACTTCATATTAACATATCACGTATGATTTCCGAGGTAGAACACATCAAATCTACTCTATTTATTTTCGGTATTATTAAATACATTATCAGGTTTGCACGGGTACAACATTTAGTAAATATTACAACATGCGTTTTACAAAGTATCAATTGAAAAATACGTATTTTAACACATTCACCTCCAAGTATTACGCTACACGTCACATTATAGCAGCCGTATAGCTCACAATAAAATCACACCCTTAACTTCAATGCATTTGTGCACTCTTGGGAAAACACGTGTTGCTTATCTGAGTGTCTCTGCATGTTCCTTGATGAGGGCAGCAGCGTCCATGATGCGACCAAGCAGTTCATTTCGTTTATTTGCCTTTCGTTTGCACATATCAGTCTTCGTCCAACCCCATAATATAAATCTAATGGCGTTAAGATCTGGCGATGTTGGTGCCCAGTTAATTGTACTGCATACTTCGAGCAGTTCAGCGATTAGGGTTAATGCGGCTGAGATGTTCCCTCACACGTGGCTTCATCAGCGAATAGTAGTAATGAAAGCAAGTAACTAATGCTATTTAACCAGTGAGAAAATTCGTGTGGCATTGTTGACAGTGTGAAAATTGCAGAGACGCTGTATGTGGACGGGTACAAGTTTTCCGCATGTAGGCCTTATGTTCGCCATACACGTGATAGTGAGATACAGAAAGTCGCCTTGTGCTGATACTAGAACTACGCTGTACTAGTTCCACCTATGTGTTGTTGTTCCTGCACACGTTGTTGAACCACATGTTCGGAAGAAAAATGAGAACTTGAAAGAATGTCTGTTTTATATAATGTGCTGAAAACTCTGGTAAACACTCTGCGATCAGGAATTCGAAGTGTCGAAAAGCACTGACGATATTCTTCGATAGCGCAGATGCACTGCCCTTGGAGAAGCCGTAAACATACACAATATCTGTATACTCTTGATTAGTGCAGATGTGTGGCATTTTAGCCAGCACCTGTACAAACACAGTTAACTCTCTGACATAATCTCAGTTGTTCGCATTACTTCATTCGTAACACATCATGAACAGCTGCGCGTTCAATGGACTAGTTTAATGGCACAAAGAAATCCCGAGGAAAGATACTGAAAGAAAAAGAGGTAGGAAGGGCTAGAATAAAACATCAAAGAGGTTGCGTGAGTAAGACACATAAGCGCACAAACAAATGTAGCCGGCCGTTGTGACCGGGCGGTTCTAGACGCTTCAGTCCGGAACCACGCGGCTGCTGTGGTCGCAGGTTCGAATCCTGCCTCGGGCGTGAATGTGTGTGATGCCCTTAGGTCAGTTAGGTTTAAGTAGTTCTAAGTCTAGGGGACTGATGACTTCAGATGTTAAGTCCCATAGTACTTATTAGAGCCATTTGGACAAAGAAATGTACACTACATGTGTTCTATCTCGGAAACCATTCGGAATAGAGCATATGCCCATAAGAGAAATTTTGCTTCGAATGAGCATTGCTATCATATCCACGAATATTGGCCATTCATTCGGGGACACTCAAAATGGGAGGTGTGATCCCGTGTGTGGATACCTGGTTCAATATTCCGATGTCCACGAGCGAAGGATATGGAGAATCTGTACTGTACCGAAGTGCAGGTGTTTTGCGCAGGAAAAGTGAACGATCGCGCTGTTACTTGGGCGCTGATGTTCATGATGATGTCATGCACTGCAAAAGACACAAAGTTACTTTATCTACCTAGAAATAAATGTGGAATAAGGAAGTGAAGAAGGCGAATATATATACATAATCTTCATCGTTTCAAAAGTACAAAAGTTAAAACATTGTAGATTAGCAGACACAGCAGCGCAAAGAACCAAAAACCCCATCTACTTACACTTCCGAGTGTTAACTTCAGTACAGAAAGGTGCTAGATTCGAAGTTTGATACTTGTTCAACACATATTAACTGTCTCACAGGTAATTTTGATGGAGTTAAAGATCCAATTAAAAATCTTTTCATTGAGAGTATCGTCATAGAAACACCTAAGATTAATGTGTTATTTTTTATAATGAATATTAGCAGTGTAATAGATCTTTCGTAGTGATAAGCAATTTGATTCTATTGAATTAGAATGAAATATGAACATCTCCGACCTATTTTCACAATCTATTGACCTCTCTCCATTGGGATACATGGAATGCAGCTAATTTAATGTGAGAACACACTTCGACTTCGGAATGTTCCGCGCCTTGACAGCAAAGCGGATACCGACGCAGCAGCAAACCGCATGTGCTTATTCTGGAAGTTTCCCACTCACAATTCTGGGTGATCGCCACGTCCCTGATACAAATTACACAAAATAAATGAATAGTCGGAGTCATATCAACGCTGATCTTGTTCTGTTCTATTGCGCCATTACCTCCTCCACTCTGCAATTATGGTAGAGTAATGTAGCCTTCTTAAACCGGTTTTACGTACGGCTTGACCTTAAACTATTTGCGCCCATATATTGATACAGTCATTCACCGAAAACAAGCGTCATCGTGACCAATGAGACTTTTTAATAACACTATTATTCCTTTTAAACGTATGCAAATATCAGTACTCCCGTGATATTGTATGTGATCTTCGTTATTTTTAACCTACCTGTCGATATCCTGTGTAAAAATGCTCGTCGTTATTAGCTAAAGCTGTGAGTATAGAACAGTGTTATATAAGCCGGATTTTGATGTGAACGTAATTTGCTGCAAGTTGTTTCTAATTGTTCGACAGATGCTTCAGTATTTTCGGCTTTGTTTACAAGAAGTACTTTTGTATCTTCTCCTTCTGCTCTGTTCATAGTTAAATTGTTATCAGAATTTCCTTTTTAGTTTTTGGTTCATCGTTATCAACTACAGTGATGATAATGCTTGCACAGGAATCCGTTGCACCTTGCGTGGCATACAAATTTAAACGAAAATTGCTTTAATCCTTGGCAATGTAAGGGTCCAAAATCACAATTAAAGATTATACCAAAAGTTTTTCATTCATGATTTTTATAGATTGTTTGGTAAGAATTCTTGCAGTCGGAGAAGGAAGCATTAAAATTTACTTATTTAGTTATGAGTTAATGCAGTAGGAAATGTGGTCCTTTGCAACCCATGGATAGCGTCCATTTTCTCACGTGAATGTCTTAATCATTACCGGATGAAAAAGGAGCGCTGTTTAAGAATACAGACATGCATTCGTGAAGAGCGATCTTCTGATATCCGTCTAGACCTCCAGGCGTACCTTTTCCGTGATTTTCCTAAATTGATTAAAGTGAATACCAATTTGATTCCTTTAAAAAGGACACGGCCAATTTCTTTCCCCATCACTGTACAGTCTAAACGTGTACAACGTCTCGAATGCGTCATCAGGAGACGTGGCCTTATAAGATAATTATCTATCTTTTTCATTTTTGTAAGTTTTTCAGATAGGTCCTATAGACAAAAAGATCCGATGTGATGGAAGTGACGTTCCAGAAATAAAGGTGCCATTTTACGTTTACCGTTACAAACATACAGCGAGTCCCACACAAAACCGGTACGCCACATGCCCGAGATTCAAGTTACAATGAACTAACTAAAAAAGAATAGATAATAGTAATGTTAAAGACATGTAGCCACCTGTTTATAAGAGATGCTGGAAGGGGCGGTCATAGGCACTTCACAAGCAACTCGACTAGACATGATTAACCGGTACTTTGTGTGGTTAACCCTGCATATGAAAATAGTGAATCAAAGAAAAGGAAAATACCATTTAATCCAGGTGAAACACAACCGTGCGGGATGAGTAAGAGAAAAGTGTCGTAACGCTCTGACAAAAAATAAAACGTTCAGTGTTGAGCGAGGAACAACAATGTCATTTCGAATGCTACTATTATTGTGGAACTCTGAAAACGAACTTCAGCAACTAAAAGTGATGTTACAAAGGCTAACATTCATTTTTCTGCTTATGAGAAAGTTCAAAATTCAAATTCAAATGGCTCCAAGCACTATGGGATTTAACATCTGAGGTCATCAGTCCCCTAAAACTTAGAACTACTTAAACGTAACTAACCTAAGGACATCACACACATCCATGCCCGCGGCAGGATTCGACCCTGAGACCACATCGGTCGCGCGGTTCCTGACTGAAGCGCCTAGAACCTCTCGGCCACTTCGGCCGACAATATTTTTCGTAATGCAAGTTTATCTGTCACAGATTGATACTAAGATTGACACATGGTGAACATAAAACGCGCTTTAAGAGATTTCTTTTCATGATTTTAATTCAAGCGACATACAGTTTATGCTTTTCTTCCATTGCTAGATAAATATATGTTCCAGTCTCCTCCACATATTATATACAGTCTTCAGATTTTCACAGCCAAGTTTGTATTGTCTGTCTCTCCATATTGTCCACCTACCTGTCATTAATATTGCGCTGTCTGACCGCCCAACCTACATTCTGATATCATAACAGTCATTGCACCAACACGAACACGTATTATTTTTCTTACCAATTTATTTATCTTCGTGCTCCTTCGTTATTCCCAACACATTTATCTCCAACAGGCAACTCTTGGTTTGATTACCGAAGGTCAGTGTCTCGCTTTCATTGCTTGCTACAGGAACTATTTACTGGTTGCAGACTTGTTAAGTTTTATCTACTAAGAAATATTCATTGACTTCAGGTGTATTATCTGATATATTTTCTGTACAATGTGGTAGTGCAGAACAGCATTGACGGCTTTCGGAAGGTCAAAGAACATGCTTAAAACTGACGTTTCTACAGTCTTCAGAGATGATTAAAACTGACGTATCTACAGTCTTCAGAGATTCGTTAACGACAAAGTCCAGATAGGTGTCGGTGTCAAATTATCGTTGCTTGCGGAATCCATGTTAATTTGTGTACAGTACTTGCTCTATCACCAAAAATTCTCCATGCGCGATCGCAGTTCGTCTTCCATATTTCTGAAACGAACTAACGTCACTTACGTATATTTCTGCAGACCTGTGTTTCTACCTTATTGCCGCGCTAAAGGCAGCGCGGTTTGAGGCGTCGTGTCACGGATTGCGTGGCCCCTCTCACCGGAGGTTCGAGTCCTCCCTCGGGCATGGGTGTGTGTGTTGTTCTTAGCATAAGTTAGTTTAAGTAGTGTGTAAGTTGAGGGACCGATGACCTAAGCAGTTTGGTTCCTTAGGAATTCACACACATTTGGTCATTTCTAACTTCTTATTCGCCTTAAAAACTGGAAAGACTGTGTGTTTTCCTATCAGGCGACTTTAATTTCTTTTAAATTCCGCAGCCTTTGTTGTGTCTTCTTCGGTGAAGCCCAATTTTTTTCTCAGTCTTCACTTCGTTATCATCTATTCCGGTGTCAGTATGATACATGAACGACTAGATGAGTGACTTTGATCCATTAACTTCTTTACATAGGATCTGAACTTAAGGATTTTTTTTTAATATTTCGAGAAATGAAAGCAGACTTATTATACAAGATTTTGATATCAAATTATTTGATATCTTCTTTCATATCCAACCTTACACTTTTTCTAATAGACTTTGGCTTCTGTTACGAACACACTACTTTGCATAATTTCCTGAAATCATTTATTGTTCCATAGAGAGGTGTATACATGTCACGTAGTCTGGGAGTCCTTTTGAGCTTGTCAGGAACCGGATCGCAATTACTATCTGATCGTTACGTTGTATATCCACTGTGCAGGTTGCCGAACGTACTGTACACGTGTTCAGTGACCCAAGCCGTAATTTTAATTTAAGATAAAATTGCCATCTAATCATACGTCCAGGAAATATTTGAAAATATTTACTGCTACGGTCCTATAGCTCTTGAATGCTTGTGGCAATAAAGTACTCTCGTAAAAATACTAGTGCGTGTTTGAAGTACAGTAACTCGTATGATGAGTAACAGAGCGTGACACCTTGTGTTGGCATATACAAAAGTAATTATTGTTGAACTCAGTTAGGTTTTTAGGGTTTCTAACTTCATATATGTATTAGCTTTACGTAGTACAAGTAAACATGGCTTTTTCTTTGTGGGAGCCACGATCTCATAGAACATTTTGAAACAAATTTCCCCCATTTGACTGAAAATTACCATTAATTTCGCACAATCATGATTTCGTCTTTACAACCAAACGCAGGCGAAAGTTGAACTGTCACAAAATGTCCGGTAGGTTAATTTTCTGACAGTTCATCTTGCACTTGAGAATGGCTATAAAGCGGAAATAATGATTGTGTGGAATAAATGAATTTACTGTCAAATGACGGAAATTTCTTTCGAAAATTACAAGTGCGCAGACTGCTTGTTTACGTGTTATTCCGTGTCATCTGCATGACGTCTGTTCTGTTGCACGGGTTTTTCTTTGTACGTGGTGAAGCAAGTACGATTTTCTTCGTCAACCGGTTTTGGTACTGTTCCGTCAATGTTGCTGACATATTTCTGGAGCTATTATTTTCGAGACACTTCTTTTTACGGTTAGTCCTTCCAACTGGGGCGCCGCAATCTTCACGGCGCAAATTGTAGGGTCAAAGACTGATGTAACTCGGAATCGGAGAAGTCTCGCGCCAAAGAGCGAATTGGATCTCGTTTCATTCTCATCCCTATTCTTTCCACTGTACTGTCTAATGACACGCTGTTTCTTCGGTTAAAATCTGTGTTGTTTCACCTGCGACACATTTCAAAAAAGTAGGAGCAGATCGATACAACTAAACTTTTGGCTCTGAGGTAGACCGCGCCCTATCTGTTACTACAATCACCTCTTTTAAAAGGTGGTAAATTGACATTAGCGCTGATTTCGATATTAGCGGTTCATTTCCTGTAGATTTCCAAAATTCTGTTGATAGAAAAAGGAGAAATGCCAGCGTACAGTTCTTCACCTCCATGTTGTGTCTGCGCCATCATCTGAATTCTAAGAATTTACACGTCTTATAATGCGAGGGTGAAAGATATCCTTGTTATAGAGCAGCCCATCTTGTGACAACCTGAGAGACCTGCGGCTTAAGTGCTACATCTGGAGAGGAATAGTAATCTTGTGATAACGGGTACAGTCTGTGTCTTCCGTTTTTTTCATCTGTTACAACAAATAAGCGCGGCCACGCTATACGCTTCTATAACTGCTACTGACCCCTAACATAGACAAATGTAATGTATTGCGAATACATAGAAAGAAGGATCCTTTATTGTATGATTATATGATAGCGGAACAAACACTGGTAGCAGTTACTTTGTAGAATATCTGGGAGTATGCGTGCGGAACGATTTGAAGTGGAATGATCATATAAAATTAATTGTTGGTAAGGCGGGTACCAGGCTGAGATTCATTGGGAGAGTCCTTAGAAAATGTAGTCCATCAACAAAGGAGGCGGCTTACAAAGCACTCGTTCGACCTATACTTGAGTATTGTTCATCAGTGTGGGATCCATACCAGGTCGGGTTGACAGAGGAGATAGAGAAGATCCAAAGAAGAGCGGCGCGTTTCGACACAAGGTTATTTGGTAAGCGTGATAGCATTACGGAGATGTTTAGCAAACTCAAGTGGCAGACTCTGCAAGAGAGGCGCTATGCATCGTGATGTAGCTTGCTGTCCAGGTTTCGAGAAGGTGCGTTTCTGGATGAGGTATCGAATATATTGCTTCCCCCAACTTATACCTCCCGAGGAGATCACGAATGTAAAATTAGAGAGATTCGAGCGCGCACGGAGGCTTTCAGACAGTCGTTCTTCCCGCGAACCAAACGCGACTGGAACAGGAACGGGAGGTAATGACAGTGGCACGTAAAGTGCCCTCCGCCACACACCGTTGGGTGGCTTGCGGAGTATAAATGTAGATGTAGATGAACTGACCCATATGGACAGATCGGAGAACAGGCAACAACTTTTAGGTAGATCTCTGCAAAAAATAGTCCTTCATTTCGTCTTCCTCCGTTCTTCGAACGTAGAGAATGTGTACACCTTCTAGCATAGCTTTTCCTTCTAGTGAGGTGGATTTCAAATATCTACATTATCGTGCCATTATAAACCTAAATACCATTAGAAACTTATTTACTAACATTCTACTTCGTGTAATCATAAATTCCATCATATGTTTGTTTTCAATAGCCATTTTGTATTTTTTATCGAAAACATACCAAAACTGGCGCTTTTCTGATTAAGAATATCACCATCAACGACGAAATAGCTAGACATGTGAATAATAGTATCAAATTTAATATTTTAATTTGAATTATTTATCATCAAATTCTGTATCTATTAGACTTTGCCTGTTACACCTATCTATAGAGCAGTGTGTCCTTCCATGTGGTTTTGCAGCTCCGTATGAATCTTTGTCCTTTTGGTTTGTATTGATGTAGTATTCTTGGCAGTCTTTCATCCACCAACCTACTGATGTGCTCTTTCCATTTCCATACTAATTTTCTGTTGTTTTTTTTTTCCTTTCAATTAGGGTCAACGCTAATTCTTTTCTTTATTTTGAGTTCGATCTTGTGTCCTGCTACATGTCTGAGAAATCTCCTGCACTTCTAAGGGGACTGCCTATAATTTGCTTGTCCGTCCTCTTTTAGAATACTGCTGTGCGGTGTGGGATCCTTACCAGATAGGACTGACGGAGTACATGGAAAAAGTTCAAAGAAAGGCAGCACGTTTTGTGTTATCGCGAAATGTGGGAGAGTGTGTCAGAGAAATGATACAGAATTTGGCTGCACATCATTAAAATAAAGGCGTTTTTCGTTGCGACGGAATCTTCTCACGAAATTACAGTCACCAAGTTTCTCCTCCGAATGCAAAAATATTTTGTTGACACCGACCTATACAGGGAGGAACGATCACCACGATAAAATAAGGGAAGTCAGAGCTCGTACGGAAAGATATAGGTGTTCATTCTTTCCCCGCGGTATACAAGATTGGAATAATAGAGAATTGTGAAGGTGGTTCGATGAACCCTCTGCCAGGCCCTTAAATGTGTTTTGCAGAGTATCCATGTAGATTTAAGTTTCAGTTATTGGTGCATTCTTATTGTTGTTATCCAGGTTTCTCTTCCTGACATTACAGATTGTAGTGACAGTGTTTTGTAAAATTTCAAGAGTTCCTCGTTTCTCTTATAAGGTTCAGACGATAGTATTTTAAATTAAATTTCTCCACCTACTCTCCATTTATACACATGATTATGTGCGAAGGTCGTCCAGAAAGAAACGTTTTGACTTAAAGAAACAGAAACGAAAGACATCGCAAATTACATTACCTCAATCTAATTTTCGGTGTAGTCGCCGTAACTTTATAGGCACTTACTGTGAGATGGGATCAGTTTTTCAATTCCCTTGTTGTACTCCTCTTACCACAGAAGATCTGATCCAGGATGCCACTGCTTGTTCGAGGTCTTCATCTTTTGCGATCTGTTTTCCATCCAAAAATTCTTTTGGTTTCGGAAATAAGTGAAAATCACGTGGTGCCAAGTCAAGCCTGTAAGGAGAATGCCCAACAATTTAGCACTTATGACGTTTAAGTTCTCGCTGTGTTTAAGCTGATGCATGAGGCCGCGCATTGTCGTGAATAAAAAACACTTTTGCAGACAGCATTCCGCGCCACTGAAAAATCGTTCATTGCACTATCACGACAAGCATTCTTTTCTTTGCCTATAAATTTCGATACGCTAAACATTTTGTTCACTCAGAAAACGAATGACTGCGCACTTCACATTTGGCGAGATTTTGAATGGGCGCAGCTATTTCGAAAAAGAGTCGTTACCACTCGGCAACAAAAATCGGCTCACACTGAGGAGGGAGATAACGGGCAAGTTTGCGGTTGTGGAGGTGGGGGATCGGAGCTGGACGCACATAATCGTTCTTCACTCTCTGGGTGATCCTTGTATATGTGTAGAGGATCCATCGTTCTTTTCTGGAATAATTTTCGATGTCGATTACAGACACAGATGATATTAGTTTAGTCTACTATGTGCTCTTCTAGATCGTTCTTTCTCATTGTTTGTTGTTCGTCTTGTTTATCGTCCCCGAGGGACAGTATAGGTCAGGACCTATAACAGCTGACGCTCTAATCTGACTTCGCGATTTACATAGTCTCACAACGAGGATTTTTTTGGGGGGCGGGTGGGGGGGGGGGGGGAGGAGTGGGGCAGAGCACAGACCCGGCCCATTAATGGAGCAACAATTATCTCTGGATCAGAGGGCGCCATTGCTGCTGTCGCGTTATCCGCACTATCCAGCTTGTTTCGTAACCGCTGTTGGCCTCCGAGACGCGTAGACGGCTGAAATTCTCTTCCAAGGACCCCACCGTTCCGTCACCGTGGGAACTGCTTCCCTTTATTTAATTTCCTTTTGTTTCAGTAGCATCCCATAAATTGAATATTTTTTTCCTTAGAAAAAGATGTCCATCGCTTTTGATGTGACTTCATAAGATTTCTGTGTATCAAAATACGCGGGAAGCCTTTTAAATTGGAAAGTGCTTGAATTCGGATATACGCAGCACCATTCTATGAGATAACATAATTTCATTGTTCTTGAGGCGATCTAGGGAACTCTTTTTTTTCCTCTATTTTGGAGCTAACGTAAAATTACTGCACATACATAACACTTCGTCCATGCTGGAAGAAATTTAGAATTAACACTCTCTTTGCGTAACATATATCTTACTTTTGATTTTAATACAGCCATTAATATAAACATTTTTTTCTCATTTCTGTTTCAGAATCGGAATTACTTTTTGCTGAACTGTTCTAAGGCAGATAATTTTTCATATGTTCGTAAAACACTGGATTCAAAACTGATTTTAGCGTCTGTTTTCCTAAATTGCCGCAGTGTAATTTTGGCAGTGATTTCGATATCCGTCTGTGTTTTTTATGACACACTGGTTACGACTAGATTTATCAATGTTGGTTAATGTATTGCCATTTGCAGAGAACATACGAAGGAGAAAGGGCACAAAAAAAAATTATTTTTAAAACCTATATATTTTCAAATTATTGGCAAAACAACCTTATACCCTTCAAAATACTCTTCCACTGTTCGAAGCATTTTCGTAGCACTTTTAGAAATGGCTGACAGGCCCTTCCTCGTTTTTTTCTTGACTTCTTCAATCTTGTCAAATTGGTGTCCTTTCATAACCCATTTTCACCCGCGGAAGTAAGAAACGTCGCATGGAGCTAGGTCAACCGAGTAAGGTGCGTGAGGCTATTTTCAGCCAAAAACTGTCTAACAGAGATGGCTGTGTGTGCAGGTGCGTTGTTGTGGTCGAAGAAATCTTCCGTTAAAATTCGCTAAATCGAGCTCCAAGATAATCCACTAATCTCTAACAGTGGATCAATTGTCTGCCGACAGTCTGACCACAAGGTCTCCAGTTTTTTCTTCCATTCGGGCAGTTTACGGATGTCCAGGAACGAAGTTTGCCATCAATCGACATGCCGCCATTTTTAAATCGAGCACACCACCCCTACACTTGAGTATTTCCTATAGTGTAATCCTGATAAGCTGTTTTCAGCATTAAAACAGTTTCAGCAGCAATTTCACCGAGTAAAAGCAAAATTTCACAGTTGCCCGTTTTCACTTAAACTTTTCATCATAAAAAAACGAAACAAGAACAAAACAGCACTGACAAAAACTATCACTACGGATGAACAGGTCGCCAACACAGGCGGCAGTGAACAGGCAATGAATTGCGCTGTATACACCTAGTGGCGGAAATGCGTACTACACAGGCTCCGCCAACGGCAATGCTATTACGGTTTTTTATTTGGGTACCCCCTCGTGTTATAAATTTTATTTAGGTAGGTACTGAATCACTTGTAATGTAAAAATACAAAAAAATGCGCTTTTAATCGGGGGAGCAGTGACGTAAGCACTCAATTTGCGCCATAACGGAACTCAAACTAGAACCAGTGCCTTTTGTGGGCTGTGCTTTCACGTTTAGTCTGCCGAGCGATCTTGATAGACGAACTCAAGGCTCAGCTCGCCACTGCCTCCTCACCATTCCTCCAAAAAGCCTCTATATGCGAGGATAAGTCATAGATTTGTTGCTGAGAGCGTCTGAAGCAAAGGCGTAGTGACAGTTCCCAGAAAAATGCGATAAGTGCATCCAGAGCGTGGTAAAGCACGTAAAATCTTAGTGACAAAGGGATAAAAGTGAAATCCCACTTTTCGCTACTCCCTGTTGAACAGAAAGAAAACTAGCTACACGATGCCACGAAACAGTTGGCACCAAAGAGATACATGTGCACTTGTATATGAATTCCTCACATATGATCTAACAAAACCACCAAAAAAGGCAAAACTCCCTCGAATGTTACCATGTCACCTCTGTACAACCAGTCTCCAAGGATTAAGCTTCCTAAATACAGGTCTTCTAGACTAGCTTCCATTTATCCCACCTATCCATCAATGATTTTTCGCTCGCTTCTACATGAAGGGCAGCCAAACCAATAACTGGAACTGACCCGCATCAGTCACTTGAACTAGGTGATGAGAAGTTGGATTATGAATATAGACTTTCTTATTCTGTAGCATTATTTTAAATTATCAACAAAATGCAGCATGTCCGTTTAGGATTATACCAATTTTTGATGTTGAATATTGTCTACATAACGTTCTTATAGTACACGAGAAGAGGGAAGTGAACCAGGTGGTGCAAAATATTTTAAATAATGGAATTATGCGTTAAACAGTATTCTTTTTTGTTTGTCAGTGCTCTACCCTTCAGCCACTTCACGTAGCCTCACAACCTGACTCAGTATTTCAACAAATCATTGGCTACTTCTAAGAACTGAGGCAGAGAAACTGAATGACACATACTCGGGAGAAACAAAGGCCCGTTACTGTCCGGCCGTCCTGAGTTAGGTTTTCCTAAATCAGTTCAGACGAATGCTGAGATGGTTCCTTCAACAATCCCACAATCATGTATTTTAACAATTGAGCCAGCGCCCCGCGTTCAGGGTTGTGCTGATATCTATGGGATAAAGAGGAGCCACCAGCAAACGTTTAGTAGGTCTATAAAGGGTCCGTGGATGGTTAAACTGAAGAGTAGAGTCAGTGAAAGGCAGGTTCCACGTTCGGGTCTTGGTTTAATTAGACATGTGCTAGACAATAACGCAACTGTCTAACGAGTGAATATTAACGCCTAATGACAGCGTCTACACAACATATCAGAATTCCTTATTTATCGGAACGAAATGAACATATTCATTTTTGTGAAAAAATAATAAAATGACGTGTCAGAAAGCAGTTAATTCGAAGCACTTCATGCGTGTGACCGAAAGATGGCGATTATTCTCTTGAGCAGTTGGAAGTTAACAGAAGCAATACAGTAATGATACGTGAATGAACACGTCCGGCCTAGCAAAACTACAGTGTTAGATGCACTTAGAAAAGACTAGCATCTCGTAGCACAAAAACTTAATTTTTCTCACATAGCTGATGAAATTGAAACCAGGATAGTAAAATGCAAGAACGAGGTGACGATTATGTAATGTTTCGTGGCGTTACTCATTGAGGAATACAGCAGTCTCTCTAGAGGCTTTTATCCAAACATCTAGTACGCGGTAACTCTCCTGTCATTCATACCCATTGTGCATTCCTGTGCTGGCGCTTGTTACTACCTTGGCTCTTCTGGAAGGAAGTAGAGAACTGGTCTTGTTGCGTAATGAACACCAGATTGCATGTTTTTCGGCCTTGGAGTTGCATGGCCACTCTTTGTGAATGGAATTCTGTAGGTAAGCTCCATATACGTGATTTATTTCCGCGAAGGACAGCGATCAAATACCAACCCAGCCGTTCACGTTTTAGTTTTTCTGCGGTTTTCTTACGTCACTTGAGACGAATGGATCGTTCTTCATATTCATACAGCAAACTCAGTTGGAGTACAGGGAAATCACCACGATCGGATGAAAAATGTGGCGTTCTTCCGTTCCTCAAATACCACTGAAAAACCGCAAAGGACTACAAACATTCTGCGGTAGGAAACTACAAGAACACTAATGAACCAACGGATCGTGCGAAATCAATGCCAATATGACAGCTCCTTCCCTCAGAAAATCACTATTTTTGCGTCCTTCTCAAACGTTTCAAACGTCGATGGTAACTTACACTCTGTATCATAGTGTAAAGAAATAAAACTGAGTGTCTCATCCTTTCTGTGGTCAACGGACTATCAGAAGAAGACTCAAAAAGAAGAAAGCAAAGAAAGTAAACTATCAGTTTTTTTTGCAACATTTTCAGGTTGACCCTTGAATGTATCTTTCCTGGAGGGTGGTTCCAACTTGCAACCAGTTAATCCAGGTTATTTCTATTCAGTATTCAGCCTCATACTCCCCCATCGACTGAGGTTGTGAAACACTTACATTTCATTCACATTCTGGGGACACAGCATCCAAATCTCCTATGGCAATACGGGTTTATGTTTTTCATGGTTTCCTACACGTAAGTGCCTTTGAAAGACCATGAAAGATATTCTACCTTGTTCGTGTATTCTCAAGAAACACTGTATTGGTGCATCCGATAACAGCGAAGTGAAGTGACTAACTTGACGGGGTTCATCAGAAAATATTCATTACATTGCAAGTTAAATGTATCTTAATAGTTCGCACTAGTATCACTTCATCTTCATTGATTTCATCCTTACTAATTTTACAGTTAGATCTAGTACTGATAGTGGCCACTTGAAGTGTCTATGTTAGAGTTACTATCTGACAGTGGGAAAAGAGCCAGTGAGGTTCTGGAAGGTATTGGCAGGGATTTGGAGCCATGCCGACTCCATTGCCTGGGCCAGCTGCACTAGATCTCTCGGTTAAGGATCCACGGTGCAAACAGCCTGATCGACGTTGTAGCACAGATTCTCAATTGGGTTTAAATCTGGAGAGTTCAGTGGTCAGGGGAGTACAGTAAACTCATTCTGTTGCTCTTCGAATCCCACACACACACTGAAAGCTGTGCGTCACATGGAATTGTCATGCTCTTATATGCCTTCGCACTGAGGAAAAACAAACTACTTGTAAGGGTAGATATAGTCCCAAGAATAGACGCTTACTAGGGTTGGACCATTGTACATTCCAGAATGCCGAGATCACCCAGAGAATGCCATGAAAATGTTCCTGGGACCATAATGCTCCCTACTCCAGTCTGAAACATTCTGACAATTGTTGAAGGGTGTTTGCTTTTAGTATGACGGAGCATAAAACATGATTCCTCTGAAATGGCCACCTGTCACCTCTTAGTGGTCACCCAGTTGTGCTGGCATGCGGATTCCAGCCTTTGTTGCCGATGAACAGCAGTCACCTGCTGCAGAGTCCCATTTGAAGCAATTTTTGCTGAATTGTCATTGAGGGTACGCTGTTGGTAGCCCCTTGGTTCATCTGGGCAGTCAGCTGCCCAACAGTTGCACGTCTATTCATCTGTAAACATCTCCGCAACTGTCATTCACTCCTGTCATCTATGGCTCGCAGTGCACCACGGTTGCCTTGGTGCTAATTTTGGATAGCAACATTTTGCCATGTCCAGTATACAACAAACCTTGGTGGTAAGTGAACAGATTAGAAACTTAGCCATTTTGGAAATGCTTCCACCCACAGCCCAAAAGCCAATGACCATGCCCTTTTGGATGTCAGATAAATCGCTCCATTGACTGCATTAAGACTATGACTATACCATTCTCAGTGTCCTCCAGACATATTTTATATACCCTCCACTGCTAGTGTTGTCAACTGTGGTGGTTACTGCACGTTAATGTTGAACACAGGCAGTACTCACATTAATGTGACTGGATTATGTGTCAAGGCAGCAACGTGCAGATAAAAGGCAGTTGACGCAAAATGTTTGAGGATACCAAATATTAACAAAGGTTTGAATGTTTGTAATAATGTCTGGTACAGACAACAGTGTCAAAGCATGTCTGAATAAGTATACAAATAAAGGCTATGTTCCAGAAAATAGCTGCTATCTCCTCCCACCTCCATTTCAGCATTAGTGTCACACAGGAAAGTATTTCATTAAAATCACTCTGAATGGAAGTAAAACAAGATATTCACTCTGACATTATGATACGATCATCAAGCATGATAGCTAGTCTCCGCCCAGTACAATAACGTTTATACTGAATGTAGTTAACCAAAGATAAATTTATATTAATTACAGAAAATATGATAAATGCCAAAACAAACTTTCATGACTTTAACTGAATCTTTCATCTATGATTGGCAGGACATTATAGTAAAATTAAAAAGGAAAAAACTTCCTAATGTTATGCAAAATTATATTTATTTGGTCACAAATCAGCTTTCAGCTTTTCATGTCATCTTCAGTTGACAACTGAAAGTCACAAATGCAGATAAACATGATAGTGACTTGTCACACAGAAGACACAAAATGACAGAAAGTTTACATAGGAAGACATTACACTTTTTCTTGCAAAACATTGATTGCATTAACAAAAAAGGGAGTAAACTATGATTTTATGTGGAGGTCATGAGGAATAAGATGAATTTACAGTCTGAATCTGGTATTTGTAATGAAAACTTAATCTAACAAAGGACAAAATGGAAATTGGATCTGATTATTTAATATTAGGCTGGAATTCTGTGTCATGTGTTTGTTGATTTTCAGTAGGGTCATCATTCTGCTTTTTTTTTTTTATTGAATGTAAGACTTCACATTCCACGTCATATGAATGGTTTTCTGCCAAAATATGATCAGCAGAAGTTGAGACTTACTTTCTTAATACCCATCTTCCCTTATGTTTGTATTTAAACCAAAAACCTTTCATATGATGCAGAATATGAAGTTTTACAGTCTGTCAAGATAAGTAGAAAGATGACCCTACAGAAAATCCACAAACATGTGACACAGAACACCGGCCTAGTATTAAATGACCAGACTCAATTTCCTTTTTCCCCTTCGTTAAATTAAGTTTTTGTTACAAATACTAGATTCAAACAGTAAATTCATCTTATTTCTCACAAGTTATTAAATGTATCTCCTCATAAAACCAACTTTTTAGTTAATTTAATTATTTCTAAGTAACAAAAAACATAATGTTTACCTATTAAACACTGTCATTTTTATATCTTCTGTACAAATAATATCTGTGTAAATCATACATCACGTTTATCTATGCTTGAATGTGGCATGAGAAGCTGAAAGCCAGTTTGTGACCAAAATAAATATAATTTACCACAACATTAAGGAATGTTTGCCTTTTTAAACTTAATCTTAATTTATTGTTTGGAGCAACTTCCCAAACAATTCAAACAACTCACACTTCAGATAAGTCTTTAAATAATTCAGATGCAAAAACCTTTCTAATGAGATACTTAGCAACAGTATGCATGAACCTCTTTCTTAGTGCACACAAGCAGAAAGTCAGTTGCTTTTTTGTACTAATAGTGACTAGCAGCTGACTTTAAGCTTGACCCCTGGTTTGAAGATAACAGTGCTCTCCAGCAGAGATGATGTAACTTGGCTGCTCCCCAGGACTAAGGCATATCTCTCATGGTGATCTCTAAGTCCTTGTCTAAATAGCCAAGCAAGTCAATCTGGCATTCATTTCATTTTATTCTCTACGCTCAATCTCAACAAGTAATGAGCTATTACTGTTTTCATTGTGATGAGTATTGGAATAGTGTGGATGTGATTTTAGGACAGTTTTAGAACTTTGTTCTTGGTAGTTGCATATATGTATGCCTGTGGCATAGTCCGCATGAAAGATAATCCTTATCATTAAGAAATTGTGCTGCGTTTTCATCACTCACTTGCAAACTTATTATACCATAAGGCATGAATCTTTTTGACTTAGTTTGAAAAAGAAAAGAAAAGATGAATCCAACATCCTCCAGAAAATAAGTAATCATAATGCCACTCATAACTACAGAAATATTTTCGCCAATCAGGCACTCACTCCTTCATCACTTGAGCCAAATTACATTTTGTAAGATACATGGGTTAGTAATTCTATGTTTGAAGCACTTATTTAAACGTGTCTACATAATTGACTGACACCATATCAGCCTGGTCAAAATATTATTATTTTCCACATCTTGAAGATAAGATTATTATTCTGTTCAGAATCAGTTACATTGTCTCATATTTTTGTCTTACCATTTTATACAATGTAATATAGAATTACAGCTACAAATTTTCAGATGCTTCAGTGTTGTGTTACATGAATGAAATGTATGCACACTATTAAGATCAGCATTTGCTTTTAAAAGTCCATGGAACATTTCATTTAAAAACTCACGGTAATGTAATGTCTGTACACAGAGCATAGTACATACACAAATTATTTAAGTGTGTCTGTGTAAGTGAATGACACCCTACCAGTTGAATCAATTTTTTTTCCAATAAAGGAAGATGAACCTTTTTCTGATTCAATTACATCATCTCCCTTGTATGAGTGTGTCATTTTCTGTCCACTCCTGATACAAAAATGTAAACCATAGACAGAGCAAGAGTTTTTGTCAGCTGCACACTGAAAATACACCACTGATGAAAGCCAGGCAGTTCAGAAACAAAGCAAGTTTGTTGTAGGTGTAGCAAAATAATTATAGACTAAACACTTTATACTGCATGGAACAAGTGCTGACTCTCTTTGCTGGCTGGTTTATATCTAAGGTAGTGGCATAGCACGTGTGACATGCTAATCTTGCAGTTCAAGGGTGGTTGTGGTGACCTTACTGCTAAGTGCTTGCATGAAGCCACTGCTCTCTCAATACCCATAGTAGGTAGGGGTACTAAATATTTGTCCTTGAAAGCAACTTGTCAAATATATCCAAAATTCTGATTCAAACAATATTTCAATAAATTCAGTTCAGACAATATTAAATGCTCTTGCTCCCTGTGAGCATACACTCCTATATCCTGTTTGTGTCATCATCATCATCATTTTCTTTGGGCCTTTGTACCATGTCAGCACGGGGTCGGCCTTGTTACTATAGATTTGGTGATGTTAGTGGCAGAGGGTGGCTGGATGCCCTTCCTGCCACCACCGCCAACCCCTCTGGGATGGAATTAGTGTACCCCAGCTGTCTGCGTCTAGTGTAAGCCATGAAATAGTACGAATGTTTTCAAATGTCTGTGAGTCATGTAACTGAGGTGGGATGTAGGGACCAGTCTAGTGTATTCACCTAGTGAGATGTGGAAAACCACCTAAAAACCACATCTAGGCATGCCAGCACACTGGCCCTCATCGTTAATCTGCCAGGCGGATTCGATCCAAGGCGACCCAAGTCCAGGAAGCAGTGCATTAGTGCCCTCAGCTAACCTGGCAGTTTCTTATATTCTGTTCGTGTAAAAAATAATAACAATATTCTGTTCGTGTAAAAAATAATAACAATTTTCAAGCCATATGATATTCATTATCCAACATATGCTTCTATTCACTAAGGTCTGGAATGATTGTTGATTTATTTTACTCTGCGTCTCCTTACACATTCGTTGCAATTAAGGTTTTTTTAATTACATTTCTTTCTGTGTACTTTGTCTTAACACTTTCTTTGATTTTAAATTCAATATGGCACATGTAGTTTGTAGAGTCTTAAGTACTGAAAATACTCATGTTAACATTTTTTGCAGGTGGTTGATGCAAATGTGGACCCGGAATGGACACTGCTGTATTACCTGCGTAACAAACGTATCCTTTTGCGCAACTTGGTGTCATCACTGTAGTGGCTGCAAAGTGAGTTCCTGATTGATGAAAGGTGGCTGCATTTGGTGCCTGGTCCAGGAAGTCCACCTGGAGTGGTTTAAGCACCGGCCTAAATATAGCTCAGGCATCAGGTACCCTAAGCATTACATTTAGTCACATGGCCCACGGAGGAGGATAGGCCCATGGGAACAATGCCCTCTTTGGCACCTGGGATACTGTCAGGTGATGATGTGGACCATGTTCATTTTGAGTCTGTCTGTGGGAAGGCTTGGCCCTTGCAGTTATATGACTGCTTCCTTTGAATATATTTTTGGGTGTTGGCTGGGTAGGCACAAGGCCTGAGGTAGAACCAAAACAAGAAATCTGACAAGTCCACTAGCTGATCACTGACATGAAACATGGTGTCATCACTTTGGAGGCTCTAAAGTGATTTTCTGATTGGTGGGCTGTGACTGCATTTGGTGCGTCACCCAGGAAGCTCACTCTGAATGGTGTCAGCACTGGTTTAAGCACTACATCCATTCACATGGCCCACGGAGGAGAATAGGTCCATGGGGCCAGTATCCTCTATCAGCACCTGGGATGCTGTCTGGTGACTGTGTGGTCCATGGTCATATTATGTGTCTCTGTGGAAAGGCTGACCCTAACAATTATGTGAGTGCTTCCCTTGGATATATTTTTGGTTGCTGGCTGGATTGGTCCTAGGCATTGCCACAGCAAGAGCCACTTGTATGTACTTTGAATCTTGCCTCTGTCAAGTGTCCTCAATAATATGAAGCACTGGTGTCTATGTTGTCTGGGTATATGCAATTGTATAATCCTCTTCCATGTTTTCTTCTTCCGTAATACTGCAGGCAGTTTGAAGAAGTGAAAGCGTAGCAAACATATGAAAATGTAGCTAAATATTGAAAACTTTGTGTTGTCATCTTCATATCATTTGGTGTAAATATATTGGTTAGGAAATTTTTTTGAGTGAATTTAACAAATTTGAAAATGTTCATGTGTGATAAATGATAGAGGCAACAAGAGTACACCCAGTATCCAAACAAGGGATAGGGGGAGCTGTGCAAGTAATTTTAGTTCTATGGAGGGGGAAGAGATGGAGTTTACAAAGCACAATTTCTTACTCAAAAAGCTCAAAACTGTTGATCCACAGTGATGAAAAGCTCTTAGGTTTTCAGTTAGGTGGTGATGTTGAGAAACTGTGATGTTTTGATCATGCTCAAAACTTGTCAAAGCTTCATGGTAGCATAACTACCAGCTGGGAACATAGGTGCTTTCATCAGTGGTATACACCGAGATAGTCTACAGCCATTGATTCACTTAGTTTAGCAGTTACCAAACATACAATTCCTACCACTTTGTGATAGGTATCTGTTGCAGGTGTGTCTCTTTTATTGAACGCCAATTAAGTACAAATAAATCACACAAAATAATTGATCCTGATTTTCTTGAACACTGACATTTATTAGACTTAAATAAATTCCTCTTTCTGTCACAGGAAACAAAAATACTGTCAGAAATGGGACAGATTAAACATTAATATGGAAATTAACCCAGGGACAAGAGGGATTTGGAGCTCATTTTTCTTTTAGATGGCTTAAACGAGGGCCATTTGTAAGGAATGACTTACAGGACTGTATGTCATGTAAATAAGACTCATTAAATCATGTTATTTTATAGTGTCACTTCTTTGTGCTATAATTGTACTGGTTTTTTTTTTTTTTTTTTTTTTTTTTTTTTTTTTTTTTTTTTTTTTTTTTTTTTGCAAGAAAAGAGTAATCTCAAATATCTTAGCTCTAAAATGCACTTCTATGTCAGTTTACATTTTCCTTCTGTTTTCCTTAACTCTTCAACAGTTCGGCTATGTGGCACAAAGCTTGGTTGTGCCGAAGGTGGCTGTGGAGCATGCACTGTCATGATTTCAAAGTATGATCATAACCTCAACAAAGTAATGTATCCTTTTATAGTGCCAACATAACATGAACAGAGCTAACATGATACAAGGCACTCTGAATAATTTTTTGGATGTTTTTTTCTAAATATAAAGAGTAATTTCAAATGTGGTAACTGATGTCATTCAGTACTATTCTGTGCCACTGAGTGCTACAACTGTTTGTAGTGCAATCTTCCTAGTGGTGTTCCACAAAGATTTGAGAGTAAATTACACCTAGGGTAGATGGTAGCCTCATGTTGCATGCAAAATATCAGTAGGAAATAATATGCATGTAGTATCATAAGTTTTCATCATGGAATTAAAGCAAATTTCATAAAATAGAGCATTCAACCAACACAGTACAATCAATTCTCTGCTATGGAATTATGCATGATTATTGCATGTGAAAGGACATGTGATTCAGTATGCAAGGTATTTATAAGACAACTAGAAGTAATCCACTTACGAAATGGCAGCCATCTGATAACATGTAGAAATAAGTAAAAATGCTAGTTTTAAAACTGTGGGCTCCTTCTTCTGGCAGAAGAAAGAAAAGGAGATCAAGAGAGTAGTAGGATTTACGCAAAAAGTAAAGTCATCCAGGACCCTGGGTGGGTCAGGGTAGACTTATTAGCAGAAAATATCTGAAAACTGGTGAAAAAGATAGTAGGAAAGTCAGTGACGAGTGGAAAAACCTTGTAAATATTCCAAAAAGAAGGAGAAATTAAGTACATGATAAATGGTACAGAGGATGAAAAAATAACTTAAGTGAAATGTAATGACCCCGAGAAGAGACAACAAAAGAAGAGAAAACAACAAGCCTAGAAAATTATGACAAATGTATGCCAGGTAAGACCAAGAATATTTGTAATAAGAGTGAATCTGTAAGGTTCTGAGGAACTGACACGAGGAGAGATAATGTACATAACATAAGTGGTAAAACAGCAAAAAGTCATGAGTATTATGTTGCGCAATGTGTTCTGCAGTGGGCTACTGTGTGTTGTCAGTATATACACTTCATGTACATTCATTATTGTAGACAGCTTTATTGTAGTTTTATGTGTTTATAAAAGGCTGGGCTCAAGGCTGCACTCAAGTTGGTATATGAAAAGTTTACTGGTGACACTTCTTTCGGTGGAATAGATTTTGCCAGTAACAGGGCTGGTTTATGTTATGATAGATAAGTTTAAAATCTTACAGCACAAGTATTAATAGGGAAAAGAATCACAGTGCAAGCAAATGGGTTCAAGAGGAGAATAAGTTATCAAAAACTGCTGGGAAATTAGGAAAAGCAATTCTAGGGAGAAGGAGGGTGGGAAGAATATTTTATAGAGTGGTCTTCATTTAAAAATCATAACCCTGCCGAAGTTTTTTTTATGATTTTCAGAATGTAAAGTAGAAGTACTGCTACTCCAAAGAAATTTCGTGCTCATACATTTAGGAAGACTGATGAAGTCTGCTTACAAAGGGCAAATGTGAACAAGTACCATTTTAATGAAGTGGAACATTAAAAATTCATTTGGTAAGTGTACATGAATAGAGAGCCACAAGGGAATGATCAGGTTTTAGAAAGGCAAGAGGCACCAGAAATGAAATTGCAACAATTAGTTTGTTAAAGGAAAAAAGAACAGAGATTATCTGTAGGATCTGAATGTATGCTTCATGGACTACATCGAAACCTTTGACTGTATAAACGACTAAAACATGCTGGAAGTACTAGAAATTATGGGAATAGGAGAGCACATGATGCAGTTAACGAGAAAGCTATATAAAAGTGAAGAAGCTGTAGTAAACTGTAACAATGATACACAGAAAATTTTGGAATAGAAGGGGGGGGGGGGGGGGGGTCAACAATGCTGTATTAAATATACATTTCTCCTTAACTTACTTGGTGGATAAAAAATGAAATCTGCAGGCCTAACAGTATGAAACGAGTATTAGAATCAAAAGTCAAATAATAAAAAAACTTGATGAAACAATATACACCGATCAGCCAGAAAATTGTGACTATTTACCTAATAGCTGGTATGTCCACCTTTCACTCAGATAACAGTGGTGACACAGCGTGGAATGAAAGCAGTGAGGCCTTGGTAAGTCACTTGAGGGAGCTGTCACCACATCCGCTCATGTAAGTCACTTAAGTCTTGTAAATTCTGGAGAGTGGGAGACGAGTTCTGATGTCATATTCAACCACATCCCAGACGTGTTTGGTCGGGTTCAGATCTGGCAAGCTGGGGGGGCCAGCACATCAGTTGAAACTCACCACTGTGTTCCTCAAACCATTCCATCACACTCTTGGTCTTGTGAGATGTTGCATTATCTAGCTGAAAAATGCCACTGCCATCGGGAAACATGGTCATCCTGAAAAGGTGTTGTGGTCTGCAACCAGTGTACAATACTCCTTGGCTGTCATGGTGCCTTGCATGAGCTCCACTGGACCTGTGAATCCCCATGTGAATGTTCCCCTGTGCATAATGAAGTCGCTGCTAGCTTGTCTCCATTCCACAGTACAGGAGTCAAGCAGCTGTTTCCATGGAAGATGACAAATTTCCACCCTCCCATCAGCATGATGAAGAAGGTATTGGGACTCATCAGACCATGTAACACTCTGTCACTGCACCAATGGCCACTGCTGATGGTGCCCATTTCAGTAGTAGTTGCTGACATCATGGTTTTAACATTGGCACACCCATGAGTCATCGGCTGCAGAGGCCCATTGTTAAAAGTGTACGATGTAATGTGTATTCAGAAACACTCGTTCTCTGCTCAGCATTAAAGTCTGATGTCAGATCTGCCATAGTTCACCACTTGTCCTGTTTTACCAGTCAGCACAGCCTACAAAGTTCAAAATCTGTAACAAGAGGTGGCTGCCTAATCACATGACACCTGGACATGGTTGCACCATGTTTTGAAAAGATTCACTGCAGTACTTCTCAAATATCTGAAAAGTCATGCAATTTCTGAAATGCTCATGCTGAGTCTCCAGTCTATCACATTCTGCCATTGGTCAAACACAGATAGATTACGTGCCTTCCCTGTTCTACACACAGACAGCACATTCACTGATACTAAATGCACTGTGCGTGTGTCTGACTAGCGTTCATTCCTCACCAGTGACACTGCTATCACCTGGATGGCTGGATGGGTATGTATCAATAGTAGGTTGGTGGTCATAATGTTCTGGCTGATCAGTGTATATCTCTGAAACTGAAGAATACATTAAAATATGTTATATTAAAAATGAAAAATCAGGAAGAAAAGAGATCCAGGAGTTGACCAGCTAATCTGTGTGATTTGTAAGTGGCTGTCAATCTTTTCCTTGGTCACAGTTTGACAGTGGCAATTCAGTCATATGGACAGTTGGGATGCATTCATTCTAGTATAGAAGTTGTGCAGTAGTTGCAGCATATGTGGTATAAGTGTATGATATGGCCACTTTTGCAAGTGGCCCTGTCTTATATGGGATGTTGGTCAAGGGCTTGATAGGTACGTTGTGTGGTAATAAAAGAGTTATATGTTTCACCTGGATCATCCCAAGTATCAAGTGACTGGGAGCAGGAGTGCTATCTGGATATTTCATAGAAGAGGTGGAAGAATGCTGCTGTAGACACAGTAAAAAGAATTTTGTTAAGTCATTCCTGCATATAGAATCTTTGTATGCCTAAACACATTTTATTCCCATAGCTTTATTTACAGATAATTCCTTGACTATGAATAAGTCATTTAGCAGCAAATGCCTGCCTAGCACCAGTATGTGCAATGCATGGTCTAGCAGTTACAACAGTGGAAGGCATTGGAAGCACAAAGACTCGTTTACACCCAGTGCAAGAAAGGATTGCAAAAGCACATGGTTCACAGTGTGGCTTCTGTACTCCAGGAATCGTTATGTCAATGTATACATTGCTTCGGAACAAAAGTTGTCCCACGATGGATGACCTTGAAGTAGCATTCCAAGGTATGGTTCAACGACACAAACTCCTTTCCTTCAATACTTTTAAACATAGCTATATTATTTAAGACACAGAATACTGATACAAGATTTTATGTATTTCAGTATTTTGTTCTCAGCATTAATCATAATGGTTGGGGTTAAGAGAAATACAATGTCACTGAAGCAGCTGATTAGTTTCCATCTTCTTAAGTTAACAGATTTAATTTCTAGCACAAACCACCGCAAAATAACTACTTGCTATGACATTATTGTTAGCCTGACATCCACTAACATAATACACATGAAAATGGGGAAGAACACAGTGCCATGTTTCTACAAGTCATGTTAAGTCATTAGTAATGACTAATTCTTTTCCCCAGAACAATATGTTTTAGATGGATAATGGAGACCAGCCTGTATGTTTGTATGGTGAATGCAGAAAATTCTGAATGTGTGTTCTGGTTCACAAGCATCTGACTTCACAGTTTTCTTGAATTACCTCTGTGGGACTTGTTCTCCCACTTACATTAGAATCACATTTCAGCATTCGCACCAATTCCTTTAATAATCAAATCATAATTGCTATTGTAAGCTCATATGTGGCAGGAATGTTTAGCACATGAAAGATCAGTTTCTTTAAAACTCTCTCTGCCAGTTCCTTGACGAGGAGTGCTGTCATAATTCTTTGAATTGTAATAACATTTCACATCTAGTGTGAATCTAATGACAAACAATACCACATAAATAACTTACTGGATCTCTAACAATGGAAAGTCCAGGATGGAATAATAACAATATTATGAAAAGGCTAGAGTGCTGCTACCATATAGAGGAAAAATTGAGTCACAGGCAGGCACAACCACAATACATTTAAGCTTTCAGCCACAAGGTCTCCTTCCAAAGCAGAAGACACACACACATTCACACAAGCACAACTCAGAGACACATGAGCACTCTCTCTGGTCAGACTGCAAGTATTAGAGAAAACTTTACCATGTAATTTTATTCCTTGGTATGCATGTCAGTTTTTTTTTTTTTTTGAGAAAAGTGATCACAGTGATATTCTACTAGTTTGCCATAGTTAATGGCTGATCCTTGCAAATAGTTATAAAACTTTACAGCTGTTGACCATTTCCATTCTGCCATTGGCAACAGACACCTGTGGACCTATATTGTGCTAGCTGGGCACACAATGTAGGCACACCAGTGTGTGTGTGTGTGTGTGTGTGTGTGTGTGTGTGTGTGTGTGTACTCTAGCTCTCAAAGGATTACATATGAAAGCTAGCAAATTTTTCTTCATTCTCTTTTTGTGTGCCTTTGAACAACTCAACGTTTCTGCAATTTGGTATGTTGTCTCCTTTGTTCCTAAATTACTTATGTTCTGGCACAACTTTCCTTATTATAATTGATTTATGTACTGATGAAGAGTAATGTTATTGTGCCTGCAAGAGAGAATGGCAACACCAATCTCTTTTAAATCATATTTAAAAATACCTAAATGAATTACATGTATTTTCAGTGAAGGAACTGCACATGTATGGGACATATTTTGAACTGCTGTTAAAAATGTGCTACATTTTATAATAACCAATTTGAAAGCCATGAGAAACAAAGGGTATCAGTGATGTAGTGATTATTAATACAAAGGGAAGTTTGTATCCATCCAGTTTTTTACTCTACAAGAACGCTTCACATCTGTACATTTGTATTGGAATTGTAATTCATACAAATTAATGGAATTAGATGTGGATTAATTTTCATGGCGCCCATTCTGATATGAGCAACACGAGCAAAGAGATTTTAGGATTATTATTTCGAGATGTTAATGGAGGCACTAAACCCGATCACCACTTGAGCAGGTCTAGGAAATTAACCAATAAAAATCCACAACGTACTGGTATGCTTAATAATTAAACATTGTTTTGAACTATTTGAGACAATTTCTGTAGAAGCTACTTTTTGTTTTATTTATTTATTCCCCCATCATGAGGCATTTACATGTAATTAATGTTGTCACGAATAATTTAAGAACATCTTTTACAGTGGGGATTGACATTCCATAGCAGTACACATTATTTACAAATATATACATGGTCAAATAACAATTGTCTATATGTAAAAGAGTACTTTGCAATAACAGATACATCATACCCTGAATGAGGGTACAATTAGTTTTACCAATCATTTATTAATTTAGATTGTCTTTTGAACAGTTTTATAATTCTTCAAGTGTGTTGAAAGGCTTGTCATTTAGCTATTTTTGTGTTTTACTTTTAAAAACTTTTAGTGAGATATGAAATGTCTGGGAATATGATACACTACTGGCCTTTGAAATTGCTACACCACGAAGATGACGTGCTAAGGACGAGAAATTTAACCGACAGGAAGAAGATGCTGTGATATGCAAATGATTAGCTTTTCAGAGCATTCACACAAGGTTGGCGCTGGTGGCGACACCTACAACGAGCTGACATGACGAAAGTTTCCAACCGATTTTTCATACACAAACAACAGTTGACCAGCATTGCCTGGTGAAATGTTGTTGTGATGCCTTGTGTAAGGAGGAGAAATGCGTACCATCACGTTTCCGACTTTGATAAAGGTCTGATTGTAGCTTATCGTGATTGCGGCTTATCGTATCATGACATTGCTGCTCGCGTTGGTCAAGATCCAATGACTGTTACCAGAATATGGAATTGGAGAGTTCAGGAGGGTAATACGGTACGCCATGCTGGATCCCAACGGCCTCGTATCACTAGCAGTCGAGATGACAGGTATTTTATCCGCTTGGCTGTAATGGCTCGTGCAGCCACATCTCGATCCCTGAGTCAACAGATGGGGACATTTGCAAGACAACACTCATCTGCACAAACAGTTTGACTACGTTTGCAGCAGCATGGATTGTCAGCTTGGAGAGCATGGCTGTGGTTACCCTTGATGCTGCATCACAGACAGGAGCGCCTTCAATGGTGTACTCAATGTCAAACCTGGGTGCACGAATGGCAAAAGTCATTTTTTCAGATGAATTCAAGTTCTGTTTAAAGCATTATGATGGTTGCATCCGTATTTGGCGAAATCGCTGTGAACACACATTGGAAGCATGTATTTGTCATCGCCATACTGGTGTATCACACGGCGTGATGGTATGGGATGCCATTGGTTACATGTCTTGGTCACCTCTTGTTTGCATTGACAGCACTTTGAACAGTGGACATTACATTTCACATGTGTTACGTCCCGTGGCTTTACCCTTCTTTTGATCCCTGCGAAAACCTACATTTCAGCAGGATAATGCACGACCACATGTTGCAGGTCCTGTACAGGCCTTTCTGGATACAGAAAATGTTCGACTGCTGCCCTGGCCAGCACATTCTCCAGATCTCTCACCAACTGAAAATGTCTGGTCAATGGTGGCCGAGCAACTGGCTCGTTACAATACGCCAGTCACTACTCTTGATGAACTGTGGTGTCGTGTTGAAGCTGCATGGGCAGCTGCACCTGTACATGCCATCCAAGCTCTTTTTGACTCAATGCCCAGGTGTATCAAGGCCGTTACTACGGCCAGAGGTGGTTGCTCTGGGTACTGATTTCTCAGGATCTATACACCCAAATTGCATGAAAATGTAATCACATGTCAGTTCTAGCATAATATATTTGTCCAATGATTTCCCGTTTATCATCTGCATCTCTTCTTGGTGTAGCAATTTTAATGGCCTGTAGTGTATATTGAAAAATTTACACCCAGAGATTAACAATTACAGTGTATTTTCTTAATTTTAGTTGTAGATACATCTATCTTGAATGCTTGATGAGTAATATGTTGGTGTACAGACTGTTCAGATACAAAAGTCAATGGCACTGTGCTATTGCACAACAGTTAAATCACAAGAAAGACTGCATCACATTGTTCAGTGTGGTACAATCATAATTTCATCAGTTGTTGGAGTAGTGGGATGTAATTTTATGGAGTAATGAGTCCTGGTGCATGAGGTGCCACTCAGCCAGACTATAAACTATGAAGAGATCATGAACATTCTGCTAGAGTTTTATCAGATTACAGGGTAGTTTCAGCTTCGGATTTTTTCTGTGTATTACAGTCCTTTTAATGTCTTTAACTGGGCAACAATGATTACAATGTCTCAAAATTGTTTCTTGGAATTCATCCCATTTATTTTTTGAGCCTTTTACATTATCAACACTGCTCCAGTATTCCTGGGCTAGTTTATGTTTGAGGTAGTTTGTATTATGAAAATTCAGAATTTGTTTCTGATCAATCACATTTGTTGTATCTGCAGCATTTACACCCATGTACTCCTAAAACCATGATAAAACACTTTTGAAATGAGCTCCTTCCTTTTCTAAACCTGGTGACAATTATTCACAATGATGCATGGAAAAAAAGGACCTAATTGCATCTTCAGTTTTCCAGGAAAAAAGGAAGGGAAACAAGATTAGTGTCTGAAACTTCCTGGCAGATTAAAACTGTGTGCCAGACCGATACTACGACTCAGGACCTTTGCCTTCCTCGGGCAAGTGCTCTACCAACAGAGCTACCCAAGCATGACTCATGACCCTTCCTCCGCGCCACTTTCCATTTTTAATGAGACATAACGTCTGAGAAAGGAAAGAAATAATAATAATAAAGGGTTACCAGAAATGTAGGGCATTCAATTCTGCTCAACTGAGTACAAAAACTTTGCTATTTGCCTATTTGCAAACATTTTTTTGCAGAAAAGTTATGTCAAACATTAATTTGTTACACTTTTTGTTACACTTGTTTCACTGCATGTAGCATCTGAGAACTGGCCAATTTGACCAAAACTTTATTGAAGAAAAGTTGTATAACATCAAACTGTGCCTTCAGAGAATCAAAGAAATTGACAAGAAACCTAGATGGTAAGTAAATATTACAATTATTTCAACTATATGTAAATCATATGGTTAATGACCAACATCTGCTTTCTACTTTCCATTCAGTGGAGTTTTCAGTTTTCAATTTTTTATTTCTGTTACTGGTATGTAATCCCTAATCAAAGCATTATTAAGATAACAGTTCTGAAAACTATGAAATTAGCAAACAATAATATCCAAAGAGCAAAAAAATTTGTGCACAGGCATTAGAGCAATGAAATACAACAGGTTTGTTATTGTTATATTAGTAATAAAGAAACTAAATTTGATTGATAATAAATTGAGTTACACATGATTATATAAAACTGTGTTATGAAATACAGTAAAACAAAAATTATGAAGCCTGCCAGCCCCATTGCAGTGGATCCAGTAGGTCATTTTTCCAAGTTTGCACCTGCAAATATGTCCTCAGGCAATTTTTTCAAGAAGCCGCTTCTGTAGGAGGCAAAGAGGTGAGACTGAATGAAGTCATTGATGCATATTTGTCAAAGAATTGATAGTGAAACCCAATTAATTGCTTTCTTTCACCTTCACAGTTCTGGGCTGCCATGAACTTCTCTCCAACCTCATCAATCTCATCAGTAATAGCATCTGAGTTGCTGAATATCTCTGCTGCTTTCTGTAGGTTGTTTTTTGTCTCCTGTGCCTTGGGGAATTTCAATTTTCCTTTGCTACAAAATGAATAAGTTGTGTCACAGCCATTGAAGGCATGTAAGAACAGAATGTTGTCTGTCAGTACTTGAGACACCTTAAAATTTAGGGGCTGTAGACTATGTCACATTGTCTGTTTTTGCCTAATTCAGCAAAAAGATATTGGGGGACAATGGAACTGAAGCAGTCAGAATCACATAAAGGTTTTTGCCCTCCCCAGTGACAAAAATACAGTCAGAGTGCTAAGCAACATCAAGAGCAGTAGCCACAATTAGCATATCAGCATCCTCAGCAGCTCACTTATTACTGAAGTTCTCACCCTCAAGTTGTGCAGTCAGTAAAGAACAGATGTGTTATTTATTTTATTTATTTGACAGAAACAAATTTTTTGCCAGAGATACTGAAGTTGTTTCATTGAATGTTATAGTTGGTGCAGTTCCTTTGGTGACTCTGCACAGCTGCTCGGCTAATTTGTGCTCCTGTTAGTTGTAACATCAGGGTATACTTCAAACACAATTGTGACCTTTCTGCCATATCAACACTTAATGTAATCTACACAGTTTGTAATTATGTGAGAAAATAGTTATTTTGCGTCCCATGACACTCCATGCAATAGAAATCCTCCAGTGAACTCTGCTTTTTCAAAGTCAGTTGGGTCACTTAAGGCATTAAACAACTTGTAAAACACAGATTTTTATGTTTTCCACAGACCAACACTGTCAAACATAGATAGAGAATATGGCGCCAGCTGGTATTCAAAAACATGCTGAAACTCTTTAAGTTTTGTAGAACGCTATGGCCTGAAAAATTGTTTCAGCACTGATAGGACTGACCTTGTCATGCACTGTCATTTTAGATATCATACACTTTAGAGGTGGGATTCAATTTATTGTCTAAAGTTTGATGCTGTCAGAGTTGCCACAAATACTCTATGAAATGCTTAAATTACTGACCTCATCAGCTTTGTGGCAACTGATCTTTTCATCACCTACAACTCCAATGCTAATGGACATGCTCATGCCACAGGGAAATGTGTTGGGACCCTTGCTGTTCATGTTGTATATTAATGACCTTTCAGACAATATTAATAATAAAATCAGACTTTTTGCAGATTTTGCAGATATCTATAATGAAGTACTGTGAAAGTAGCTGCATAAATATTCAGTCAATTCTTGATAAGATTTCAACATGGTGCAGAGGTTGGCAACTTGCCCTAAACATTCAGAAATGTAAAATTTTGCACTTATGAAATGAAAAAAATGTAATATCCTATGACTATAATATCCATGAGTGACTGTTGGAGTCGGTCAGTTCCTACAAATACCTGGGTGCACCACTTTGTATGATGTGAAATGGAATGATCACATTGGTACCATCATGGATAAATCAGGTGGTAGATTTTGGTTTATTGGTGGAACACAAGGGAAGTGCAATTAACCTTCAAAGGAGATTGCATACATACCAGATAGGACTTACAGGCAAAACTGAATGTATGTAGAGAAGGGCAGAACAAATAATCATAGGTTTGTTTAATCAGTGGAAGAGTGTCACAGAAATACTGAAGGAACTGAACTGGAAGACTCTTAAAGATAGATGTAAACTATCCTGGGAAAGTCTATTAACAAAGTTTCAAGAGCTGGCTTTAAATAATGACTCCAGGAATATACTAAAACTTCCTACGTATTGCTCACATAGGGATAGTAAGGATAAGATTAGAATAATTACTGCATGCATAGAGGCATTCAAACAATCATTCTTTCCACACTTGATATGTGAATGTAACAGGAAGAAACCCTAATAACTGGTGCAATGGGGTGTACCATCTGCCATGCACCTCATGGTGGTTTGCAGAGTATAGATGTAGATGTAGACATTACATGCTCATGAACAAGAAAAGCACCATGTGACAAAGAAAACCAGTATTTTTGGCATCTGCTTCACTCTTCATTTCTTTGTATTCTTGCATGTTGCTCAGTAGTTACAAATGAAGCACCACTAAATGCTGAAATTGGTCAATGATGTCAACTGCTGTAGGTGCCGGAGCAATCCATCTGGCCAGAGTGCTATCTGCTAATCCTCTACTATGTGTTAAATCAACACTACTCTTCATTTTACATATTAAAGTTTGTTCAGTTGACATGTCAGACCAAATTCCAGCCCAAAATTTTTCTGACCTTCGAACTGTAAACCATTCCTTAGTTATGAGAAATTCATATTTTTGTTGAGCAGGTTTCATTTCAAATTAAATCATGTCTTTCATTGTATAACTCTGACTCACTTTTATATAACAACATTTAACTCGATTTATTGTTAACTGAATTAAGTTTCTTTATTCCTAATACAACAATAATAAACTTTTCATATTTTTCACTAATACTCTTGTAAATTTTTTTTTCTGTCCTTTATGTAATAGCATTTTGCTTTTCCTTGTTTCAGAACCATTATCTCAATAATGCATTGGCTGGAGATTCATAGCAATAATAAAATAAAAAAGTGGGTATTGAAAACTTCACTGAATGGAAAGTAGAAAGCTGATGGTGGTCGTTAACCATATGATTTGCACAGAATTAAAATAATGGCATTTTTCACTTATCACCTTGGTTTCTTGTCAGTTTCTTTGACATTTTAAAAACACAATTAGATACTTTACATCTTTTCTCTTACAAAATTTTGTAACAAACTGCCAAATGATGAAACGAGTGTTTTTCAAGCAGTGTGAAACATTACCATTTTATGATGTAGCTTTCCTATAGGGAAATTTAATCAAATAGCAAAGGTTTGGTACTCAATTCATGCAGAATTTAATATTCAGTGTTTCTGATAACCTTGACCCTTATGAACAGGTGCTTAGTTTTGGAGAATTTCGAAGGAAAAAGAGAAAAAATCCAGAGTTTTTGTGTTTTTTTTAAATCACGTGTGAAGCTCCACTCAGAAATTGGGGCAAACTCAGATCAGTCATATCAGAGGCCTACTTGGAAGATTAAACAGTTTCCAGAATTCCACTAATATCTGGAAAGCAACCCTCGTTTTGGAGCTAATGTTACTGGCCTACTATTGATGTCACAGAGATCCAAAAAACATTACTGCTTGATGATAAGAGCATACTCAGGGCCACATTACAAACCCTGGTGCAACTTGCTTTCAGACTCTTTTAAATATTCTCTCTAAGCAATAATACTGTCATTGTGTGTTGAGTGTACATTGAAATGAATCATTGGCAAATGAAACTGGTGAACTTAACCAAAAGTAGGTCAAGATCTTCCTGTTCAGTAGGTAGTGTTCAAGTAAATGAGATACCTGAGGATGCATTACTGTCTCACTGAAAGTTTCAATCTGCCAATATTTTTCCTTTGTTTGTACAAATTACACAGAAACTCACACATTCTTCTGAGTGAGTACCTGTGAGAGGAAGGATATAGTGGGAATTAGTGTAGGCCCAACCTGAGGCTTGATTCTAGAATGTAACTTCACTTTTTAGTGTGTTCTGAAATAAACACTTCTGAATGAATTTCTGTATGCCACACAACAGTAATCCATCAGGGAGAAACATTGCAGTATACACGCGATTGTAAAAATCAGCAGAATACAGTGATCAATATATTACCTGAAAGAGAACAGTGAGTGAAGGGCATTGTTACATTTATACATTGTTTGAATAGGTACATAATGTCAAGACTTAGTCTATATGTTATCCTTTGTAACCACACTAATAGCATTTTACTCACCAGAGATGCAATGGGGGAGGGGCATCTTTTTATATAGGCAATTTACCTGAAGAGCCTGTTTTCTGCAGTTGTTTCCAACAAGTGACAATACCATCTGTCTGAGCTTCTTCTGTGAAGAAGGATGCAACAGAGTATTTTTGGCAAAAACATTTGACAAACATGTATTCATTCTCATAGGTCACACTCTATTACAGACTGCTTCTATTGTTGTTGTTGTGTACATAGTTCCGCATAGTCAGCGCGTACACAACTTTCCCACTAGAGCGCGCCCCGCTAAGCACAGCAGCGCAGGCACAGTGCTCGTCCATCTCCACACTACGAGATGGTGCTGTCTTAGAGACGGACCAAATTCTGCTTCCACCGATCCGCGTATTAATATGTAACGCAGCCAATGAGATTGCTGCTAACATAGTACCTTTTCTCCTCGCGGATCACACTCGCGCAGTGATACATGAACGTGCGAGGTATTATAACGAGTGTACAGACCTCCGTTTAGTCAGTCTCCATTAGTCTGCATTAGTCTGTACCAGTCTGTACCAGTCTATAGTCAAGTTTCAGTCTGCACCTAATAAGATTACCATATTCCTGTACATAGCCATGAAGATAAATGTATAGACACTTTGTCAAGTATCAGAGATATGAGAAAATAAGATTAACATACCAAGACCAAAGGAACTTTAGATTGTCAATTGTAAACAGCATTCAGAACCAGGTTACATAATGTCTATGCTTTTTATTATTTTAATAAATGTGTGTGAAAATTAATCAAGTTCTGTTTAAAGTTGGTCGCCGTCAATCTGCTACTCCAAGCGTGCAAGTGGCATTTCTATCGTCTGACCTAACGGCAGAAGATAAACATGCCACGATAAGACCACGAGACATATTGCTGACACTTGCCTACTTTGTTAGAGCGACAAGTCAAATAATCTGATGGTGTGTGTACCGAAGGTCTTACAGTATACATACACAGCTGTATTATTTATGTATCTTTAAACTCACAGAGAAATGCGAGCGTGTTAAAAAAACAACGAGAATTTTTGTTTTTCTTAATTAATATTTATTTATTCATCACCATCAACTTTGTCCCCTTCAAAGTAATCCCCCTCAGATATAATAAACTTGTACCACTGGTTTTTCCAATCTTGGAGGCACTTCTGGTACTCACTTTTCGTTACGAATTTTATGTCCTTGGCTGATTCTATTTTTATCTCATCAATGGTGGAAAAATGACATCCTTTCACTGTTCTCTTTAGCTTCAGGAATAAAAAGTGCTTGCAGGGGGCATGTCCAGTGAATATGGCAGTTTAGGGAACATTAAGGATTTGTTTTTTCCAAAAAAATCATGAACAAACATTAAGCTGTGAGCAAGAGCGTTATGGTGACACAATTTCCACAAGTTGTTCTACCATGATTCTCATCAGTTTCTTCATATTGCTTCACACAAATGACAAGTAACTTGGAGGTAGTATCCCCTGTTAACTGTAAGACCATAAGGCAGGAATTCATGATAAAATATCCCATTGTAATCAAAGAAAACAGTAAGAAGAACCTTCACATGTAATTAAACTTGTCAAATTTTTTTCTGTCTTGCCTCTACAGGCAGTTTTCATTGGACCAATTGGACCTTGGTTTCAACATCATAGCCCTATACTCATATTTTGTGACCTGCTATAACCTTCTTTAGCAATCCTGGATTGTTGTTGATAACATTCAGGAGTCCCTGAGTGATGCCTATGTGATGTTTATGTTGAAATTCAACAATCTTAGAACAAACTTTGCCACCACGCAATTCACACCCAAAATATTCAAAAAGTTGCTTAGCAAGAGACAACGATATGCTGAAATCACCAGCAACCTCTCTGATGGTGATTAGGTGATTTTCCAGTTCCATTTTCTTTATTTCTTCCACAATGTCATCAGTAATTGATGTGCTATGGCATCCAGAGCAGTCACCAATTTCAACATTTTCTCAACACTGTTTGAGATGGGTGAAACGTGTATACCAGTTGCTAACTCTTGTCTTACTCATAGTGCATTCTCCAGAGGCCACAGTCAACGTTCAATGTAGTGTTGCACACTTTCTTCCATTTTTTATGCAAATTCTTTGATCAATCTTTTTCAAAAGCAAAATTAAAGAGCACTTGCAAACACATATAACATTTTTGACTGTCAACAATAAAATTAATATTTGAAACACCTGAAAATGCAAACATATGAAGCCCATGAAATTAAAAAATTACTTTTTAATCACATTTCATAACTGAGAATTTTTTTTGTGGCTATGATGATGTATTTAATTCGTGGTTGACTATAAACATCTTTGGCAAAGAAATCAGAGAGAACTAACAATTTATTAAGAAATGTATGTGACGGAAGGTGCAGTATTTCTGTGATATACATTTTAAGATTGTAAAAAAAAGAAACTGAGAACAGGAACACAAGATCAAAGTACCCAATACTACTCAGATTTTTTGTTTGTGCTTTTGAAAATAATATCTCATGATACTTGGCTCAGTTGGGCTATTACAGTGCAAAGGAAATATAGTAACTCGCATTTACATACCTTAATTAGTAGCATACAGATGAAATATTAAATTATTTTAATATATATGACTAATTTAACCCTTTACTAATGTAAGAATGCTTCCTAAACTTGAGGATGGTTTGTGGGGCTCTCAACTGCATGGTTAGCAGTGCTCATCATAGTCCCAAGCTTTTCACTGTCCAGTCTTGCCACTTTCATGAATGATGATGAAATGATGAGGACAACACAAACATCCAGTCCCCAGGCTGAGAAAATTCTTGACTTGGCCAGGAATTGAACCTGGGACACTGTGATCCAGAGGCAGCAACTTTAGCCACTAGACCACGAGCTGTGGACTCGTAAACTTGCACTGCTAAATCAATTGTACACACTGTTGATAGTATGAAAGAAGTTAATTGGAGGCTGAAGATTTACTGAAAGGTGATTGTTCAATCAGAACATTTTTTTCTTTAAAGGAAATCTTTGCCGCTGCACTGGATATCGTCCAATTATTGAGGGTTTCCGCTCATTCACTGAAAGCTGGGAGCAGGGACATATCAATGGAATAAGCAATGGACTGACAAATGGTGTCTCAAATGGAACTTGCAGCATGGGAGATAAATGTTGTAAGTTCAAGGGTATGGAAAATGGAGTTAATGGTTGCAGTACAGAAGATGAGGAGGTACTGTTCTCTAAAAGTGAGTTCGTGCCATATGATCCATCACAGGAACCCATTTTTCCTCCAGAACTGAAGGTGATTAGTTTGTTAAGTTTTAAATGAATTTAATTTAGAGACATATCTGGAAATTTGTTTAGTTTATAATGTTGAACATTTAAAAAATTGTGTAAATTATTCTTGCAAACACAAATTCTTGCTGGTCATGCTTTTATATACGTGTCATAAAGCTGAGAAGCGAGCTCAGCCTGGGTATCATTGTAGCTCCCCACTTATTTATTCCTCATTAATTAAAAACTCCAAACTGAGTTACACCAAAACATTCATTAAGACAAACAATGCTGAGCCTCTCGAGCATTAATGAAATATGTCTATAGCTTGAGGTCAAAGCAGGTGCAGACAACTGCAGTAATTGTTACCTTGTGTATAAAAGCATGTGCTATCGCAGGTATTCATAGGTTATTTGCAAATATCTGCAACAATAATTCCTTTGTAGTTAAAAATTAAAGGACAGTATCAACTTTATTATAAGACTTCATCAAATTATGTCACCTGTGGTCAGTGAATAAGATTGCGTGACTGTGCATCACACATCTGTTGTAATGTTAACTAAAATCTTGAAGTCTTTGGGCCCATGTAAAGCAGAAATTTGTTTCATCCATACCATCTGGCTATGTCCACTTAAGTTGTACCCAAGGGACCAGCACCTAGTGAATATGCATTGCCAGGACCTTATCTTTCATGCAGTCTGTGAAGCATGACCACTTGCTATCTGAGAGGTGTGAGTTGCCGAGATTCTGCTGTTTTCATTTAATGCTCTTTAATGACTGAGTGACCACATAATAAAAGCATTGGAGTAAACTTTAGTGATAGTACTTTAAGAGAAACATGAAAGTTCTAGAACTTCCACCAAATTTGAAAGTAGCTTCAATTAAAAACTCATCAGTCTTGCCAGCAAAGATATTTTGCCTTTCAAAGTTGTGTGTGAAAATGGATTTCTCAAGATGGCACAGTTTCTTATTGTTTTGAGGGAAAGCATGGTGCAAGTGAATGGCAAGGAATTGCTTTTTCATCCAACTACCAGATCCTGAGAAATTGAAAGGAAAGTGCTGATTGTCTGCCTGCAGCTGTTTCTAGAGAGTTGAGGAATGTTATATGAAGGTGAGCCACTAGGGAATGAATATGAAACATGAACTGATAAAGTGCACATCCTCAATATTGTGCTAGAGCATATGACTTGAGGAGATATTGATGACAAGAAAAGTGATGTACAGTAGTTAATAAATTCTTGTTGAGCTGTCACAACTTTTTAAAAAATATCTGGCCTTAAGAACAGCCTGCACAAATCATTGAAAGGATATGTAAACAGACAATGGGATGGAAAACTAAGACTTTTTTGAGCCAGGTAAATAGCAGTGGTTCAAAGTTCTAGCAATTTGACCTGAGACAAATAAAGGCAATTTAATTGACTTTGTTGACAAAAGAAGTTGGAAAAATCTAATAAGCTTTCTTGGACCATTTAAAAATGCTTCTCTTAAGACATTTTTAGTATGTTTACTATTTGCAACAAGAACATTTAACTTCAGAAACAGATTTCTGAAATATTATGTAACTAAATAATGATGAACTATTAAGTGCCTACTTCAATTTGTAACATGCATAACAGTAACATTATTCTAGAACAGACTGTTCCAGATCATGGAGAATTGTTGTTGTAAACAATCAAATGGGCAGGCACATTGGGGAACATTGTTGCTTACTATACACAAATGGGCCAGTGCAGTGGAGCCTTGTGATCTGTCCACCATGCCTTACATGATTGCCAACATTATATTCATAGCAACCACACCAGATCATCTCCAAGCTGCTGCAGTGAGTGCTCTGGAGAAATATTAATCTATGATACTCACTGCACCGTATATGGCTCTACCATCAATGAGGAACTTTGCCATCTCGAGAAACCCATTCCCATACACAACTTTGCAAGGTAAAACAAGTTTACTGACAAGACTGATGAGATTTTTTTCATGAATACCTTCAAATTTCTGTGGATGCGGATATGGAACTTGTGGTTGCTGATAAGGGTCTTGCACACACGGTGCGGGTAGCATTTTTCGCATCAACACAGACATCTGTCTTTATCACTGCCTTGTTCAGAGGCAGTTTTCAATTTTGTAATTCCATTTAATATACAAAATATCAAAATGTAATTGGAAAGTTATTATAGAATGTAGATAATTTAGGAGTAAAGGAGATCACTTGGAAGAGTCTCAGGCTTGTCTGAGTTTGTGTGTGTTTCTGTCTATCTGTACTCAAGTAACGATTTACTCCAAAAGCTGGCAAGTTTTCTTTCTCTTTTGTGTGGGCCTTTCTATGACTCAATGCTTCTGCTATTCAGTGAGTGGTCTCCTTTATTCCTAAATTATTTACAAATATCAAAATGAGATTCAGTTTGGTCCTAAAATAGTTATGACTTGCCATTGCAGGTAAATACAGAACTGCAGAAGCAGAATATTGTGTTCAGGGGGGAAAGAACAACATGGTATCGGCCAACTGCTCTTCAGACTCTATTGGAGCTGAAAGCTAAATTCCCAACAGCAAGGATTATTGTTGGAAATACAGAAATTGGTGAGTAATGGCTTACTGTTACATCTCTAAATAACAAAGCTCTTACAGTATGAGTGCAATGGTGGATGCAGTGGTCAATACTTACCTCTTTCATATAGACTAGACTGCTCATGGTAAGCTGTTAGTGACATGTAAAATCCAAGAATGTGATTATTATTGCCTCTTTTCTTCTTTTCGGTTCACAGGTGTTGAAGTGAAGTTTAAAAACTGCTCTTATCCTGTTCTTATTCAACCTATACAAATCAGTGAGCTCACAGCCATTAGCGAAGAAGTAGAAGGTCTTCGACTGGGAGCCTCTGTTACACTGAATGAGATGGAAGAAGCCCTCAGGAACCAAATAAAAACCAAGCCAGGTTAGACAACACTAACTTGTACACTTGCATGTGTTGATTGCTTTTATTAGTTGGGTATACAGTTACAGCTATGTTAGTATTGATAATGTGAAGCAAACAAAAATTAGAGGGGCTGTTACATAGAGTGCAACAAAAATGGACTACACAAGGCAGGAAAAATTATCGGGGCATTTCATAATATGTTCAAGTAGCTGTTTCTGGAACTGGTCAGTTAGCCACTCTGTTTAGTTCAATTTGTTGCATATTTGTGGATCAAATTTGCAAAAACTCTCTATGATTTGGAACAAATTAATAGGGGCCTTGTTCAGTATTATTGACTTCAGCTGCTTATCAACACTGCTAAGACTGATACCTATTTTACTCATCTTTTCAGCAGTTTGAGAATTAAACTAGGTCAGTACTTTTTTATTCCTTTGTAAAGCAACATCTGAAAATGGAGTTCAGAATTTATGCATTTGCTTTGCTATCCTCAAGTTCAGTTCTGGTGTCATGTGTGAGTGTCTTGACACTAGCTTGGTAAAAAGTAGTGAGATATCTGAAACATAATTACCTCATACATGTCAGTCAGGTTGGATTCCAAAAAAATCAGTTATGTGAAACCCAACTTGAGCTTTACTAGCATGATATGCCAAAAGCTGTGGAACAATAAAACAGTTAGATATAGTATTTTTTTTACTTCTGACAAGCATTTGACTTGACACAGTACCAAAATTAATTAACTTATCGGGTATCAAACAGAATTTAAGAATGGATTCCAGATATCTTGGAAGGGAGGACTTTTTCATATTGCATATTAATATTAACAATTTTATTGAAAATAATTTTAAGAATGTAATTCTTCAGGGTTTCCCAGCAATGCATTGTCTTGTTAAACAATCAGGTTTGTGCTGGTTATTCACATCTTTCTTGCACAATATTTCAACTGTGTAACTCGCAGTCTTCTTCAGGTGCTGTCTGATACTGATTACAGTGTGGAATGAGTCCGACATTTATACGTATGCTGTTCTAGGCACTTTGTCTGTGGTCCGCGGCACATTAGGTGCTCTATCCAGGGTATGTGCCTACCAATAGCAGCAACTGTAGTGTTTTCTGCTAGCCACAGCTGTTTCTAACAATGTGCACATACTTTGTGGTTATTATCCATTGTTATACTTGCTGTGTGAAGTTCTGAATGACATCCAAGTCATGCTAGAAATTTTATCTTACGATTGTTGTCATTTATCTGCTGTGATCTAGAACGTTCTGTTTCTGTGGCAAGGAATGTCATGCATTTTGACCAATGCCTGTGCTCATCGGGAGCAGCTGCAGTGTTATTTTCAGGCTACTGGTGTTCAAATTACTGCTTGAGACTTGGTAGAATGTCCTCAGGTATTGGCTGTGTTGTCTGAGATACCATTTCATGTGCGTCCTTTGTTACATGTACTGTGCTGTTTTCTCTAATTCCGTCTTCATACTTGTGTCCCCTGGGATCTTGATTTTGCCTCTTTTGTGTCTTCAGAAGATTGTGTGCCAGTTTCCAGGCAGAACTCACATGGAAACAGGTGTCATGGTTAATGAGATTATCTGTGATCTTAATCTCAAAACATTCTTTAATGAGAATCTCCCAGTAACTCAATGTTAGAATCTTGGTATCATTAAAGTTCATAGAATGACTAAATGGTGCTCAGCAATCACTGACTTGGTTGCCTGTCTCAGTCTGGTGTGCTTATGGTGTTCTTTGCACCAGATATCAATGGTCCTGGTCGTCTAGCTTATGTACTCCATACTACATTCACATGGTATGTGGTAAATGCCCAGTTTCTGTAGACCCAGGTCATCCTTCACACTCCTATCAGAGCCTTAATCATGGTGGGTGGGTGAAATGTGCTCTTCATGGTATGTATAAAGAGGATTCTGCTGATTTTGGTAGCAGAATTCTCCTTAAATGTAACATCAAGAGCATGTTCCATCCACCCACCAAGATACGACTGTGTTAGGTAGTGTGAAGTATGACCTGGGTGTACAGAAACTGCATGTTTACAACATACCATGCAAATGAAGTATGGAATACATCAGTTGGATGAACGCCAAAGGCCACCAGACTGAAACAGCTAACCATGTCAGTGATTGCCAAGCATTGCTTAGAACTTAGTCATTCTATGAGCTATAATATTGCCAAGATTCTAACACAAACATTGAGATACTGGGACAATATCATCAAAGCATCTGTTGAGATTAAGGTAATGGAGAATCTCATTAACTGTGACACCAGTTTCCAGCTGAGCTCTGCCTGGCACTTGGCACTCGATCTTCTGAAGATGCAATGGAGGCAACATCAAGACCCCAGGGGACACCACAAGTATGAAGATGGAGTTAGGCAAAACAGATCAATACATGTAACAAAGGACGCATGTGAAATGGCACCTGAGACAAGACACCCAATACCTGAGGATGTTCTACCATGTGTTGAGTGGAAATTTGAACACCAGTGGCCAGAAAATAATGCTGCAACCACTCCTGGTGGGCAAGGACCTCAGACAGAATGCATGATATGGCATGCCATGGTAACAGAACATCCTAGATCACAGGAGGGCTTAAATGACAACAGTTTAAAGATAAAATTTCTAGCACGACTTGGATGTTATTCAGAACTTCATACAGCAAGACTGACAATGGATAATAACCACAAAATACATTCAGAGCAGTTGGAACAGCCACAGCTTGAAGAAAGCACTACAGTCACATCATTGGTTGACGCGTACCACGAACAGAGTGACTGATGGAATGCGATGTGATGCAGACTCCAGACAAAGTGCCTGGTGCAACATATGCATAAATTCTGCACTTGTCTCACACTGGAATCAGTATCAGACAACATGTGAAGGAACCAGTGAGTCACACAGTTGAAATATTGAGCAAGAAAGATATGAATAACTGGCAGAATCCTGATTGTTTAACTTGACAAATTTAAGCATGCGAGGAAAATGGGAGAAATCACTGAAGAATGGAATACCATCAAAAATTCAGTTGTTGGAAGTATTAGAGATAGAATTTGGAAAAGCAAAAATAATACAAAATATGAAAGAGTGGATAACAAGAAGTATGTCAAATGAAATAGATGAACACAGGTAATGGAAAACAACTATTCAGAAGAAGGCAGTAGACAGTACAGAAAACTGAACAATGTACTAAGGAACTACTGAACAGGCTAGAGAAGATTGAATGAGTAAACAATGTGAGGATATAGAAGAATTGGAAAAGAAAGGAAAATTAGCATGCACAAATGGTGAAATCTTTAACAAGAAAAAAAGTAAGGAAAATATGCAAACAAGAAATGTTAAATAAACATAAGAAGAAGACAGTATGCTTCAAAGAGGACAAGAAAGTTTGGATGGGTTATGCGTAACAGTTGGTGCACAGGCTGATAACACTAGACCATTTTTGGAAGACGAAGGGGAATGCAATGAAGAAGACTGATGTCCTAAGATATTGAAATGGGAATTGAAGAAGCCAATTCAGAAGCTCAAGCAAAAAGAAGCATTGGGCTATGGCATTGAAAGTCTTAGGTCCAAATTCAGTAGCCAGCTTGACTGAGGTTGTAAGCAGGATTTATGACATAGGAATTTGGCCTCAAGATCTACTTAAGAACATTCTACTACCTTTACCTAAAAGGTGCAGTGCAAAAGAGTGTAAAGGCTATTACTTAATTTGTTTTATCAGTCATGTTACAAAGGCTGTAATGAGAATCATACTAAGGAGAACTGAGAACTAAAACTGAGAAAAAATATGGGGATAGGCCAGTTTGAGTTCAGAAAGTGCCAAAGAACAAGAGATGGCACAGATTCTCTGAGGACGATTGCATAAAGAATGTTAGAAATAAATAAAGAGGTGTTTTATTGACTGGGAGAAGGCATTTGATTTAGTAATCTAGAGTATACTGCTGAAACTTGTAAAAGATGTTGATTTTGGCTGGAAAGTTACAAGTTGATAAAGGAGATGTACACAAAGCTAAAAGTGATGGTTAGAGCAGGAAATGAGGAGATGGAAGAGGTGAACATTGGAAAGGATGTGTCTCGAGGATGCTCACTGTCACCAAATGTATTCAACATATATGAAGAACAACTGATAGATAAGGTCATAGAGAACACAAGAGGCATTGTAATTGGAGGATAAAGACTAAAGGCTATAGATCAAGCAGTGCTGGTGGAATTGGAAGAGGAGCTACAACAGATGTTTAAGAGTGTTTCAAGAAGAGACAAGGAGTATGAACTGAAGATCGATATAGGAAAGACAAACGTAATGAGAATAAGCAAAAAGGAAGCTCCAGTTAACATATTCTTTTGTGGAAAGATGATAGAATAAGTAAAACAATTTTTGTGCCTGGGAAGTTTAATGACACGGAATGGAAGCTTGCAGAAGAAACAACGAGGAGGATATCTATGGGAAAGTGAGCATTTGAAAAGAGGAAGTAGTTAAACCAACATCTGCAAGAATTCAAATGGAGCTGAGGAAAAGATCTGCTAAATGTTTTGTCTGGAGTGTGTGTCTTAATGGCTGTACGACAAAGTGCCAGACTACAAATTCAAAGTTCTCTGGTTTGAACTCTGGTCAGTCCTGGGATTTTTATCAGTTGCTAATCACTTCTTTCACCTCTTGCAATTTTTGTTGATGTGAAAAATGCTAAATCACACTGAGGTTCAGAATCTATGTTAAACTTTTGGTTCCCTATAACTGTCTGGGTAAGTCAGCTCTTAGAGGACTGAGGAAGGCAATGGCATACCATGTCCAATAGGAGCATGCCTAGCAGAGCACTGCAGTGTTCAAAACAATCTTCAGATTAATGATTGCTTACTACTATTATGTCTGGTGTGTATTGTTGTATGGCAGTGCCTAGTGGATTGTCAAAAAGAAAGAAGAATGATAATTAGAAAGTTTTGAAATGTGAGTATGAAGAAGAACGTTTAATGTGAAGTGGACTGACAGACTTAGAATGGAGAAGTAATGAAGGAAAGGAAAGAAGATTATTTGAACTGAACAGAAGTAGGGAAAAATCTTGGCTGGGACATATTGTATTCTGTGATGGGTCTGTCACTGGCAGGCACAAGTATAAACAGCAAAGGTGTAGGGAACAAACAAAAGTTTATTGAACACAATTTGCACAAAAATATTCTTCACAGTGAAACAAAACAAAGGATGATTCTTCAGTAAGTGAAACAAAATGGATGCTAATCCCCCTTCATGAAGTGAAACAAAATAAATGATAGTTTATAATTAATGGAGCCAATTAGACTTCCAGAATCACAAAGTAAATAAATAAGTTCCACGGTACATGAAAGAGATACACGCACTTCAATGAAATAATGTTTAAGTATTAAGAGCTTTACATTAAAAACAATGAATTAAATTTCTGTAGTCATACCTCTTATGAGCAGTCTTGAAGTCCTAATAACTCTAGGTTTAAAAGGAAAGATAAATTACTGATGTCAGGTTTAAAGCCAAAGTCCAAATCCAAGCTCCAGTCAAGAAGAATAAACACTTAATAATGCTAAAGGGGTACTTTGCTGAAGAAGTATTGAGAGTCAACTGTAAGGATAGAAATCTCCAGTCTTACACTATCTCATAGGTTAGAAGAACAACAGTATAATTGTACAAAGTCTCAATGAAACTGTCGCTGATCACTTAAGAGTCCTAACTGTGGAGATGGCATGTTGTTCAAAAAAGTTGATGGTCCCGTCCTTTCCACGGTGTAGTGGAGCTCCTAAGGTTGCTGGCTGCAATGGAACTGCTCTCTGGTGCCCTTGTGCAAAATGTGCTAAATAGCCACCTTGTAAACTGATATGTGTGAGCCTGTTTTAGGCACATATCAAGGTGGATGCTTGAAGAGGTGCAGTTTGCTAATGAATTCTACCATCACAATGTACACCACCTCATGACGTGGCTGGAATGCTGTTGACATCCTCTGCTGCTCTGGCTGTGGAATTCCAGAGCTACAAAGTTCCATGTCATCTGCACTGTAGGGGCTGAGCTCACTGCAACCCATACAATGAATAAGTTGTGCATGGTGCTGTCAGTGCCAGATGTCTATGATGTCATAGCATTCCTCCTCTACCCTGTTCTCCCCTGCCCCTCCCCGTCCCCCCTCCCATCATTGGGGCAAGAAATTGGAGTCCTGGGTGAAGTCCACAGGTGGCAACTAGCACCCACCATACTCATGGCATGTGATGAGCCAGGTACTTTATGGCAGACAGGCCCCTGCACTTGTGGCAGCAGTGGTCAGGATGTGTGGCAGCTGCGACTCAGCAGACAGGAATGCACCTCTAGGATGGCTTGTAATACTGATAGTGGCAAATGTGTGAGCTGCCAAAAGCCAGTCTGTAGGGAAACCATATCACATAAGTGACAACTTGACACAGAGGGCATAGCAATGTGAAATAGGAAATGGAAGAAAACATATGAAAAGGATTTGAAATCATGAGGGATGACTTGCCATGCCCAGGCATACAGTATAAAATCGTGACATGCTGCACCACATCAGAGGGAAAAGAGCAGTGCAGAAGCACATGGGAGGGAAAAGTGTGGTGTATGAGCACTTGGAGTAAATGATGTTTGGAACCACTTGGAGGGAAAAGTGAGGTGCAAAAGCACCAGGGAGGGAAATTTGTGATGTGGAAGCAGTAAGATAAAACATTCTTGTGCAGAAGCACTTAGAAGGCATTAAAAGGCACTGAAAGGAACAAAAAGTATGTGCATAGAATAAGAAAGTGCACAAATCAGGAACAGGTAGCAGAAGATCTCTAGGCAGTGTAGAACCAGACAAAGATGACAGGCTGCATGTAAAAGAAGAGGTAGCAATGGTGCAGTCTGATAGTGGTAGACTCTGGTGGAGCAGCAGGGTTGGCATCAGGAAGCAGCTGGTTTCAAGATGGCATCACTGGGGTCCGTGGCTGCATCGAGAGAGCAAATTGCCAGGCAAACTTGATGTCATTGGATAACAAACCATCAAGACAATAAGATGGAATTGCATCTGCCAATAATCGCACAGTAAGGAGTAGATGGATGTCTGTTTGCCACAGTAAACAAATACACAGTCAGATCTTGATAAGATACCAAACATTTTCTGAATATTCAGAAATGTAAAGTGTGCAGTTCATAATATATAGGAAAGTAGTATCCAATGACTACAGTATAGTTGAGTCACAAAAAATGGAAATGAGCATTTGGCATTGTGGGCCAGGAGTTCCCCATTTAGGGAAGTTCAGCTGCCGAGGGCAAGTACTTATTGCATTCAAAGCCACATTGGGTGACTTGTGTGTTGGAGATGGGGGTAAAATGATGATGAGGACAACACAACACTCAGTCCTTGAGCAGAGAAAATCTCGTACCCCAACCAAGAATCGAACCCAGGCCCCTTAGCATGGCACTGCACAGTGCTGACCACTCAGCTAACGGGGGTGGACAGTTGAATCACAACTGGAATTAGTCAGCTCTTACAAAGACCCAGGTGTAACAGTTTGTTGGGGTATGAGATGGAGTAATCTCATAGGTGCAATATTAGCTGAGGCAGGTGGCTAGCAATAATCCTTTGGCAGGATATTAGGAAAATGTAGTCAGTCTACAAAGGACACTGCTTACAACCACTTATGCATCCATCATTAAAGTATTTCACAAATCTATGAGGCCCATACAAAATAGGAGACTGAATCCACAATGAAATTTTCACTATGCAGTGGAGTGTGCTCTGATATGAAACTTACTGGCACATTAAAACTGTGTGCCAGACTGAGACTCGAATGCACGACCTTTGCCTTTTGTGGGCAAATGCTCTACTGACTGAGATACCCAAGTACGGCTTACAACCCATCCTTGCAGCTCTAATTTTGCCAGCACCTCGCCTCCTACCTTTCACACTTTGCATAAGCCTTCCTGTGAACCTTGCAGAACTAGCACTCCTGGAAGAAAGGATATTGTAGAGACATGGCTTAGCCACAACCATGGGGTGTTTCCAGAATGAAATTTTCACTCTGCAGAAAAGTGTGCACTTGTATGAAACTTCCTGGCAGATTAAAACTGTGTGCTAGACCAAGACTTGAACCCGGGACATTAGCCTTTTGCTAGCAAGTGCTCTACCCACTGAGCTACCCAAGCACGACTCACAACCCATCTTCACAGCTCTAATTCTGCCAGTACTTTGTCTCCTACATTCCAAACTTCCTGCAGAGGAGAGCTTCTGTGAAGTTTGGAAGCTAGGAGACTAGGTACTGGCAGAATTAGAACTGTGAGGACAGGTTGTGAGTCATGCTTGGGTAGATCAGTCAGTAGAGCACTTGCCCGCAAAAGGCAAAGATACCAAGTTCAAGTCTCAGTCAGCACACAGGGGGAGTGAGTGAGTGAGTGAGAAAGAGAGAGAGAGAGAGAGAGAGAGAGAGAGAGTCAGAGTCAGAATGACCACTAGGGGACTGGGGAGGAAGAGTGGTGTGGGAAGGCAGTACACAACCTGGATGGGGAAGGAGTGGTGTGGACATTGACTGAATAGAAAATATATAGTACAGCAGTAGAAAACAGGTTATCAGAGGTTTAGGCAAGGGGGACTATGAAAATACAGAATATGCTGGAGAGATAAATCCCTCACGTGTAGTTCAGAGGAACTTTTTCGAGAAGGGAGTGTCTAAATAGCATGCATAGTGAAGCAGCTGTTTAAGTCATTTGTGTTGAGGAGAGCACCATGTTGGGCAATTAAATAATCAAGTTTGCAATTTGCTACAGTTTAGCAGTGATAACTCATGTGAGTAGACAGTTGGTTACGCATCATGCCCACATAGAATACTACACAGTAATTGCAGTGTAGCTAATATATAACATGGCTGCTTTGATGCATACCTCTGCCTGTTGTAAGGTAAGAAACATTTGTGACTGCACTTTGGTAGGAGGTGGTGGGTGACGTATGGGACAAGTCTTCCACCTGAGTCTTCCTCAACGGAATGGCCCATTGGGTGCAGAACTGGCAGCAGGTTTGGATGGAGATTGACAAGGATAACCTGTAGGAGGAGAGATCAGCAGAACACTACCTTGGGTTGTGAAGGTAGGATTGTGGGTAAAATGTACCTCCTCTTGGGGCATGACAAGAAGTATTATAAGCCCTAAGAAAGTATGTGATTGAGCTTTTCAAGGCCAGGGTGATACCGGGTGATCAGAGGAGTGCTGATCAGTTGCTGGTTAGCAGGTTTACTGGTGTTGAGGAGGAGATGGCATGGGAGATTTGCTTATGGACGAGCTCGATAGGATATTGTCCGTTAATAAAGGCCCTGTTAAGGTTATTAGCATATTTTGACAACACCTGCTTTCCACTCCAGATGTGGCATCTGCAAGTGGTGAGACTGTAAGGAAGAAACTTTTCAGTGTGGAAGAGGTGACAGCTGTCAATCTGAAAATGCTGTTGGTGGTTGGTGGGCTTGATATGAACAGACATATTTAAGGAGCTATCCCAGACATGGAGATCGACATCTAGGAAGGTGACCCATTGAGGTGAGAAGAACCAGGCTAAGCTGATTTGGGAGTAATTACTTGAGGTTATGGAGGAAACATCATGAAATGTCATAAATGAATCTGAGCTAGACAAAGAGTTTTTGGCTGGATTGGAAGGGCTTCTCCAGGAGACCCATAAGTATATAGGTGTAGGATGGTGCCATGTGAATACCTGTGGCAGCACCAAGTATTTGTTTTATATATTTGGCCTTTAAAAGTGAAATAATTGTGGGTCAGGATGTTGCTAGCCAGGAGAGTTAGGAAGGAACTGCTGGATCTCATATGGGGGGACATTGGAAAAGGTAGTGCTCCATGGCTGCAAGGTACACAAGGACATCGCATCCACTGTGCCTCTGAAGGAGTCTGTTGGTAATGGGACAGGAACTGTGGAAAGCCAATGATGGAAGTGAGCAGTGTCTTGGACATAGGATGGAAGGTTATGGACAATGATTTGAGATGTTGGTCAACAGAGGCAGAATTTTGTACTATGGGAATGTTGTTACCAGCCACAATGGGATGACGAAAAGGGAGACGTGCATTGTTCGATTTTTGGAGTTTGGGGAGTAGTGTAGTTGAGAGTATGAGAGGAGGGAGATGGATTTAGTAGATCAGGTTTTGGTGTAGATCTAAGGCCATGGGGAACTTTTAGAGGTCATATTGGATTTCTGGGATGGTATCACAGTCATAAGGTTTGTACGCTGGTGTGTTAGAAAGTTGGTGGAGACCCTACTGTGATTCACAATGACAATGGTGTAGCATTTGTCTGCAGGAAGGATGATAAGATGTGGACTGGTTTTCAGATTACAGTCATTGGGGTGTTCCATTGGAGGGAGGGATTTTGGAAAGGAAGATAAGGCTAAGTTAGAGATGAAGAATTCTTGAAAGATTAGCAGGAGATGACTGGGTGGAAGGGTAGGAGGATCACAATTAGAGGGAGATTTGAACTGTTTTAAACAAGGTTCTATGTGGAGTTTTTGTTGACCATTGTCAGTGGGCTATGTGGTGAATAAATGTTTCCACTGCAGAGAACAAGTGAGGAAAGGACAACCTTTGCTCTTTCCTCCATAGCCTAACACTTACTCCCAAATTTGTTTCATTAGGTCTTTTTCAACTCAATGAGCCACCTTCATAGATGCTGATCATCTCTGAAAAGGCGCCATAAATATGTCTGTTCACATCAAGCACATCAACCACCAACAGTATCTCCACTTTGATAGCTGTCACACATTGCATATCAAAAAGCCTCTTCCTTACAGCATCACTGCCTGTGGATGCCCTATACGCAATGGAAAGCAGGTGTTTCCAAAATATACTGATAACATTGCCAAAGCCTTTACTGACAGACAACAGCTTAACAAGCACATCCATAAACAGACCCAACGTACAGAATATCCTTGTCCATTCCTGTTCCAAACCTGCTCCCTATCCTACTCTCAATGGGTCATTCCCTTCTAGAGGAAGCAGGTGCAAGATGCATCCCATACCCTCATCTACCACCTCCTACAAAAGTCCAGTCACTAACATTCCCTAACCTATAAAAGAAAGAGCTATGTGTGAAACCTGAAATGTTATGTAAGAGCTATGTTGCAGTTACTGTGCAGTATTTTATGTTGCCATGATGGCTAACCAACTGTCTACTCACATGAATGGGCAGCATCAAACTGTTGAAACCCCCAAAGTTGATCATCTAGTTGGCAATCATGCTGTGCACCACAACACAAATGACTTAAACAGTGGCTTCACTATGTGTGCCATTTGGATACTCCCATCCAGCACAAGTTTCTCTTAACTACACAGATGGGAATTGTCTCTCCAGTAATTCCTGTACTCTCGAATCCTTCTGGTTATACCTTCACTGACCATTTTCCCACTACCTCAGTTTATCTTTTCTCTTCTGTCATTGACCACATCACTCTTTCCCCATTCGGATTGTGTACTGCCTTCGCCAACCACTACCCTCCTCCTCCCCCCCAAAATTCAGGCATTCTCGCTCTCTCTCTCTCTCTTTTTCTTCCTTCCCTCTCTCTCCTTTCCATCTATCTATCCATCTCTCACCCTCTCTGTCTTTACCCTCCTCTCTTTTTCCCCTTCCTCATATCTTTTATATGCTCTACACCCTCAGAACTCCTTCTGTTGTGTTGCACAGCTGCTGAGTCATCTGTATTTCCTACTCTTGACTTGAATTGTCTAGCTATCACCTCCTTGTCTTGTGCATCCTTCCCTACACTCTCCCCACAGCCATCAGCTCAGGCGACTGCTCTCAGTATTCAATAATTAATGTCACTGCAGCATGGTCCATACAGATGCCTGTGCCTGTGTGTGTGTGTGTGTGTGTGTGTGTGTGTGTGTGTGTGTGTGGGTGGGTGGGTGGGCGCGCGCACGCTAGCCCCCAAAAAGTGGTGAGTGGTGCATTCTGTTATGTATGTCTATGCATCAAATGCCTGTCACCTATGGGTCAGTGGTCATCTTTTCATTATTTTATTCATTGTTCCATTTAAGAATTTTCATTATTGTTATAGCTATGGAACCACACACATTTAGGAATAGCTAAATTTGTACTGTAGAGAGGAAAACTTGTGAGGGTAACAAAGACTCCAAAATATCTGAATTTACTAATGTTTCCAAAGGTGGGAATTATTATTATAATGCATGGAAGCAATCTCATCTTATCAGCTTTGATTTCATGGAGAAGCAGTTGTGCCCAGTGACTATATTTATTTCAAGTAGTAGAGGGTACAGCTCCCCTTTACTACTTGAAATAAATATAGTCACTGGGCACAATGTAGACTGGCAATGGCAAGGAAAGCGTTTCTGAAGAAGAGAAGTTTTTTAACATTAGATTTAAGTGTCTGGAAGTTATTTCTGAAAGTATTTGTATGGAGTGTAGCCATGTATGGAAGTGAAACATGGACATTAATAGTTTGGACAAGAAGAGAATAGAAGCTTTTGAAATGTGGTGCTACAGAAGAATGCTGAAGATTAGATGGGTAGATCACATAACTAATGAGGAAGTATTGAATAGGATTGGGGAGAAGAGAAGTTTGTGGCACAACTTGACCAGAAGAAGGGATCGGTTGGTAGGACATGTTCTGAGGCATCAAGGGATCACCAATTTAGTATTGGAGGGCAGTGTGGAGGGTAAAAATTGTAGAGGGAGACCAAGAAATGAATACACTAAGCAGATTCAGAAGGATGTGGGTTGCAGTAGGTACTGGGAGATGAAGAAGCTTGCACAACATAGAGTAGCATGGAGAGCTGCATCAAACCAGTCTCAGGACTGAAGACCACAACAACAACAACAAGGGTACAGCAATCAGTCATAAATAATATTTACTGTGTATTCATTACTTGGTCACTGTGTGGCCAAATTCAGTGCCAGACCAATCAAAAACCAATTGCAATAAGGTAAAATGCATGTCTTATTAAATGTACAGTTGTATAAGGTTTAAATTGAATCAATCATTTTCCACATTATTGTAGTTGAAAGTTTATTAGTTTTAACACTAAACTTTGTAAATTATAACATTTTTTATGTGAAACTTATAAGAGAGGGAAATTTTAAAGCAGAAAGATTTCTGGTCCTTTTTACATACTACTGCGGGTACAATAACTTATAACACCAGTCTTGTCTGTTCCAATTCCTTCAACTGTGCTTAGTATGTAACATGGTTTTAATAAAAGAGTTATTAACTTAGGTATTTCGAACAAGATGTTTTGCACTTTTAAACTATGTTCAGTTGCAAAGTGTCCACCAACAACTGATGCCACCAGTTAGTTCACACAATTACCACCATACGTATAAGTGTAAAATGTCAGTCACTGTTTTTAGTTACAGCCACCTTATTTGTTTTTCATAAATAACTTTTCAAAAAGTATGAAATAATAAATGAAATGATAAAACATATGAACTGTAAAATAAAGTTAATACATGTTATCAGTGCATCACAAATGTTCAAATGGTTCTAATGGCTCTGAGCACTATGGGACTTAACTGCTGAGGTCATCAGTCCTCTAGAACTTAGAACTAATTAAACCTAACCAACCTAAGGGCATCACAAATAACCATGCCTGAGGCAGGATTGGAACCTGCGACTGTAGCAGTCACAAGGTTCCAGACTGTAGCGCCTAGAACCACTCGGCCACTCCAGCCGGCCATCATGCACGTAAACAGGGTATTATAGAGTGACAATGTCCATTGAAGTTAGCTGTGTTGTAACTGTAAACAGCGACCTCTGACTGAACTCAACCTTTGTCATTAATAGACATGTTATGCAGAAATAAGTGGTTTTAACGTTTTTAGCTTAAATTTGCTGGTGTGTATTTTATGATTAACTTACTTTTATAGCTTATGCAGCTGTACATTTAAACAATGTATCTCCAGTTTGGAATATCAACAATGTGAGGAAAAGATACATTGCTACTCACTGTAAAGATAATATGTTGAGTTGCAGACAGACACAATGAAAATACAGTTACACATTTGCTTTTGCCCAAAGTCTTCTTCAGAAAAGGAATAACACTCACATGCACATATTCCTTGATGCAAGCAAGCACACCTCACGCACACATGACCGCCATCTCCAGAATCTCAGACAGAAATGCAACTATCGTGTAGAATGGAAGCAGCTATCTGGAGGGGGCAGGGAAGGGGAAGGAATAGCAGGGTATGGGTGGGGGTGAGGAGGTGGGGAAAGAAGAGCATTGTCTGGTGGAGTGTGCAGGGACTAGACTGCTACCAGGCACAGTGTCAGGAAGCTGTTGGGCAGGAAAGTTGGGAGGAGGAGGAGTGAAGGGACAGTGAAAAAGAGAGGAATGGGTAAGGGGAAAGATGGGTGGGTGTGTTGGTAGAGGGCAGCACACAAAGACGGTGGCAGACAAGAATAGGGGGAAAGTGATAGGACAGAGGGGGTGGAAACTGTTGGATTGTAGGTGTGGGGAGAGTGGGTTACCTTAAGTTGAGGTGAGGGTAATTTCACGAGCGGAGAATGTGTTCTAAGGATAACTCCCATCTCCGCAGTTCAGAAAAGTTGGTGGTGGAGGGGAGTATCCAGATGGCTCAGGTAGCGCAGCAGTCACTGAAATCAAGTGTGTTATGTTGCACTGCACGTTGTGCCAGAGGGTTGTCTGCTTCGCCCCTGGCCACAGTTTGGCAGTTCATCCTAGTGGACAGGTGGTTGGTAGTCACAACAATATAAAGTCATGTAATGACTGTAGCAGAGCTGTTATATGACATGGCTGCTGTCACAGGTGGCCTGGCATCTGACAGAGTAGAATAAGCCTGTAACAGGATTGTAGTAGGGAGTGCCAGTGGGTGGATTGGGCAGATCCTGCACCTCGGTCTTCCACAGGGATATGATCCCTCTGGTAAGGGGTTGGGATTGGCAGTGGCAGCATAGGGATGGAGTAGGATGTTGTGAAGGTTGGATGGGTGATGGAAGACCACTTTAGGAGGGGTGGGAAAGATATTGGCTAGGATGGCCCTCATTTGAGGGCATGATGATGGGTAATCAAAGCCCTGACTGTACGTTTAATAAGGCATGAATGTTACATTATAGTAACTGATTCCTTATATGTCCTTTAGCACTGAAGATGGTCATACAGTGGCCAAACTATGGGCATGCAATAAACATTATGTGAGACTGATTCCTGTACTCTTTACAATTTGAGTAACCTAGTCATTTTTGAAGAAATAAAATATATTTTTTTGTCTTGATCATCATAATCTACAACCAAAAATTTTCAACAGTGATTTGTGTTAATTTTTCCTTGTTAATGTGTAACATTTACTGATAATGAAATATTTTGTAATAACTAAATTGATCATATTTTCAGTTTTTGAAGTGTAGTGCAGTTTCATTTTAAGATATTCATTATAAATGTTTTTGTGTCATTGCTTCTTAATTGTGTCTAAAAATAATGGCCTCCATCGGCAAAAATAATGAATACCATCTTCTGTTTCAAACAAATTGAGGGTTCATCAACAATCAACAACAAGAGATGATATCTCACAAGTGAATGTCATGCAACATTATCCATATTTTCATCCCTTGTAGTGAATTGGCTTTCCTCGGTAGATTGTTGAGTGGCTTATCATACTTTCAAGCAAGTGTTATTATTTTTTTCCTCAAATGAACAGCAGGCCAGTCAAATGTTTATTCATTAATACTAAAAAAATTACCTTACAGGATGTTACTATCCATACAATTAGATAAGTGTCAGAAAATCAGAACTGATGATGTGTTCATATTTTGAAATTCAGAATTGTTATAACCTTTGTCCTAATACACACTTTTGTTTACTAAGGTTTATGCTTCACACAAACTGGACTTAATTTTGTTGTATCATGATTTTCAGATGTACTAATTCTTACAGCATTAGACAGTGAACATAAATGTTGTATTGCACATGTTTCAGCACCACATGGTAACTTTTTTTTAAAAACTTACTGTTGTGTACATCTTTATCATTATTTTGTGGCCATCTCATTTTTTGTGCTAATACTGTCAACTGTTTAAGTGAGTGGCAATTGTTTTGTTATGATGCTACAGTAATTAGGCTTAAGCTATGATGTCTTGTGTGTGTTTTGTGAGCTGTTTAGTGTGCAAATGAAAACTGAGAAAACAGCTGTGATTAACCCTCTTTCCATTTTTCAATACTTTCTCAGATTATAAAACAAGAGTGTTCGTGGCCATAACTGAAATGCTGCATTGGTTTGCTGGAAAGCAGATCAGGAATGTTGCTGTAAGTATCCAGACAATATTATTTATTGTAATGCCTATCACATGTATGCAGGATGTATCACAAAAACACAAATCATCTTTGTTAGTTGTTCAGGATAGAAACAAACATTTATCAAGAGGAACCCATGTCAAAAATGCATAGCTTTTGGCTCTGTGAGGTGTAAGAGTTTGAGAACAGTGATGGCAAAGCTTTTTTAGATTGTGTTTGGTATTCTAATTAGTTTGCAACTCATTAGCTATTGCAGAAAAATGACACACAGACTGCACCTATAGAATACTTAATGTGTTGAGTAGGATTGGCAGACTGATCACTTTTCAAGATAGAATTCATGTCCACAAATTTGTGATTGGTGTGTTGTAGGGTGTCACAGCTAAAGTCAAAATTTTGCATTCCAACTCAATTGCAGAGTGTAAACTGGCAGTGTAGAGACTGAATGAAACAGATGTGGCTGTGCATTCAGTATTTTATTGCAGCATGGATCATGCAAGAAGGTGCGCCTCTTATGCACTGAAGAGCCAAAGAAACTGGTACATCTGCCTAATATCGTATATCCTCTCCCCCCCCCCCCCCCCCCTCCCCCTGAGCATGGAGAAATGCCACAACATGACATGGCATGGACTCGACTATGTCTGAAATGAAATAGTGCTGAAGGGAACTGACATCATGAATCCTGCTGGGTTATCCATAAATCCGTAAGAGTACGAGGGGGTGGAGATCTCTTTTGAACAGCACATTGCAAGGCAGCTCAGATAGGCTCAATAATGTTCATGTCTGGGGAGTTTGGTGGCCAGAAACAGCGTTTAAACCCAGAAGAGTGTTCCTAGAGTCACTCTGTAGCAATTCTGGATGTGGGGGTGTTGCATTGTCTTGTTGGAATTGCCCAAATCCATCAGAATTAACAATCAACATGAATGGATGCAGGTGCCAAACAGAATGTCTTCCACCATAGCATGCTGGCTTTTCATTCCGGGGGGCCTGGGTTCGATTCCCAAATGGGTTGGAGATTTTCTCTGGTCAGGGACTGGGTGCCTGTGTTGTCTTCACTATCATCATTTCATCCTCATTGACACACAAGTCACTGAAGTGACATCATTTCAAAAGACATGCACCAGGCGATAAGGTCTACCCACTAGGAGGTCCTTGCCACATGATGTTTCATTTCATCAGAAAGGATGCTTACATACGTGTCACCTGTCAGTCATATCTAGACTTACCAGGAGTCCCATACCACTCCAACTGCACACGTCCCACACTATTACAGAGCCTCCACCAGCTTCCACAGTCCCCTGCTGACACCCAATGTCCATGGATTCAAGAGGTTGTCTTCATACCTGCACACATCCATCCACTCGATACAATTTAAAATGAGACTCATCCGACCAGGTAACATGTTTCTAGTCATCAACAGTCCAATGTCTGTGTTTGGGCACAGGCGAGGTGTAAATCTTTGTGATGTGCAGTCATCAAGGGTACATGAGTGAACCTTTGGCTCCGAAAGCCCACATCAATGATATTTTATTGAATGATTCTCCTCAGTCATCATTGGTCCTGTTCTTGCAGGATTTTTTTCTAGCCGCAGCGATGTTGGATATTTGATGTTTTACTGGATTCCTGATATTCATGGTACACTCATAAAATGGTCCTACAGAAAAATCTTCACTTTATCGCTACCCTGTGCCACTTTCTTTGGTGCTTCAGTGTATTACAGAAGCATACATCAGGGATTTCATTGTACTCCACAGAAAATAGTCAAGACGTAGTCAAGAGGTGAAAGATATGGTGACTGCAATGACTATGGGATAGGTCCTCCTCTGCCAACCCAGTGATTTGTGTATGTGGAGTACTGTTATTTTGCAGTCATCCTGTAGGGTGAAAGGAAGATCTCTGGGAGAAATGAGGTAGATAGGTCCTGGTATTCTGTCTGACATTTGATATGGCCCAACCTATTACCCCAACCCACATGATCACATTGATCCTGTGTTGTTTATCTGTAAACACTTGCATAAATGGATTATTGTTTTCCCAAATATCAGTGCTGTGTGAGTTTACAGTATCATCACAAATGAATTTAGATTCATCGATAGATGGTATTAAAGTTGTTAATTATAATTGAAATATGCAAAGCTGTGAATACCTTGGGCAAACTGCTTGCCAGGGCAGTCTTCAGTAATTTTGCATGGACTTCACAAATGGTATGGATGTAGGTCTTATTCACAGATAGCTCTTCACACATTAGACATACCAAATGCTTATGGTACTTGGTTAGTTCTGGTGGATGATTTATTTACAAATTTCTCCAGCTCATCTCCTTCAAAGGTACCATTCTGAACTAAGCAATACTCAGAACACTCAAACTACACATTAGAACTACAATAAAGACCCCTTTTTACACTTTTTGGCAGACTGACTAAAAATGTGTAAAATACAGGAAAGTGTAAGAAAGCCAAAAAGCCAAAATGAGTAAATTACTCTGACCATCATTCTCTTTATATTGTTCAAAATATGAAGTTAAAACCATTTAAACGTTACCTATTTACAAAAAACTGAAATAATGTTTTTATTTTTTTCTAACAGCAATTAGCTCTACTTGTTTCTCCACAGTGTACAAAACATCAGTCACAAAGGCAGTGACTGAGTACTGACACACAGAAAAAAATAAAAAATAAAAAAAGTAATAAAAAGAAATGTGTATGGTCATGTCCACTGGTGTAAATAAAATGTGGAAGTTAGTGTCCTTTATGTAACTACATTAAAAACATATTCATGTTCTAATGTCAGACTTTTTATTGTTAATCATTATAAAATTATAGTAAATAAAACTTGTTACACAGTGTTGGTTAAAACACTAAAGTTGGCAGCTTTCACAAACAGAGAAAAATAGGCACAAAATCTACAGCTTGCTGCTGACAATGGCATCACTTGGTTCAGGGATGTCCTGGGTGAGAAAGAGGGCAGAAGTTGTTGTCATGTTATAGAGCGTATTAGGAGGAATGTTTACATCTGTCGTCAGATTTTACCAACCTAAGACTGTGTGACTAGTACGGATTAGTGCGAAAGTAACCATGAGTTGTAAAATCCCATTATAGAAATGGCAATCTTGAAATGTGGTGGTTATTGTTGTAAATGGCTGTGAAATTAAATTGAAGCTGTTGTAATACAACACAGTGAACAAAAGGAAGGTTGCTCCTGGAGTCTCTATTGTCAGATCTTGATTAATATTAAAGCAGTGACTCGGCATACTTTCCCACCATTTCAAATACTGCAAATCGATAATACAGGTGGCCACAATCCAACATGCCAACAATGAAAATCTTGCTTGCCATGATAACACTATGCTAAACAATCAATAACTTTGTGTATAGTCTGTGTTTTCTGCTTAGCCTCAAGCCTGACTCTGAGTAGGAATATGATGCACTTTTTGCAGAAAGTCAAAGTTAAAGGTCATGATAACTTCAAAGAAAACTTTAAATGCAGGTAATGTTGAATGCAATGTAAAATGTGGGAAAATGTAAGAAGCAGGAACTTAACAATGTTTTTTTCTGTATATAACAAGAAAATGTAAAAAAACAGAAAATATTATTTGCTATATGCACATACTACAATTTTGGAAAATTGCCAAGTCCAATATGTGGTACTTACATCTAACTTTCCACTCTCCCATAATTCCTCTTAATTTTTTGATATGTTAAGTAATGTGTAGTATTTCTGTTGAAAAACCTGTCTTCATACACACTTCCACTAGTTCTACCATTGCTATTAACTTTTCCATTTGTAGGCAGTGTATTAGTCAGTCTATTACTTGTGTACTGGTACATAAGATATGGTAAGATGCAGTGCTTCCAGAGGAATACTATCAATGCAATCAATATGTGTAAACTAGATTGACAGCTAATGTGTTCTACACCCAATGAAGTTACTAGACATAATGTGGGAAACCACTGTTCTCAGACTTCAACATTCCATAGGGTCCAGACTGTGCATTTCTGGACAGGCATTCACATTTGAAAAATGATCAGTTTGCAGTCTTGTACAACATGCTAAGTCATATCTGTGTTTTTTTATTAAGCCCTGTGTATATATTCTGTTAATGTACGTGTGTCCTAAATTTGGCTTGTAATGATCATTATAAGATGTCAGGTTCAACAAGACTTTGCTAATAACAAATAAAGACATTGTACTATGTGTATAGTCCACTAAGAGATGAAAATATAAATTCATTGTTTTGCACACATCTTCCAACTGATGTCTCTTTTTTTTCAGGCAGTTGGTGGTAATATAATGACTGGGTCACCAATATCAGACTTGAATCCAATATTTATGGCAGCCGGATGCGAACTTCAAGTTCAGAGTGCAGGTAGCTATTTCAAATGTCTTAGCAAATGATTATCATTAAAAACATAACAGAAACAGTTTAACTCTATTACTAGGAAAAGAGAATGGTACACTTTAAATAGTGGAAATATTGCTCTCTCTCTCTCTCTCTCTCTCTCTCTCTCTCTCTCTCTCTCTCTCTCTCTCTCTGTGTGTGTGTGTGTGTGTGTGTGTGTGTGTGTGTGTGTGTGTGTGTGTGTGTGTGTGTGCGCATCTGTTTTCACAAGAGTGTCTAAATTGAAATTGGATAGACATTGAGATAACAGTGTAAATGTTCTGTGGGTCAATAACAGAGGTGTGTATGTTTGAACTGCCATTACATGGCTGAGAAGTATCAGTACTGTGGAACAATAAGAAATATCCTTAACTATGACATCATGGTAGTCTATGAATAATGACTTTTTGAAGATTTCCATCTAGCATTTTGAGAAAGGGGAGAAAATTGGCGGTAATGAATATTTTATACTCCATAGAAACTCTTTTCACTCTGTAGTTACTTTGTGATGCACTTTAAGATTTCTTTCTGTTCTAGAGCGAGGACAGAGATTTATAAAAATGGATGAAAAGTTCTTCACTGGATACAGAAGAAATGTCATTCAACAGGATGAAGTTTTGGTCAGCATAAAAATACCATATACAAGTGAGGTAATAGATTTTAAACATAACTATAAATGTGAAGCAGAATCAAAAAGTTATCATAATCAGTTTAATAAACTTGCTAGTTTTCAGAATAAATCCTTTGACAGGCTAGAATCCTCACATACGCGGATGGATATGTGTGTGTGTGTGTGTGTGTGTGTGTGTGTGTGTGTGTGTGTGTGTGTGTGTGTGTGTGTGTGCGCGTGCGAGTGTACACCTGTCCCTTTTTTTTCCCCCTAAGGGAAGTCTTTCCGCTCCCGGGATTGGAATGACTCCTTACCCTCTCCCTTAAAACCCACATCCTTTCATCTTTCCCTCTCCTTCCCTCTTCCTGAAGAAGCAACCATCGGTTGTGAAAGCTAGTAATTCTGTGTGTGTGTTTGTGTGTTTTGTTCATTGTGCCTGTCTGCCGGCGCTTTCCCGCTTGGTAAGTCTTGGAATCTTTGTTTTTAATATATGATTCTATGATGTTTTATACAATGTGACTCCAGAAAGGATGTTAAATGTATCTAATGAATTTAGCCACGTGGTTTTATCTTTGGCCCAGCATACCCGCACAAAATTATTACCTTCGTTCAGTGCTGATTGTTGCAAAATGGCTGATACACTGAAGACACACAGTGCTTCATTCTTTTAAATTATTTCAAGTCAACAAAGTTCATGAAATAAATACAAGCAGGTCGTTTTCAAACATTTTTACATGTTACCCCCATCTTATCTCAACCTTCAAACCTAGGGCTAGTTGGAGTATCTTACTCCCACAGTATTTTTGTACAAATAGCAAGTCATATTATACCAAACATGATTAAAATTGCTGCCTGTGTTTGTGAATTGTATTTTATGTCAGCCATTTTCACCCTCATTTACATCCATAGTGGTGTATTGCTGTCACAGTAATTTTATCCAGACAACAATCAGTATGTGTACCAGTTCTTTAGAAATTGCTTCAGGCATGATGGAGGTGTGCCACAATAAACTCACACTGTTATTGTCATTGTGGGCTTAAACTAAATTGTGCTCTTTTAAAATTTTTGTGATCAGTTAGCCTATCCTCACTCAAAACAATCATTCTCTAATTTGATTGTCCAATTACAAGAGATAGATTAGTTTGAGAATTTTCAGATGCTTACAAAATTTTTGTAAGTTACCAATGTGAATGTTTCGGATATGTAATTTATTTTGCAACAAATCAGCATTTGTTGTTCACAGTTCGAAATTTCATTGTACATCAATGCACATAAATGTGTGTTTTTGAGAATTTTCACAAGTTATTATTGTCCTTTGCATAATCTATGAGCAATTTGTAGGAAATCAGTTTTTGTGATTTAGTTACTGTAGCAGATTTTGTAATTAACATGTAGTTTTCCATTAAAGAGAAGTGGCCCTATATAATACCTACATTTATCACAAATTAACTCTGTCTGTGAGTTTGCCAACAACTATAATTAACATAAAAACATTTAGGAGACTAGTAATCTTTGCAGCAGATTTTCGTGTTGCTTTAAAAGGTATCTTGTTTTGTGTATTTACTTCAGGTCTTATAGGGAATTAGCAACTTTATAGATAAATGGATTAAAAGATAATCAGCAGGCTTAATTTAAAGTCATATTCTCACTGCCTTGTAATACATAGCACCACCCAAAATGCAGCCCCACTGTGAATGCTGTTCTCAAACATGGGATGAGGTGGTTGATGTTCATAAGCAGCTGGAAATCATCCTGACTACTGTCAAATGAGTGGCAACTGCTGCGAATAGGTATATTGGAAGAGCTTGTGAGAGTCGTGTACCTGTAATACCTGTACCAGACATACTTCAAGTACCATCAAGTACTAACTGTCCTCTCTTGGGATCCTGTCTCCTGTGCAGAAAGTACAGGAACTGTCATTACATGTCCACTTGACTGCAAGTGGCTTGTCAATGGTAGCTCTAGGTGTCCTATACACAGAGGATGGGGACCAGGGAGGACTCAGGATGTTTTACCGATCACCCTGAACAACATATGAGGTGCTGTCTTTCACTGAAACTGAAACTGAGTCAGTTATACTCACTTCACCCATTTTGGGTAAACCTGTTTTGTCTGGTGCGAGGAGGAGACAAATGCAACAGGATAGGAGTCTACTAATCATTGGCACTTGAAATGTATGGCACATGATGGTACCCCTCAGGGAAATGGCAGCAATGGACAGGAAAGGACACCTGGTGCACTCAGAGTGTGTACCTGAAGCCTCATTCAACATGTTGAAGAGGCTTTTCTGGCAGACATTGACGAAACAGGCTGCAACCAACTGTAGATTGTGGTGCACACTGGAGCAAATGATGCCTGTCATCTGGGCTCAAAGGCCATTCTTGAGTCATTCCAGTGACTGGCAGAGAAGGTTAAAAAGACCAGCCCTGTGTGTGGAGTTTCAACAATGCTTTCAATTTGCATCATTGTCCCCAGAACTGATTGTGGCCCTTTGGTTCTGAGTTGTGTGGAAGGAGTGTACGCAAGACTTCAAAGGTTCTGTGACAAGATAGGCTGTGACTTCCTGGACTTGCACCATAAGGTTGAGAATTGTAGGGTCCCCCTAAATAGGTCAGGTGTGCACTACACATCAGAGGCCGCTACTCAGGTAGCTGATTGCATGTGGGGTGCAGTGACAAGGCTTTTCTTTTTTTTTTTAATTAGGTGACTCTATATACAATCCAGATAATGATAGCTGTAGGACACCCAGAAGTAACAGTGTAAGAATGCCTCCCACAGGTGAGAATATTAAAATCCTAATGTTAAACTGCCAAAGCATTCACAACAAAGTGTCAGAGTTTGAAGCACTCAAGGAAAGCAGTACAGCTCACATAATACTAGGTCCAGGAAACTGGCTGAAACTTGACATTAATAACAGTGAGATTTTTGGGGAAAATGTAAGTGTATATCAAAAGGATAGACAAGTAAGAAGTGGAGGTTGTGTATTTGTTGCAGTAGACAATGAACTAAAATCCACCGAGACAGAAATTAAAGGTGCATGTGAGACTGTTTGTGCAAGACTCAGAATCAGAGGTGGGGATAAAATGATAATCGGATCCTTCTATCACCCACCAGACTCATCTCCTGATGTAATCAAAAATTTTAGAGAAAACCTCAATTTGCTTGTACATAATTCTGTAATCTTCAGTGGAGACTTTAATCATCCAACAATCAGTTGTTAAAATTACAGTTTTGTTAGTGGTGGGCATGGTAAGCCATCATGTGAAATTCTCTGAAAGTTACCTAGAATCATGATGGAAATTGTTGGATCTAATGGCAACAAATAGACATGACCACTTTGAGGATGCCCATATTGAAACTGGTACCAGTGGCCATGATGTGGTTGTAGCAATAATGTTTAGTAAACTTCAAAGAACAACTAAAACAAGCAAAAAGATGTATATCCCCAGTTAACTGGGTAAAAAAATCAGCAGTGTCATATCTCAATGAGGAACTCGAAACTTTCAGCACAGGGCTGGAGCATTACACTTTCAGCAAAGGGCTGGAGCATTAGAGGAACTCTGGCTCAAGTCTAAAAGAATAGTTTACTATGCACTGGATAGATATGTACCTGGTAGAACAGTTCATAATGGTAGGGAACCTCCATGGTATACTGTCACTGTAAAGTAACTTCTAAAGAAATGGAGATTACTCCATAACAGGTATAAAACAAAGCATAGTGCCGTAGATAGAGAGAGATGCTGAATGTCTGTCAAGAGAGGAATGAATGATGCTTCTAATGATTACTGCAGCAGAATATTGTCTAGTAATCTTTCACAGAACCAAAAGAAATTCTAATCATATGCAAAGGCTGTTAGTGGAACCAAAGTCAGTGTCTGGTCCCTAGCAAATGAGATTAGAAATGAAATTGAGGGTAGCAAAGCAAAAACTGAAATGCTTATGTCTGCTTTCAAATGTTCCTTTACAAAGGAAAAAAAGAGAAGAATCACCCCAATTTAAACCTTGTACCATTGAAAAGATGAATGAAATAAGTATAAGTAACACCGGTGTTGAGAAATGGCTGAAATTGTTAAAACTGAACAAAGCTTCAGGCACTGATGGAATCCCTGTCAGATTGTATACTGAATTTGAAGCTGAGTTAGCACCTCTTATAACTATAATCTATCATAGATCTCTTGAACAAAAAGCCATGCTCAGTTGTTGGGAAAAGACACAGGTCACAGCTGTTTACAAGAAGGGTAGCAGAAGTGATCCACAAAACTATCATTCAATATCCTTGACATCAATTTGTTGGAGAATCTTAGAACATATGAGCTCAAACATAATGAGGTATCTTGAACAGAATGATCTCCTCAATTGCAAACAGCATGGATTTTGAAAACACTGATCATGTGAGTCCGAACTCACACTTTTCTCACTTTTTCTTGCTTTGGATCAAGGCAACCAGATAGATGCAGTATGTCTTGATTTCCAAAAAGCATTTTACTCAGTATTGCACCTGTGTTTATTGTCAAAAGTATGATCATATGGGGTATCACATGAAATTTGAGACTGGATTATGGACTTTTTGGAAGGGGGAGACAGTATGTTATCTTGGCTGGAGAGTCTTTGTCAGATGTAGGAGTAACTTTGGGTGTGCCTCAGGGACCTTGCAATTCATGTTGTATAGTAATGATCTTAGAGTCAATATTAATAGTAAAATCTGGCTTTTTGCAGGTGATGCAGTTATCTGTAATGAAGTACTATCTGAGGAAAACTGTGTAAATATTCAGTCAGATCTTGATAAGATGGTGCAGAGATTGACAACTTGCTTTGAATGCTCAGAAATTTAACATTTTGCCCTTCACAAAATGAAAAAAACATAGTATCCTATAACTATAATATTAATGACTCAGTGCTGGAATCGACCAGCTCGTACAAATACCTAGGTGTTACACTTTGTAGGGATATGAAATGGAATGACCATGTAGGTTCAGTTATGGGTAAAGTAGGTGGTAGACTTCAGTGTATGGATCAAATACTGAGGAAGTGCAGTCTGTCTACAAAGGGAATTGCATACAAATCACTCATGTGACGAGTTTTAGAATATTTATTAAGTGAACCATGTACGACTAACAGAGGATATTGAATGTATGCAGAGATGGGCAGCATGAACAGTCACAGGTTTGTTTAATCCAAGAGAGTGTGTCACAGAGATTTTGAAGAAACTAAAGTGGATGACTGCTGAAGATAGATGTAAACTATCCTGAGAAAGTCTGTTAACAAAGTTTTGAGATCTGGCTTTAGATGATTAGGAATATACTTCAACTGCATATGTATCAATCACATAGGGATGATGAGGATACGATTAGACTAATTATCCACAGAGTCATTCAAACACTCATTCTTCCCAGGCTTCATACGTGAACGGAATTGGGAGAAACCCTTATAACCTGATAACTAGTATAATAGGACATACCCTATGCCATGCATCTCACATTTGTTTGGAGAGTGTAGAGTGTAGATGTAGTTGTAAATGTAGATGTAGATGAAGGTATACTGATAAGTCACTGCCTATGACCTCCCTCCCCCCCACCCACCCGCCTTCCAATCCATAAGTGTCAAATGTCAACAGGACTGTCATCAATGACTATAGTGACCCTGAAAACTATGGATTCAGTACTAATATGGGTCATTCCGTAATATTTTTTTCATATCATAGCTCTTACCCCTACTCATAGGAGTGGTAGGGACATATTATCCTCACAGTATTTTTATACAAATAATGAACCATGTGTATACAAAAATTGGCTGAAATAGTTCCTGAGGGTTATGCTTCTATGGCACCACTTTTATGTCCCCACCCCCACCCCTGTAGGAGTTAAGTAGGTCTTACCTATACAGTGCTTCTTTTTCAGAGAGTAAATGGTGTGTGAACCAAGTTTGGTTGAAATAAGTTCAATAGTTTAGTAGGAAATATGGATCATACATACATCCACTTTTATAATACACTAGCTATTTACCCACAGTTTTGGCTGTGGACTCCTATGTGACATGTATTGCACACATAAATGTCTGCATCTCTGCTGTTTTGCACCATATTACCCCAGGAAGGATGTTAAATTTATCTGTGGGAGACAGCCGTGGGGTTGATCTTTGGTCCTGAAACAAAGTGACAAATGAATCATTGTATATACTAAATTTTTAGACATAGTCTCATCAAAACAATAAGGAAAGATTTAAATTTCAATTCCACTCTCCCTTCCTACTTTTATTTAAGTCACCTGTCTTACACTAGCTTCATCACAAGGTGACCCACTTCCATTTGTTTCCACACACCTTCTCCCTCTTTCATCAGCCTCCTCACAACCTCTCACTCTTCCACCTCACACCTTCTCCCTCTTCCACCTGCCTTCCCACATTCCCTTCCTCTTCCATTACCCCTCTCAATCTTCCAGTTATCTCCTACATCTCCCCTTCCTCCCCCTCCATCTGTCCATGGCCTCCCCCCCCCTCCCCCCCCCCCCCCCTCTGTCCATTTTCTCCTCCCTCCAGTATCTGTCCATCTCCACCTTCTGCATATCTCTGTTCGTGTCCTCCTGCACACTTTGCCAGCCTTCTACTCTCCCTCTTGCTATCCATCTCCCCCTCCTCCTCTTGGTGTTAATCTCCTCCACCCCTCTTTTTGTCCATCTCGTCCTCCCCCTTTCTCTGTCTCCCCTGTGTCATCCTGTGCCCAGCCCCACACCAATGTGAGATACAGCGTCCTAATTCCATAATTCTTCTCTCCAGATGTAGTACATGCTTACATCCACTTTTATAACATATTAGCTGACAAACTTGACATTGTCCAGGTATTTATTTACTTCAATCTTCTGTTAGTTCATCACCTCACCCCTCTGTCCATCACCTACTCCTCCATCTCTGTGTCCATCTCAGCATTACCCTCTCTCTATCTACCTCCTCCTCCTCCCCCCTCTCCATCCATTCCCTGTCTCTGTCAATCTTCTTCCCTCCTTTCCTCTGTCCATCTCCTCCTGTCTCTCTTATCAATCTCCCCCACCCTCTCTCCCTATCCATTGTCTCATCCCTCTCTATCTGTCTATCTTCTGTTCCACCTCTCTCTGTCCACCTCTGCCCTCTCTCTGTTTATCTCCTCCACCCCCTCTCTCTTTCCATCTCCTCTACTACTTGCCTACCATTCTTGGCACTCTATATATCAGTGTTACTAAACACCTTTTCACCTGTATCTACTCCTGTGGGAGTTAGGAGGTTCACTGCAGGTGAAGCAGATGATCAGATTTGTATGAAAGCTTGTCTAGCAATCTTCAGTCTAAGTAATGGCTCCCATGTGAATAAACAAAAGAAAATATCTGGAACTCCTGAAGCTAGTTTCTGTGTTTCTTTAGGCAACAAAACACAAGACGTATGTTCACAATAATAGATTTGTGTAACTTGACATTAAAAGCTAAATATATTGTTTATGATGGATAAGTGGGGTGCTCAAATAAATGCAGCGAGGAAGACCAGGAATTTGTGTGGGCTCATGAATGAGTAAACAGTTTTCTACATAGTCAAATCACTACTCTAGGAAAAAGAATCCCACATGATGTATCTGTGTGCAGATCTAAACATTAGAAAGGTGTACAGTCTTTATCAAGATAAGTGCAAAGACAGTAACAAGGGACCTCTTACCCTTGGCATATATTGTAAAATATTTCATCAAATTTTCAATATTTGCTTTGCAAAACCAAGTTGTGGCACCTGTCATATTTGTTATCACCTTTAGATGCAAATTTCATATGAGAAAAATGGTCAGAAAGAGAAAGAACTAAAAACAAAATTGAATTTCCATGTTAAACATGCTAGTACTGCCTGTGAAAATCTGCAAATGGACTCAGAATATTCAAAAACATATAATTCTGATATGGTCATTACTTTCATTAAAAGATACATTGTTTTGCGATATCAGATAGTGGCCATTGGCTCAGTCTACTTGAGCCATACATAATGTGTTATCACCAGTTTTCCCTTTTACAGTACTTTTTACTACATTAAATGCTAATTTGTGGCTGTGGATATTAAGTGATGTAAAAACAAATCTTCATATATTACTGTTCTTCTTCATTAATGATTATTTTTATGTTTCTTTCCAATATAAAGAATGTGACAGATCAGAAACAGTAACTGGTCCATACCGTATAGATTTTGATTAGAAAAATAACAATATAATAGCCTGAAATATTTTTTGCAGCCTCATTTACATAACCTCATTTTTCTCCATTTCTAAACACTATGGGTAACCTGTTTTTCCACACATCTTCATATACAGTTGGCTGTAGTATCACATACACAACGTACAAAAGGCCAGTGCATTGTCAGAGCTGTCATTTGTACTCAGGTGATTCATGTGAAAAAGTTTCAGATATGATTGTGGCCGCACGATTGGAATTAACAGACTTTGAACGCAGAATGGTTATTGGAGCTAGACACATAGGACATTCCAGTTTGGAAATTGTGAGGGAATTCAGTATTCTGAGATCTCCAGAGTCAAGACTGTACTGTGTATATCAAATTTCAGGAATTGCCTCTCACCATGGACAATGTAGTAACTGATAGCTTTCACACAAAGACAGAGAGCAGCAGAATTTATGTAGAGTTGTCAGTGCTAACAGACAAGCAACACTGTATAAAATAACTGCAGAAATCAATGTGGACATATGATGAACATATACTATGTGATAAAAAGTATCCTGACATACCCAAAAACATACATTTTTCATATTAAGTACATTGTGCTGCCACTTACTGTTAGGTACTTCATATCAATGACCTCAGTAGTCATTAGACATCATGGGAGAGCAGAATGGGGTCCTTTGCAGAACTCAAGGGCTTCCAACATGGTGAGGTGATTGGGTGTCTCTTGTGTCATATGTCCGTATGCAAGATTTCCTCACTGCTAAACATCCCTAGGTCCAGTGTTTACAATGTGATAGTGAAGTGGAAACTTGAAGGGACATGTACAGCACAAAAGCGTACAGGTCGACCTCGTCTGTTGACTGACAGAGACCACCAACAGTTGAAGAGGGTCATAATGTGTAATAGGTAGACATACATCCAGACCATCACACAGGAATTCCAAACTGCATCAGGATCCACTGCAAGTACTATGACAGTTAGGCAGGAGATTAGAAAATTTGGATTTCATGGTCGAGCAGCTGCTCATGAGCCACACATCATGCCAGTAAATGCCAATCAATGCCTTTCTTGGTGTAAGAAGTGTAAATATTGGACGATTGAGCAGTTGAAAAATGTTGTGTGGATTGATGAATCACACTACACAATATGGCAATTCGATAGCAGGGTGTGGGTAAGGTGAATGCCTGGTGAATGTCATCTGCCAGCATGTTCAGAGATGGTGGTGTTATAGTGTGGCCGTGTTTTTCATGGAGGGAGCTTGCACCCCTTGTTGTTTTGTGTGGCTCTATCACAGCAGAGATTGGAAATATAATTGATGAAAGGAGAAAATATAAAAATGCAGTACATGAAGAAGGCAGAAAGGAATACAAACGTCTCAAAAATGAGATCGACAGGAAGTGCAAAATGGTTAAGCAGGGATGGCTAGAGGACAAATGTAAGGATGTAGAGGATTGCCTCACTAGGGGTAAGATAGACACTGCCTACAGGAAAATTAAAGAGACCTTTGGAGAAAAGAGAACCACTTGTATGAATATCAAGAGTTCAGATGGAAACCCAGTTCTAACTAAAGAAGGGAAAGCAGAAAGGTGGAAGGAGTATATAGAGGATCTATACAAGGGCAATGTACTTGAGGGCAATATTATGGAAATGGAAGAGTATGTAGATGAAGATGAAATGGAAGATATTATACTGCGTGAAGAGTTTGACAGAGCACTGAAAGACCTAAGTTGAAACAATGTCCCAGGAGTAGACAACATTCCATTAAAACTACTGACAGCCTTGGGAGAGCCAGTCTTGACAAAACTCTACCATCTGATGAGCAAAATGTATGAGACAGGTGAAATACCCTCAGACTTCAAGAAGAATATAATAATTCCAATCCCAAAGACAGCAGGTGTCGACAGATGTGAAAATTACCGAACTATCAGTTTAATAAGTCACAGCTGCGAAATACCAATGTGAATTCTTCACAGACCTCGGGGAAGATCAGTTTGGATTCTGTAGAAGTGTTGGACTTAGAGAAAGCTTTTGACAATGTTGACTGGAATACTCTCTTTCAAATTCTGAAGGTGGCACGGGTAAAATACAGGGAGCAAAATGCTATTTACAATTTGTACAGAAACCAGATGGCAGTTCTAAGAGTCGAGGGACATGAAAGGGAAGCAGTGGTTGGGAAGGGAGTGAGACAGTGTTGTAGCTTCTCCCCAATGTTATTCAATCTGTATATTGAGCAAGCAGTAAAGGAAACAAAAGAAAAAATCGGAGTAGGTTTTAAAATCCATGGAGAAGAAATAAAATCTTTAAGGTTCACCGATGACATTATAATTCTGTCAGAGACAGCAAAGGACTTGGAAGAGCAGTTGAACCGAAGTGTCTTGAAAGAAGGATGTAAGATGAACATCACGAAAAGCAAAATGAGGATAATGGAATGTAGTTGAGTTAACTCGCGTGATGCTGAGGGAATTGGATTAGGAAATGAGACACTTAAAGTAGTAAAGGAGTTTTGCTATTTGGGGAGCAAAATAACTGATGATGGTCAAAGTAAAGAGGATATAAAATGTAGACTGGCAATGGCAAGGAAAGCGTTTCTGAAGAAGATAAATTTGTTAACATCGAGTATAGATTTAAATGTCAGGAAGTCGTTTCTGAAAATATTTGGAAGTGAAACATGGACGATACATAGTTTGGACAAGAAGAGAATAGAAGCTTTCAAAATGTGGTGCTACAGAAGAATCTTGAAGATTAGTTGGGTAGATCACATAACTAATGAGAAGGTATTGATTATAATTGGGGAGAAGAGAAATTCGTGGCACAACTTGACTAGAAGAAGGGATCAGGTGGTAGGACATGTTCTGAGGCATCAAGGGATCACCAATTTACTATTAGAGGGCAGCGTGGAGGGTAAAAATCGTAGAGGGAGACCAAGAGATGAATACACTAAGCAGATGAAGGATGTGGACTGCAGCACATACTCGGAGATGAAGCAGCTTTCACAGGATAGAGTAGCATGGAGAGCTGCATCAAACCAGTCTCTGGACTGAAGACCACAAGAAGAACAACATCACAGTAGAGGCCTACATTGATGTTTTAAGCACCTTCTTGCTTCCCACTGTTGAAGAGAAATTCTGGAATAGTGATTGCATCTTTCAACACGATCAAGAACCTGTTCATAATGCATGGCCTGTGGCGGAATGGTTACATGACAATAACATTGTTTTAATGGACTGGCCTGCATAGAGTCCTGACCTCAATCCTGTAGACCACCTTGGGAATGTTTTGGAATGCCAACTTCATGCCAGCTCTCACCCGCTGACATTGATACCTCTCTTCCATGAAGAATGAGGCTGCCATTCCCCAAGAAACCTTACAGCACCTGATTGAACATATACCTACGCGAGAGGAAGCTGTCATCAACGTTAAGGGTGGGCCAACACCATATTAAATTCCAGCATTACCGATGGAGTGTGCCACGAATTTGTCATTTTCAGCCAGGTGCCCAGATACTTTTGATCGCATATTGTATCTGTTAGGAAAGTGTGGCAAAATTTGGCATTAAAAAGCTATAGCAGCAGATAACCAATGCAACTGCCTTTACTAACAGCATGACAGTGCTGTGCTCATGACCATATTGGAAGGACACTAGATGACTGGAAAACCATGACCTGGTCAGATGAGTCCTGATTTCAGTTGGTAAGAGCTGATGGTAGGGTTTGAGTGTGGTGCAGACCTCATGAAGCCATGGACCTGAGTTGTCACTTAAGCACTGTGCAAGCTGGTGGTGGATCCATAATGGTGTGTGTTGTGTTTACAAGGAATGGACTGTGTCCTCTGATGCAACTGAACTGATCATTGACTGGAAATGGTTATGTTCAGCTACTTTGAGATCATCTGAGGCCATTCATGGACATCAGGTTTCCAAAGAACAATGGAATTTTTACAGATGAGAATGCACCATGTCACCGGGCCACAGTTCTTTTGAAATTGATTTGAACAATATTCTGGACAATTTGAGTGAATGTTTTGGCCATCCAGATCATCCTTCACAAATCCCATCAATTATTTGCGTGTCATAATCCTGATTAGTTCATGGACAAAATCCTGCACAACAATACTTATGCAATTTTGAATGGGTATGGATGCAGCATGGCTCAATATTTATAAGTAGATGACTCATCACACAGTCTATGCATCATACAAAGCCTTTTAATTGTTTTGTATTGTGTGTATGTGTAGCTTTCAAAAAGGTAAAATTTAGGTAGTGATTTGACATTTGACTATGTATTATGATGTTGTCATAAGAATATTTTCTTCACAGGATCAGTATTTTCTAGCCTATAAACAGGCTAGACGAAGAGATGATGACATCGCTATTGTCAACTCTGCATTCAGTGTTTTATTTGAACATGGCTCTTCCAAAATTAAATCCTTACAAATGGCATATGGTGGTATGGCCCCAACAACAGTAATGGCTGTGAAGACGCAACAACAACTTATTGGACGGTATGTGCACTCTACACATAGTCATACAAATTTTACTGAGCATGGAGACCTGAACAGTAATTTCCAGATTCACTGAAACCGACTGTCTTTGAAAAACAAATAACTATTACTTTGTTAGGGCCTACGTGGAAGGACTGTGTAATTTTTAGACTTTTATCAGTGGAAACAAAAAAAAGTACCTTGATTTTAGCACCATTAACACAGAGTATTTTGTAGTACCAAATATTGCTTTAAATTAACATTGTGAACTAAAAGATACTCTATTGAACCTTTAACACAGCTTAAAGCTTGGAACAAAATCTCTCACTTTTGCTAGGAGTATTATGCAACAATCTCTCTCCTAGTACTGAAATCAGCTAGTAAGCCCCCTTACGGTACTTCAGCACTAGCATTTTTGAGAGAAAGGATTTTATTTCTTGTACTGCCCAACATATTAGCTTGTGCTTTCTGATAAATAGTTGAATAAGAAAGAAAGTGGTGCAGAAAAATTTTAAGTTGGCAACAGAACAATTTCATTGTCTGCAATGAAATTAATAAATTTTGTTGTCTGCAAAGGAATTAATATTCAATTCAATATTACTCCTACATAATACTAACAAGCAAAATTTGAGGCATTCAGTATTTGATTTTTCTGTTTTTCCAGAAATTTTGCAATCTAAGTAGCGATTCTGCACTATATTTACATTCTGATCCTTACTTGTTTAACAAATAATTTCTTCTCCTGTGAAGCTGTACTGTTTCAAGACTTTTGAAACAACTGATATAGTAATATCTTATTGTCTTTGGTAATCAAATACTTAAAACCATATCGATGGTGTAGAACTGCAACCTCATATGTTAGTTTGATCATACAGCATCATCATATATAAATTTTTATTTAAAGCGTGGCTTGAAGTTTTATTTTCCAATTTTTTTCATCTAATATTTTATTAAAAGGTATGTATTATAATGATGGTAATTTTACATTTGTTTGATAACAAGAAAATAATAACATTCTCTCACTTTCCTTTTACTGACCTTACAATTAATTGGTAATGAACATAAATTAGTATCTTATTTTAACGAATAACAGTAGCTTCAATATGAGACATAATTGCAAATATTTACTAAATGTTTTTAATATAATTTTCTTTTAAGTGTTGCATCATATTACAACAGCCTTAATTTCATTTCATATTACTTACTAGAAACATGAACAACATTTGAAGATGACCATCTCTACAATGCACATACATGAGTCCATGTTACTTCTGTTTGACATTTATACCATAGCAGTTAATCAGCACCAGTTGCGCATGCTCATGAGATTCAATCAATCCCACAGTGGCCCCATTATGTACAACTCTGCCCATTAGGTAAGCAACAAACTTTGCTTAGCTCATGGTTGAATTCCCCAACATGAATGAAAATTAAGCATATCTCAAAATATCATTGTTTTTATAAGAGTTTTTTCTCATTCATGAGCAAGAAAAATACACTTTTAAGAAGCTATAAACTTTAGTTGACTTCTAGGATTCTGCTGTTAGTTGCTAGATTATATTGTTATGAAAGATGCCTGAGAACTCCAGGTTGCATGAAAACTATATTTGGACTGTGTGTGGCTCATGGCCCACAGGTTGATGACCACTGATGTAGAATGTACAAACATGCATGCTGGGAAGCATATTTGCATTTTTTGTAGCCAGAAGTATTTAGATGTTACTGTTATCACTCCCATGTGAATTCTTACTGCCAATGTATTTGTGTCAAACTTCTCTTTTCTATAGCTTGTTACACTAAATTCTTATAGAGTCCCAATTATCACATGGCAATTCTAGTTGTAAATTTTTGTATTTGGTCAAGTTTGTTGTTTTTGTTCTGAAATGTTCATTGTGTTACTGAGGCAGTGATCATCTCTTGGAAAACATACTGTTTGAAGGATTAGGAAAATGGAATGATAAATGTAATTACTCACCATAAACTATCAACAGCAACTGAATTAATGATAGATGCTTTCTTGTAGGAAGAATACACCTGTCACAATGGTGTCTCATTTGAGTGGGACAGTGTCAGTTCTTGTAATAGCAATCAATGTGGCCGTAAAGCACAGAATGGACAGGGCAAAAAATTTTAATGCGTTCAGTTCATGAGTGACTGACAATTTTGCATGTGCAGGTTCTTGACTTTGTATGTGCCGCTATATTAAGGGTGCGCCTTCGTACCTGGATTCAAGGAAACTCACTGCCTCCAGTGTCAGCTGTCAGCTACCTAAGGGCAACAATGTGTTCATGACAAGGTACTATTGCCTATAGCAGATTATAACAGCAGATAAATGAAGCTCTATCCAGTTGAATGCTGGTCATATGGTGAGCATACATAATCTTCTGAACACCTCCTTCCTATGGGATACAAAAGCTACAATTCCATCTCCATACTTCTGCTCACTATTGCAGGGCACAGAGATAAGCACAGCCAGTGGATGCACAAAACAGAAAGGTTGCTTGGACTGATGATGATTTTTTTTGGTACACATTGATGGTGGAGTACACATATATAAACAACTATGTGAGGTAAAGTGTCCGGCCTGCCAACAGTTTACCATATTAAGACAGGTGGTGAAGATATTCTTTTGTGCGGGACATTAATGTGGAATCAAATGAGGACCCATACACATCTGACATTGTCTCTCACCAGCAAACAATACAGGAACTTATTGTTTACTCATGTGCACTCACTGGTTTGCTTACACCTGCATCTTTATGGTATAAAGCCCCAAATCATGTCAAAATGGACATTTAGGTACTTTGGTGGCTCCCAGACTCACATGAGCTTAATTGTATTGTGCATTCCCGGGATAATTTAGGATGACGCATGTGCCTCAGACCCAGCTCTGACCACTCTTCATGAATTGTGAGTTCCTGTTGATTGGTCATGGCTCAGGATGGATCCTCAGTACTTTTATCTCTTTTGGAACCAATGCCACAACACATCACTGCCATCAACAGGTTGCAAGGAAATTTTACTTAATACTAGGTAGCTATCTGTATTTCAGTTGCTCATGAATGCAGAGGAAGTCAAATATATTTGGGAGTTCATGTACTCAATGATGAACGTTGTAACTCAGCTCTTGAATTTGCATTTATCTTCGGAATACACAGGTTACATGCATATGCAGAGAATACTATCTTCTTCCAGATCTACAGGTCAACCAATGATGTGCTTTTATGTTTGTCTTTACTCATTGCATACTTTGTATTACAGTTAGGATTTGCATGTCATATTGACATTGTATAGGGATCTAACAAATAATTAAGGTATGTTTATTTTCTTTTCAGAGAATGGAATGATGAAATGTTGGAAGATGCTTATGAAATGCTAATAAATGATCTTCCTTTGTCACCAAATGCTCCTGGAGGAATGATTCAGTATCGTAGATCCTTAACATTAAGGTAAGGAAGAAATGTTCTTGAAATGATTTGAAAAACAGTGACACTAACAAGAATGGAATGAAATAATAATTAGCTTTTGCTGAGGATTTGTCTTACTACAATACCTTCATCATGTTTTGTGACAAATTTATCCCACTGCTTTCTTATTTTAGCCTGTTCTTCAAAGCATATCTGGCAATTCGCAATGAACTTGCTAAAAAAAATTGCACACAACCTATTCCAGAAAATTATAAAAGTGGAATAATGGGACTTGAAATGGAAATCCCAAGAAGTTCACAATATTTTCAAGTGGTAAGTTCAACCAGATATAGATTTTTTGCCAAATAAAAAACTATTCTAAAAAAAAGTAATTGCTTGCATTCAACATTTTCAGGTACCACCGGATCAGAGTGCATCAGATGCTGTTGGAAGGCCCCTTCCACATAAATCTGCATGCAAACAGGCTACTGGTGAGATAATTATTTGAAGATAAATTTAAATTGTCAAGAGATATAAATTTCTGCATGAAAACTTATTGAGGGGCAAAGCTGATCATTTTGCACTCTGGTCAGATTTGCACGAACAGAGAGATGATATTCACCTTATTTTACTTATTTAGGATAGATCTATATATATATCTTCTCTTTTTATTGCTCCAATTTTTCAATTCAAATGGAACAAAAATGTGCCTCAACAATTGTTACTATGTAGTTTATTTGCAGGAAGATAAATACAGAAGATAATAAAATGCATTAACAGCTCCTAGTAATCTGTTAATAAATAACATAGAAAAATAATGAAAATAATAATCATCTGCCATTCAACATATGTTGCTTGATATTTTCATGCATTACATATTTAGCTTTATCTATTCATGATGCTCTTGCATGTTTTCAAAAGTGATCTACCCATTTTCCATTACATCATCTGTATCTTTTATTACCTTTTGGAATCCAGAGAGTATTTCCTTGAGCTGTCTATCCCTATACAGTTAACTATATTATGTCCAACTCATATCCATTTCACTTTTATTATGGTCATAAAGTTGTTTAGTAAGCCTGGTCTTTTCCTTGACTCCTTGTTTGTTTTTGTCTTTCTTCTAATCATTCCATACATGTATTGTCTATTGTTTGCTGTACAACCATCAGTTTTTAAATGGTTCCCCTGCCCCCACCCCTCAAATTAAAAGCAAATAGCCCATTGCCATTAACAAAGCTGTTAATATACACTAACTGTAAACTCTCTTTTTGACAGACTTAGAAGGTTAGTTTTGAAACACCTACGCAGTTCGTTAAAAGCAGTCAAGCCTATTTCTTCCATTCTGTTGTCCTCAACTGCCCTAAATACTAAAGTCAACATGTGATTCTATGTCTTTATTGTTAATTTGTAATACAGTATTTTCTTTTCAACATGTTTGTTACACACTATTTTAATTTTATTACACCTGGTTTTGTGACCATCTTTCTAACTTACTATATTAAGCTCTTCCATTTGATGGAGTTTTCCTGCTCTAAAGAGAAACAATCCAGTGCCAACAGCAAATTGACATTTTTTTCCCAGATATGTTCCATTACTACACATCCTCCATAGTTTTGCCCATTTAAGGGTCTAAAAATGTCCTCTATGACTGTTGAAAACAGTTTTGGTGATATGAAAACTCTGTTTCAATTTTGCATTTTGTCAATATCCTTATGAAGTATAATGGGAACTGAAACAGTGACATGTAAATTCTCCAATATACTAACATTTATTGAACCAGCACCTTGTTCCTCATGGACTGCTAGTATAAACTTGGTTGAAACTGAGTCAGAACACTTATAAAAGTGGCATTCCATAAATTTCTTAAAGAGTTGTAAATGATTTGGGGTGCTGTATCAATTTCTAAAGCCAGCACATTCATTTGCCTGGTTAAAGATTATGGATAATTTTAATGAATAACTTGTGCTTTACACAGAGGAGTCTGTATTTTGCATGTCTTCTCTGTCCCATTTTTTGTGAAGTACAATAATTACAGCATTGATCTAGTTGTATGTAATAGCCTTTGTTTGCAGACATTCAGTATATAATTTTACATGTTCTTTTTGTATAACATTTTCAGCAGCTTTAATAATTTCTTCTGAAACCCAATGTTCCTAACACCTTTCCTCCCCTCTTTATAGATCTAATCTACAATTACTTCTGGACTGTCATTATTTTCTGCATAGCTATTTGTGTTCCTCAGTCATCTCTTGAACAAATAAGATCTCAAAAATTTTGTACATATTATGCAGGCCCATTACAATCAGTTTTTGTAAGCAAGTCTTGCACATGGTTAGTTTCTTATTTTAATGCCATCCATAACCGTTGGGGCAGAAAGCTAAAAGAGACACTCACAGTGAGAACATATCCACATTATGATTGTCGCGACTGAAATCTGCAGATAACTATGTAGCACTATAAAGCTGGTAACTCTTAATTCACAAATATGAGAGTAAACATATTCACTATGTAAAACTGATTGTGAGAGAAAATGTTCTCAAAGTGAAAATTTGAAAAGAATTACATAACTACTGGTGTATATTAGCTAGATATACAATAGAAACAGGATAGATGATGCCCACTTGAAGAGGTTAACTTCTGCATCACTAGTTTTAACTTTGAGAAGGCTTTCTCTCGAAATTGTTTTTATACTGTGAATATTTTTAATCTTATACTTGTGTTTTAAAAGTCACCAATGTACACACTTAACTGCACTGCAACCTTCAGTACCAACAAGCAGAGTGCGGATATGGTTGCATTGTGCATACCTCTCTTGCCTGGTTCAGTTGACAATTTACTATGTCACAGATTAAAGTGCATATAAATGTTAGTTTGATTTGTAATACAGTTTCATAGTATTTGAATATCCACTTTCTCTTTCTTTTCAAACAGAGACCTAATGATGACTTACTAGGAGGCTGCAACCAGATATCATACTATATATGTGAACCAAGGCTAAGAAATATAATAAGAGAATTTTATTACACAGTTGTCACTGTGTTCCCTTTAAGCAATACACTGAGTCTGTTTCAATACATTTCTTTATAAGCAGCATGTCTTTTGTATTCTGCCCCTGGTGTGTTCCTAGGAATCAGCTTACACAAGACTTATTTCACTTTCCCCAATGTTTTTCAACTTCCCATCACCCCTTCTGTTCTCTTTCTCCATATCTCTATAACACGGATATTTAAAACCATTAATTGTGTCCCCATATTTGAGTCGTTACCGGTCTGAAGTTGACATAGAATTTCTTCAAATTCCTGTAGTGAAAGTTGTGCTTTTGTTTGAACTGTTATTCTTGATAGATGGTGCTAAAGTGTGAAACATCTAAATAGATGCTTAAAAATCATTTTGTCAGGAGAAAATGGATTACAGTAAAGAAAAAAAGGTTGATAAGATGTACATGCATGAAGGAAGGAAGTGCTACTTCAAACTGATTGAGAAGGCACACTATACGGGAAAGGAATCAGATACATTGTGTCTCTTGATGTCCATATGTTTCACCCTTTGTCTCCACTGTTTTCCCCTTCTGAATAATAAATTTTTAAATATTCTTGAGGTTAGTTTAGCTGTTTTTCTGCATTTTTGTGTCTGTCATTCAGCAGATCATGTTTTCTTTTAGGTGAATGCTCCTATTCCATTACAGTTATTACTGACTTGTTTTTTTTCTTCTTTTTTTCAAACATTTTTATTAAATATTTTATGAACTACCACTAAGTGCCAGTACAATAATCCATACACAAAGTTCATTAAGCAGTATTTTCCAAGTGTTATTTATTTGTAAGTTTTTGAGGTTTGCATCAGTAAGGAATAAGTAACGCATTTCAAATCTTTAGATGTGCTGAAGCATAATTTTAATACTTTGCAGGTGAGGCTGTATATTGTGATGATATGCCACATCTTGAAGGAGAGCTGTACTTGGCACTTGTATTAAGTACTAGACCTCATGCACGAATAGTTTCCATCGATGAAAGTAAAGCTCTTGAAATTAAAGGAGTTCATGCATTTTTCTCAGCCAAAGATCTATCATCTCACCATAACATGTGGGGCCCTCAAGTGCATGATGAAAACATATTTGCAGATGGAAAGGTATAGTTTCTGCTACCTACAGTTAGCTTATCTGTATTTACAAGTATAATAAAAATGGTAGTCCCACATTATTAAGAGATAAGAAAAATGCTTACTCCTATTGAAGCAGGGGATGGGTAAGAGTTGGACAGCATCATTCAGCGATGGCTGGAAACTGTCCACTTGCCAAATAGATGATTATCCAAACATAAAATAGATGAATTTCTTTTGTTGCAACACTTCCCTTCAGTGTTCTGTCATGACTCTCCATTCCATTAACATATTTTTTGTTTCCTCCAACATATATGGTCCAGTCACAATATGGTCCAGTCACATTGATGTGATCACTAACTATATTTGGTCTCAATAAGCAATAACCACTCCAAGATGGCATGCGGCAGCATTTGAAGGGGGGGGGGGGGGGGGAGAAACTGAGCAGTCATTGTCATAATGGGGCAATGGAGCAAGTTATGTGATATCCAAAAGAGTATGATCATCCACTGAGTGGCGACAGGTGGCTTTTTCAGATGAACCATGTTTTATGCTCCAGTGGACGGATGGCCATTGGAGTGTACGGTGTGAAACATCTGGAAGCAAAGGGTCCATGTTGGAGGAGGAAACGTTATGGTTTGGGGAAGGCACAGTGAATCAACACAAGCATTCATCTATCCTTGGGGACCATGTCCACCCCAATATGCAGTTTGTTTCCCTCTGTATGATAGCATCTACCAGCAGGACAATGCAATGTGTCACACAGTTTGTAGTGTATATGCTTAGTTTGAAGAGCATCAGGATAAGTTTATTGTATGCCCCTGGCCGCCAAACTCCCCAGATTTAAAACTAATCGAGAATTGAGCTGTTCACACAATGGATACTCAGCTGATAAATGTAGTGTAGCTGGCCACAGCACTGGAGTTGGCATGTTTCCATATCGCCCTTGATACCTTTCAGAACCTGACTGACTTTTGTCGTGCATATCTCATGGTGCAAAAGGTGGCTATTCAGCCTCTTGACAGGTAGCAACATTAATGTGACTGGACAGTGTATAATTTTATATTCTTTTATTTATTAGTTGCTTCCTGATTCATTCCTGTTTCTCAGCAGTTCTTTAGCTTTGCTTCTCTATAATCATATTTCAGTGTCACTTGACTTGTTCTCCCTGACCTTATTAGTTCCTCTGGAATGAAAACCAGAATACTGTTGAAAGATAACTTTTTCACATTTCAGATATACCTTCTTGACTACAAATTTAAAATGAGGCACTCTTTAATTTGTCATTTTATAATCTCTACCTGCTCTCATCCTTCCGCAACTTCTCTTCTTCTGAGACAATTGTTGTGTTTAAGGAACATCTTATTGTCGAATTGCTGCTTGTATTAGCGAAATTAATTGTTTAGCCACTGGCACCAACAATATCATAGTTATAAAAGTTTAATTTTAGTGTGTTTATTGCTGTAGCTATTTATCATCTCTGTATCTAGGAGATACATTATTAAAGTGAAGAAATATATCACAAAAATTCAGTTCAACAAAGCTACTATAATGGAAATAATAATATATTTCTGCAATTACTAGCAGTCTTTGTAATCAGTCGCTATCTCTCTATCTGTCTCATTCCCTCCAGTCTTTTCAAAAGACTCCAGAATGAATTTTCGCTCTGTAGCAGTGTGTGTACTGATTTGAAACTTCTTGGCACATTAAAACTGTGTGCTGCACTGGGGCTCAATCCAGGGACCTTTGCCTTTCATGAGCAGGTACTCCACCAGTGGAACTGTCCGAGCATGATTCACAACCCACTCACACAATTTTACTTCTCCCAGCACCACATCTCCTATGTTGCAATCTTTGTAGAAGTTCTCCTTCATATCTTGTGGGACTAGCACTTATGGGGGGATGGATATTGTGGAAACATGGCTCATTCGGAGCCTGTCAGATTGTATCCAGAATGAATTTTCATTCTGCAGTAGAGTGTGTGCAGATTTATAACTACCAGGCAGATTAAAAATATGTGCCCGGCCAACTTGAACCTGCAACTTTTGCCTTTCAGGCTTGAAACTTCCAGGAAGCTTCCTTTAGAAAATGTTTGAGGAAATTGTCTATGACAGAGTACTGACTCATTTAACTGAGGAAATTGTCTCTCTCCATGGCTTTCACATGGGACTCTCAACAAACAAACAGTACTAGATCTCTGGAATGAAATCTTAACAGAGCTAACAAGAAACATTCTCCTTTTTTTCTGCATTTTGTGAACTTGCCAAAACGTTTGATTATATGGACAACAAAACACTTATTGGCAAACTAAAGTTTTATGGCATTAATGGCACCCCTCTTGCATCACAGATTCTAATCTTCATAATAGAAGTTTTCATTGATAGATTGCATCACAGACATGAAACTAACCACAAGATAAGGGAAGATAATGTGGAGTCTCACAAGAATCTGTACTGGGTCTATTTTTGTTCTTAACCTACATAAATGATCTCAAAGGAGTGTGTAATATCCCCCATAGGACTGTGCAGTACATCCAGTGCATTTTGAATTATCATAATTACTCACTATCTTTTAAGTATTACTTTTAATCTAATTATTTTCACAATTACAGTTTTTAAATCTATTTAAGTAATAATTATTACAGTGAAAATAACTGAAACTACATGAATGATTGAGCTAGGTGCATGCAAACAAGAAATTTTGTATTAATCAGGCTTCCACATGTTTCTTTTGTCAGAGAGAGAGAGAGAGAGAGAGAGAGAGAGAGAGAGAGAGAGAGAGAGAATGAAATATTTGTAGCCAATCTGCCAGTTATTAATGATGGTACACAGACCCACACCATCAAGTTTTTTCTTTTATCCATGACCATCATCATGTAATACATGAAATAAAGCAGTAGGCATAAAACACTCAGTTACAAATACAAGAACTGGAATCTCTCATACTGGAATATAGTTTTATACAGTATTCACTAATTCAGTGTAGCAACAGGAATAAAAACTATGTATTAAATGCATCACTTAATTTAATAAAAAAGTAGTCACAGCAGTATTGGCTTAACTGTTAATTTTTTAAGTTAAAAATGGATCTAGCAGACGTTTTATCAAACCGAAAAGATATAATTGTTTCAGGTTATTTGTCAAGGGCAGACAATAGGAGCCATTGTTGCAGATGATCAACTGACAGCTCAGCGAGCAGCAAAACTGGTCAAGGTTGAATATGAAGATCTGAAGCCAGTCGTTGTCACTATAGATGTAAGTAAAACTAACTTATTTCTATAGCCTTATAATATTACATGCACTGTAAACCATGTAGCATTGCACAAGCATGCATGCATATATGTGATACCCACCTTCTTCCCACCCGTATCCATGCACATACCCACATACTCACAAACAAATGAAAAGAAAACCTTGTTAATTCTGTGAATCAGATTTCTGTCATTCATCAAATAGTTATCATTGGAACAGGATTGATGGTTGGGTGGATGACAAGCTGAGCACAGAGTTATAATGTGTAACTAATGAAGAAGTGCACTCATACTGACAATACCAGTCACATGCATTCTGGTTGGAGTAGTAACAAAGAAAATACTGAACACTTATAGGAGAAAGGAAATTTAAATTTTTCCATTTGTAGCTTACCTCATTTATCTTGAGTGCTCACCGTTATTGGACATAATAAGTGAACTGTGAAGGGAAGAAGTGGAGGGTGGAAGTATCATGTACAGTCCATGTAACTGCAATGATCAATATGTCCCATCAGGGCCATTACCACACAATTAAATTTTATTGTAGAATTTTAGACTGTGTATAGTGTTGAGTTAAACATACTAACAAACAATATGTATGCTGATATTTTAGTGAATGTTTAACAATATTTTATACTGAAGTGCATCTACAGACCACACTCCCTCAACAGTCATACAGTTTCAGTGTCAACAAACACCACTGGACTCACTGTTAGTAGATTTATCAAATGATTTATAGAAACTTACCTACTTACTCAAACAGTTTTCTTTCGGATGCACCATGAAAGTCTATTCAGAATGATATATTAGTATGTCAATTTTGTAGAGCTTCTGTATTCAAGATTTTATTCAAAAGTTGAGGGTTTGATTACTCTGTGATAACTGCAAGTGTCATAGATAGTATGGAGAAAATGAGATCTATGTGTAACCAGTACCATTTGTGAGAAAGAGTTTTTGGTAACATGGTATTAGTAGTAGATTTACTGATGCAGCTTTTGTTGGAAACCTTTCAGGATGCAATAAGAGAGAAATCATTTTTTCCTGGATTCCCTGTATCCCTTACTGATGGAGATGTGGATGCTGCGATGGCTGCTGCAGATCATGTGGTGTCAGGAGAAGCCAGAACAGGAGCTCAAGAGCATTTTTATCTGGAAACACATGTTACTCTTGCCAGACCTAAAGGTGAAGACAGTGAAATGGAGATATTTACTAGCTGTCAGCATCCAACTGAAATTCAGGTATGTGGCATGGCCAAGTTGCACAAGGTTTGTGGCTTTTAATATCATAATTATATATGATCTAGGAATTATAAAGTGAATTAAGAAAAATGTAAACAAAATCAATGTTTCTGTCTGGTGTCAATGTTTTTGTATGACATTACTAGATAAACACTTTTCCAGTTAAATTTCATCAATCATTCCTTTGAAAATCACTCAAAATAATCACATCAAATAAGAACAAAAGGCAAACATTTGAATGAAAACAGAAGCTTCCTTACTTTCCAGAAAAATTACAACATATGCAAGTATCAACATGCAAAAAAGCATTTACTTTGTACCAGATACATACAAAACTTGTTGATTACATACACACGCACAGACACAACAGAAACCACAGGAAAATATAATGCAGTGTTATAGAGTATGCACTAATGTACATGTGCAGGTACTGGGACCAAACTCTATTGGCAGTGACATGCACGCACAAACAACCAAGGTTCCAACAATTTATTTTTAAAAAACTATAAACGTTTCTGCTCTTTCCTTGGAGTACAACAACACTTTGAGAATTTACTATTTTTCATGTACCATGAAACATTAACAGTAGCTTTTACTAAAATCAGTTCACTAAAATAGAGATTTAAAAAAACAACTTAGTTGAACTCTAATCTAATCCATTAAGCAAGAATACTTGTATAAAGAGCAGTCAAGATTGCCTTTCTAACAATACAAGTCAACTTAGCCATGTACAATTTATGATCAAGATTATTATGTTGACCAACAATATTTAAATTAAACCTCTTAATTAAGTAGCAACCCTTCACAGGAAATTTAAAAATCACTAAATTTTGAAACACCTTACATAAAGACTTAAACCATGTCAATATCCAATCCACTATAGCTGTCTTTTGCTGAATATAACTTCAGACTTTGATTTGGCAGCTGAAGCAGTTGGTATATGTTACTCTTGTGTATCCACCAACAAGAAATGGGGTCCACAGACATGTTCCTTACCACACAAAAAAATTTTCTTACTTCTACAAGTATCATATCCCACTAACTACTTCCACTGCAAAAACAGAACCAGGACAGCAGTGAAACTATAACATTTAAAGATCATAATTGCAGTCTAACAAAGCAGCATCCGTGCAGGGAGAATCCACAGACCAGTTGACCCTACATACACATATTACTCGTAAATGCCACCAATACTTTAAATGTGTAATGTGCCATGGAAATACAGAGTCACATTGAGTCCACTTATGATATGCATCTCTCTGGTGTGAGCCACACTGGTTACTCAATGCTGAACACTGATTATATATTTGATGGATGCTGTCTAGGTTCTATTCATTGGCAAACATGCCTAACACTTCCACCATTATGTGTGACTGTCACATTCCTTCCACAAGGAGAACTTGCACTCCATGTCACAGTCACTTATGGAACATTGGCTTATATGCCACCCATAATTAAAAAACAGTTTTTAGCATTTCTGTGCCACATAAATACATATTACATGTTTGATGAATGCTGTCTAGGTTCTACTCAATGGCTTACACTTCCACCATTATGTGTGACTGTCATATTCCTTCCACAAGGAGAACTTGCACACCATCTCACAGTCACTTATGGAACATGACTGCCTGGCCATCACAGTTGAGCATGCCCTCCATACTATCTGACTGCGTTGCTATAATGCATTTTCTGAATGAAGAATTATCACTTTGTCCTTTCACCAACATTTTTGAACATAGGCAACTCATATGCCATTACTGACTACACAGAGGGAACTGACTCTTCTCTCCTCACCAGATACATGCCTTTTTCCATCACATGATTGATGGACCTCTCTGCTTCAGTGATGCTGCTGCACAATGGTATCAACCCTTTGCACATACTCCCATCCTCAGTTGCCAATGAATGACCTTTGATCAAAATTTATGCTGGAACTTGGCTTAACCTGAGAGGTGAGTTGATCATTTTCAGGCCACTGGTGTTATAAATTTATGAAACTCAATGTGCTTGTCAAATCTGAGCAATACCTATTTGTAACTTTATCAACGTTTTTACTAAATGTTGATATTTCCTTACAAAAACCTGATCACCTATCTGGTATGGGTTTGCCCATTGCCCCAGTTGTAGTAGTGGGTCTCAAACATCCCTTTTTGCCCTTTTCAACTAAATAGCCAGGTGCTGTGGACTGATTTTTCTCTTGCAATAGGTCACTAATAGACAAGAGGTTTCTCACTGGGGTGAGAATCCTAAAGCTCAGCAGTAACTGCACAGAAGTAGACTTATGGCTATCATGTTTTGCCATGTTAAATGCAATCATCAACCAGGAGAGTATACAATCCCAGTTTTCCTGCTCCTTACTATAGTAGGCTGTCAGTGCTGTGCTCAAATTCTAGTTCACCCTTTCTGCATATGAACACTTGGGATAGTATGGAGTTGTGGTTCTGTGCCTATTGCCCATGCCTGTGCAAAAATTTTTAAATCTGTCTAAAGTAAAATGTGTTGCATTATCACTTACAATGTATTTCTGTGGCTGAGATATGCTAAAAACTGTTTTTTAATTATGGGCGGCAGCTTGTGTTGTTGCTGGTTTGGTGGGGTGGTGCCTAGTGAAACTGGTGAACACATCAATATGGGTTAATATGTATTGGTGTCTCTTTTTAGATACTGGCAAAGGTCCCACGAAATCAATGAAAAATGTTTGGAAATGATGATCAATTGATGTAGGCTCCAAGCACCCCACCTTGGTGTTTTGTGTATGGACAAAGCACAGATCTTACAACTATGTACTGATTTTAACTTCACTCTCTATCCCCTTCTAAATGAATTATATCAGATTGTCAGTCTAGTTTTAAAGACCCACAATTATCCACTCACTGGGGAGTCATCAAAATAGTTAAATAAAAGCATAGCCAGTAGAAGAGAAGGTGTGGTGATGCCCCTAGTTCTCTGGAACCACACATGAACTGATTCATTCATGAACTTTATGTCAGGTAATGAACATTATGTGGATATAATTAACTTACCTTGATGGACATCAGTTGTCAGCTAGTTTATACAGTTTCCAGCTAGCCTTGTAAGTTTTTACAGGCTTCAGCTCCTTCCAAATTTGGTTAACACTCACAAAAAACTGGCATTTCATACAGTGAAGAATCAGCTTAGAAATTTAAGTATTTCAACACTAATGTGATCCAAACTTTTTTAAATATTTATGGAAAGTGTCGCCCCACAAACTGTCTTCATGAAGTTTTACTGTGATGATATTTTTCATCTGGAAAAGAATATTGAAGATGCCTTTTGATGGGTGCATGAGCAATGTCTTTCCTCCAGAAGAACTGTAATCTCTAATAGACACCAATAAACAGAATAGCATGTCAGATGAATTCCCATTTGGAAGGCACAAACACATTAGGGATTTTGTGATTGTTCTTGCTTGATGCTCCATGTAACCTGCCAGATGATAAACTAAACATTCTTTTTCTGAGGGGCTTTCAATACACACTGACAGAAGTCCTGCATCAGGTTGAGCCTCTGTGAAGTTATTTGGAACACACAGCATTTTGAACTATGTCTTCTGGTTCCAGAATTCTGTCTATGTTCTTTTGCTGTAAATCTCTAGCTAACATCCACATCTGACTTATATATGAGGTCAAAGAAAATTCACATATATGTTAGCAGTTTCTACCAGAAGACAATGAAAGTTTAACAAGGATGTAAACATGCTGTAACATGTGCAAGCTCAGAAAGTGTAATACTGACAGATAACCATTGCAATTCAGGGACCTTTTGACACTGAAATGATGTTCAAATTGAAATTTTGCTGGCAGTTCATAGTGGAACTCTCTTTTCTAAAAGTATTCATCTATTCCTAAGGTACTTTCAATGGTTACTCTTAGAGACACTATGTTGTTCATACATCTAGTGAATGATTCAACTCATTCACTGCCTCCAAATCCTGTCACTTCCCTGAAGCATTTAATTCCATTGGCTACTGAGTTACTGAATAACTGCAGAGCTAATGCTATGTCCATTTGTTAAAATGATATCATATCCAAGTAGGTCGAATTTAACTTCTGACAAATTTTTAATGTTTTGAATTCCGGGGAATTATCTTGTTCATAAGCTATTCTATAAAAATGGTAGTTGATGATTTCATAAATGAAAAACACCTCATCTTTATCACAAAAATTATTTCTTACACATTTTATTGCATCAACAGCATCCCAAAGTATGCCACTAATTCCTAGACATTGTTGGACCTTTTCATTCGGTTGACTGCCATCAGAAGTGAATGCAATAATTGTTGTACTCACTGTCTCGAGATGGATAATTTCATGAATCAACATCTGAGAGATGATGTCCCTAAGCAGAGGAACAAACATAGACACCAGGGCACGATTTGCAAGTTTATTTCTACAACCCACTGCAGTACATTCTCCTGAATTGACCAAAGCATCAACTTTCGGCAATGTGTTACTAAAATGCAGCTACCCTTGGTGCTTAACTTCATCAAAAATCTGCACATCTAGTGTCTTTTTTCATCCCATTCTTCCCAAAATAATTCTTAATTGCTTCCACAGCATGCATGTTGATTCCATATGAGTATCTGAGACCCTTTAATAAATTTTGGATATGTGTTTCAGAAGGAAGTGGCAACAATCCATGCTTCAGACAATGACTGTACTCTTTGGGCAACTTCATTTTAAAAACACTGAACATAGCAACTCATACACCACTACTCAGCCAACATAGTAGAGAGAGAGAACGATATCCAGAAGTAACTAACTCCTCTCTCCTCACCATAGACAATCCTTTTCCCATCACATGACTATTCAATTTGTCTACTTCAATGATGCTACTGCACATTGTTGCCAACCTTTGGCAAACTATTGTAGCACTGCAAGAAAGTTACTGGAAAAATGACCTAGACAAACTTTCAGAAAAGAGAGGACATGTAGTACCAAAAACAAATAAAAGACGTGTGTAACAATTTTCTCTTGCATGAACTGGAGTACTGAAGTCACCATTTCCTATTTTGAGCACTGGATATCTTTTTTTTGTACCTTACTACTTTATATCTCTCTCCAGCTTCTGATAAAGGAAGTGGTATTAAAGCGCTTACAGCTAAAGATAAGCAATTTTTTGTTTGTATTTTTTAGTCCTGTTCTATGCCATTCCTGATTTATCCAGTGTAAGGAAACATGAAACATTTTATGTCACATATTGTTAATGGCAAATATTCTCTTACATAATTTTAGAAACTGGTTGCTGAGATGCTTGGCATACCATTTAACCGTGTAGTGTGCCGTGTCAAAAGGATTGGTGGAGGCTTTGGAGGAAAAGAATCCCGGTCATCACTTGTAGCTCTCCCAGTTGCATTTGCAGCTTACAAGTAAGTATTAAAGAGTTCTTCTTCTTTGCTATTATGACTGAGACATTAGCTATGTGCTGGATTTTAGGTGTTTTATCTCAGATTTTTTTTTAAATTCCAAAGCTAGTTGGCAGTGGTGATTTATCATTAATGCACTATCAAGCAACTTAAATATAAATACTGTGGTTTAGGTCCTCTAAATATAATGAAATTCATTTTAATCTTTGATAGGGAATGATTTTGGTGAAAATTTGTACTGTTTCATAAGTTAGTGTTTGTAATATCCTCAAAAATCTTTAAAATTGATAATGGGACCATTTGCAGGAAACCAGTCAGTGGAACCTTTAAGAACATTGTTTATCATTCCTTTTGTTTCTATATGTCTGCATTCTTTTGGTTAGACAGACATTAACCATTGGCTGGCCAGACCACAAATGCCATAAAACTTCAATTTATGTAGAAGAGCACTTTGATTCCCAGCCAAATTCCTTAGATAGGTTGGAGAAAATACCAAGCAGCACTATTTTATTATTTAATGCTTGTTAAATTTGATGCGTGAACATGTAAATGACTTTATCAATAGACTAACTCTTCTGCTGATTGCATTATTGTGAAGCCAAGTGCTAGCCCTAGCTAGGCGACAGACAACATAGGGAATTTGTTCAAAGATTTGGTATAGAGGATAAGATTATTATAGTAGGTGGAGCAGGAAACAGCCTGGCTAAGGACAGTAATTATCGCATTAGGGGTGATCTGGAAGAGATAGATGTAGCAACCACACATACAAATGTAAATTTTGTGAAGTTCTTACAGCACCACAACTAGTCCTGTGTTAACACTGCTTGAGCATATGAACACTGAGTGGAGTGGGCTTCTGTTGACTGAATTGAAATCTCATCTGAATTCAGTGCCCAGCTTACACTTGAATGGGAGAAGTAGAAAGCTGTAATGAAAATGTAGTGACAAATGAATGTTTGTGCCAGACCCAGATTTCGTGTTTATAGTGAACTGCCACATCAACAATATGAGCATGTCTCCAGGTCTGGCTCAAATTTTTATTGCTGTTGATGATACCAGCTTGGAATTCCAAACACTACTACCAAAGGCTCTTTCACAGGTTATGTGTAATTAACACCACTGGGAGAAGGAGTAGGTGGAAAATCATTGATTACAAAATGAATTAAATGTACTGAAATGAAACAAATGGGTCAATGGGAATAAAATCAGTGAAGTTGCAAAGACATGAAATGATGTCAGTGCATATCATTTAGATATTCCAAATGTGCGGTGCAATAAATCTGGTATTGGATTCTTCTTACCCTCCATTGTGAAGGTGGTAGCTAGCACTGTTCAACTGTTGTCAGGTTTTTTTACTTTTAGAATTCTACGCCATCATCTAGTAAACCAAATACATTCTTATGACAATTTTATGAAAATAATAGATTGCTACTCACCATATAGTGCAGATGTAGAGTCACACAGGTGCAACAGCAAGATGGCTATGAAAGTAAGCTTTTGGCCAAATGGCCCAAGATTGCTTGGAGTGGTTGACTTTGCTTTAATGGGAGAATTTTCAGAAAGTGTACCTCATCTTTAGTGGAGATTTCATATAGAACTCTAGTGTGACTCATTCTTCAGTACTGTTTGAGTGTTTGTGATACCCACCAGATTGAATTAAAGGAAGGTATCGAGGAAATTCAGAGGCATGCAGCTAGGTTTGTTGCTGGCAAGTTTGATACTTCTAGAATATGGGTTGTGAAATGGATTAAGCACACAACTGCTTACCATGATTGTGTTCCTGTTTAAATTTTACAGACATCGTATCTCACAACTATCATGCCATTCCTAGTCCAACTCACTCCTCCCCCCCCCCCCCCCCCCACTTCACCTCCTCTTCTGATGAAGAAATGTTATTAACATTATTCTTGAAATATTATAGTGACAAAAGAATAAATTAAAATAAGTGGTAGATTAATGACAAATGAACTAAAATACAGTATTGTTATCTGTACAGATTAAACAGACCAGTGAGATGCATGCTGGATCGAGATGAAGACATGATTACCTCAGGGCAGAGACATCCTTTCTATGCAAAATACAAAGCTGGTTTTACAAAGGAAGGGAAAATAACAGCTCTTGATGTACAGCTATTCAGCAATGCAGGCTGCACAATAGATTTATCAGGACCTGTAAGTAATAGCAAGTCAATAGCATATAAATACCTGACTTACTTTAATCACAAGTCACAATGATAAGAGCTTTCATCTGCAATTTAAATACTTGAACGTGCTGTTCCTAAGTATCATAAACTGCTTTTATGGTCACATGAAATATATTCCTTTGCACTCATACTAATACATTACTATCATGTTCTCTATGAATTTTTATTTTTGATATTCACTACTCCTTTCTTTTCTGCGGTGTCCCATTTTGCTTAACTTTTAAACTGTTCTTTTCATTAACACTTAAATCTTATCTGGTCATTCCTTGTATATCTATTACTGGAGTAACTTATTGTTGTTTTTGCAACTTTGTCAATTTTTTACAATTATTACTTTTTTCATGTTTGTTCTTTAAGAAGACTTTTTTGCTCTAACTATATCACTATATCATCACCACTACCTATGTTTCAACAGGAATGTCCTGATTTATTTGCGGTAATTTTGCAGACAGTTTTATCTATTTGTTAGAAATACTTTATCTAAGTTGCCATCTACACTTACTAAAATCAAATAATCATACTCTTGAAGTATGTATGTATTTTAAGCATTATGTGCAATTTTTTGCCTGAAATGAATTAATTTTTATCAGTGTATATGGAAAACAAGTGGAAATCCCTCCATATGGAACGAAACTACCTCTTTAACAACTGAGTTAAAATTTGTCATTTATCAGTTACTAGGAAAAAGTCAATAATAGCAAGTGGGCCTACTTTCAGAACTCTGGAGCTGTGAATTATGATGAAGTAGAAGACTGGCAGATAAGATGAATTAAAATGATCCCTAGTGCATTTTTAATGAGAGCAAAATCATAATATTGCAAAGGAACTCTAAAATTTATGTATACCTGTGAGTTGCCTCATGGGTGGTCTCTGTTGGAACTTGAAGTAAATTTAGTGTAAAAGTGGCAGGAGGAAAACATCAGCAAGGATTTTGACATCTCATTTCGTTTATATACTTGTGTCATACTAATCATGAGGAAATTAAACACATTTTTGACAAAAAACATTTTGTCTATGTGTTCTGGTTTTTTCTTTGTATGTGTCAGATGTCCAGCATTGGGAAAAAATCTGAAGCATTAATGTGCGCTGTTTCAGGTAATGGAAAGAGCTATGCTACATATAGAAAATTCCTATAAGATACCAAATCTCCGTGTCTCTGGCACAGTTTGTAGGACAAATCTTCCATCCAATACAGCATTCCGTGGCTTTGGAGGACCACAAGCAATGTTTTTTGGAGAAACTATGATTAGACATGTGGCACACTTTCTGAAGAAGGATCCTCTTGAGGTAAAAATGAAGACCAGAATTAAAATTAAAATGTTAATGTGTCATCTTTCACTTTGATGACATTTATTTGAAACTTCTTGAGTGTGAGGAAATTTAATGTGGCAATTTATTTTGAGGTATAAATTAAGAAAATAACCAAGCAATTTTAAAATTTCAGGTATGTGCCATGAATTTGTATAATGAAGGAGAACAAACACACTTCTCTATGAAAATTGAGAACTGCACCATAAGGAGATGTTGGGATGAGTGCATACAGAGAGCTGATTATGCAAATAGGAAGAGACAGGTGGAGATGTTCAATAGGTATATTTAACATTAGTTTATTGAAATAGTTATAATAAGTTTAAAATGAGAAATATAGCTTACTTGTCCAGCTTTATGTGAATCTCTGTGAGTGATATGATATGATAGTCCCTCTGAAAGCTTAGAAAAAATGTTAAAGACTGCTTTTTAAAAAATTGCCTTCACATTTTCTCCCAAATACTTGGTGAAGCTTCTATGAATCTCTCTGACAAGGCATCATGACTGGTTCACAGGATATTTTCTGGGGCACAGTATCATACACACAGGTAGTTTCTCTCACTTTAGGTAAAGAAACAAATCACATATGACCAAACCTAACAATGGAAAATCCAGGATGGAATATAACAATATTATGAAAATGGTAGTTGGTACTCACCATGTAGTGGAGATGCTGAGTCACAGATATAAAAGAATTTAAAAAAAATAACTGTCACAAAATAAGCTGTTGGCCAATAAGGCCTTTGTCAAAAATAGGCAAAACACACACACACACACACACACACACACACACACACACACACACACACACACACACGACTGCAGTCTCTGGCAGCTAAAGGCCTATGTCTGAAATAGACAACAGTTACATACACCTTAGCTGCCAGTGACTGCGGTCGTGTGTGTGTGTGTGTGTGTGTGTGTGTGTATGTGTATGCATCTGTTGCCTATTTTTGACAAAGGCCTTGTTGGCCAAAAGATTATTTTGTGACATTCTTTTTCTTGTGCCTATCTGCAACTCAGAATGGTGAGTAGCAATTATCCTTTTCATAATGTCATTATATGAATAAATCTGGGATTTAAAATGGATGTGGCTGCATTTAGATAGAGGATGATGCAAAAAATAGTTGTGATTTGATCATTCTGTTTGCATTAATATTGTCAAATTGTTTACATAATTTAAATGTATTTTATGTACCCATCATCTGTATCCTAAAATGGTCTAAACAAAACTAAACAAACAATATTCCTTGCAAGCAACTTCTCTGGTTTCATCTAAATAGCTTTGCAAAACTTGTTGGGTTCCATTACTTTTCTGCCATTTACAACTGTGATTGTGTTGATGCATCCACATGTTAACTTACAGTGAAGAAAGTAAGTTGTTAAAAAAATGTTTTGCACCACCTACAGATCTATGGACCCATATGCTCAGGTTGAAGGGGAACAGTGAATGAATGAATGAATAAGTCTTATGGGGAAAAAACACCATATTGAAATAAAAACAAAACAATAACCAAAATAAAAGCAATCTTTTAGAAGAGTACACATTTGAAATGAAAATCTGCAGTGGGGTAACATTCTGAGTGGCCCAAGCATGCTCAGTTTGGTTGTTACCAGTAGGTACTGTAATCTTTCCATTTGGTTAATTGGTTAGCTTTACGTTCCATGGATCATTTTGCACAATAAATCGCAATTAGGTTGAACAAGTCCTCTTTCATTTGCATCACAAACTGCAAAACAAATATGGATGCTTGACACTTGTAGGGAGACAAGAGCAGCAGTTTTCAAATGTGGCACCAGCCCTTATGCCACCTGACATCACTCAGACCCATAGCAGGCGGGAGCTGCAATGGGCTGCCCAACTCAGCTGCATCATTTTGGCCTTCTCTGATTGGTGCCACTGAATGCAATCATATACAGGGTGGAGAAAAATTGTGTCATGAAATTTTAACCCTGGATAGCTGATGCCAATAAGAACCGAAATGACTAATGTTGTGTAGGTCAACAAAGCATAATTTTTAAACTATGGAAACTTGGCATCACATGCTCCAGTTGGCTGTGGGATTGCCCTGTTGCCGTATTCTCTGGACAATGCATGACTGCAAATGCTTTTCCTGCTGGTGATCTTGATTTATCCAAGGTGGCCTGCATGCATAGCGTGCCAGCCTTCCACCCTGGGGGCAAATCTGCCGGGGTCCCGACACATCCATTGTAGTTTCATGATAAGACTTACTGGGAAGAAACTCAATAGCTGTTAGTTCATATACAGACAGTCTTTTACAAATTGTGTTGACACTGAAAAGGACCTTTTTTGTAGCTAGGACAATATTTACTAAAAGCAGGTGGTCAAACTGGCAACCTTCTGATGCGACAAAGTTTGGCAATGTCAGTGTTTTCCAAAACTCTTTCAAAGATTCCTGGCATTGCCCTGATGTGATTGGCAGCATGATGAATGTGGTCCATTAATTCCTCTTCATTTCTGGGTGGTTCACATCTGGGTGGGTGAATAGAACCTTGAAGAATCTTCACAATAATGCCAGTGGCATAAGGTCTGGTGACTGTGAGGGGCATTTCCTATGAGCACCTCTGCCAATTGCCCAGCCATTGAAGAGTTCATTTAAATATATACCCCATCATGCTTCAACCACATGCAGAGCTGTATGTCCAGGGGAATGTCTTCCAGTAGGCCGGGTAGAATTTCTTGCAAAAATTGAAGGTAATTTGTCCTGCTAAGCTGAGGAGGAAGACGGTCTGGCTCAATCAAATGGTCACCCACAATGCTTGCCCAGATATTGAGCGAAAATTGTTCCTGGTGTCCGTGGATGTATGTGATGTGAGGATTCCCCTTTCCCAGTAATGAACATTGTTGTAAAGGTCAACCCAATGGGAGGTGCCCTCATCAGTAAACAGCACAATGGTGGGGAAGTGGGGATCTTGTGCAACACATCACAGAAACCACTGCAAAACACTAGCCTGTGTTCATATTCTGCCACAGGATTTAGGTCTTGGACAGGGTGGAAACTAAATGGATGCTGGCCATTGTCCCTAAAAACCTCCCAGACTAACTGATGAGTGGCTCCCATGGTGTGTGCAACTGCTCGAGTACTTGTCGCAGGTGCTTCCTCAAGGCACTTCCAGCATCACCATGATATCCCACTAACAAGCCTATTGTGCCAAGTTGCCGGTGAATTGCTGTAAATGTTTGCAGCTGTGGGTGGGGTCTTGCTGGGTACCATTCCTCATACAACTGTTGAGCTTCATGTGTGTTAGCGTCAGCTAGTCCATAAACAAAAACTATATTTTGTTGTTTTTCAAACGAATACTGTGCCACCATGCTTACTGTAGGACTAAATCGTAGGTGATGTGTGTGTGTGTGTGCTCGAAAGCAAAGCTTACGTGTGAATGCCTCTGGTGTGAGGTGTAAACAAATAGCAAGACTCATTCGACACATATGTGTATCACATTGGGGCAGTGACGGGGCAAGGGGCGTTTGTATGTGTGAACTGACAGCCATAGCACTGCCAGTCAAATGACAAACGGCAACAGGGCAATCCTACGAACAAACGGAGTGTGTGGCATCAAGTTTCCATAGTTTAAAAATGGCGTGTTGTCAACCTACACAACATTAGTAATCTTGGTTCCTACTGGCATCAACTATCCAGACTTAATATTTCATGACACAATTTTTAATCCACCCTGTATAAGCAGAATCCACCCTGTATAAGCAGAAAACTGTGACAGATCTGGCAGTCAGATGCTTTTACTCCTAACAAAACTGGTAGAGATAGCCATCAGAAGAAAATGAGAATATTTTACTCACATCACAAATTAATTTGTAAATATGGCTCATTGTTGAACATTGATCATTTTGAACATTGATCATTTTGAAAGATGAATCCACCACTGAAATGCTGGCTGAAGGTAATAAAATTAGGTTGGAAAATCCTGTTCTGATACTGTACAGCCCACAAATTACTCTCAATAGTGATGAGAAGCACCTGCATCTGTACATGATACCAGCCTCTATACATGGCATACGCCTCTCCCTGATGAACTTCCATGGTTGCATGCCTCACACCCTCCTGCAGTGATCATTTGGCATCAGACAAATCCTGCACTCATCAGTGAAGAAACACAATACCACTGATCCAACTTCCATTCCCGATATTCCATTAGCTACCCTTTGCAATTTATAAAAGACTTTCCTTCCAGAAACTTCAGTAGTGGGCTGAAAGCTTACATTTACCCTGAGAAAAGTAAATGTTTATATCTTTAAATTTCAAAATGTTTAGTCAGCTTCATTATGATTTCTGATTATGCATAATTTAGAGACATTGTAGATGAAGCTACCTTTGTATGTTATTTTTTAGGTCTGAAGTTGATCATAGCTGACCACACTTAATTACCTGTTTAATACAGTATCAAAATACATCTTGACTGAAGGCACCAATTAAATACAATGCTGTTGCTGTTATCCTCACTCTGAAGACTGATCTGATGCATCTCTCTATGCTAGTATATCCTGTAAAGCCTTTTTATTTCTACATATCTGTTACAGACTATGTCTACTTGAAGCTGCTTGCTGTGGTCTAGCCTTGGTCTTCCTCTACAGTTTTTACTGCTCTTCATCTCTCATGATTACAAAATTAACTATTTATGCTATAAAGCTTTTTTCTCTCTAATAAAATGCAGTGCTCCTTCATTAGTTATGCAATATCAGAATTCTGTTGTGACCCCACATTTTAAAAGTTTCTTTTCTCCCCTTCTCTGTAGTGTTTACTGCCCACATTGCATTTCCATATGATGGTACAATCCAGACAAATATTTTCAGAGGAGACTTTTGATCACTTATATTTACATTCAGCAAAAACAAATCACTCTTTTTCAGAAATGTTTTTCTTGCTTTACAAGTTGTGATAAATACATAACAAGATTTCACAGTGATCCTGGATACAATTGTTTTGTTATAAATCCACCAATGTATCACAGAAATGTTTATTAAACTGGTAATTAAATTTGGTGAGCTATGACCAACTGCAGACCAACATACAGAGATGTACAATGTCTCTAAATTACATAAAATACAGAATCAGAAATCATAATTAGCAAACATGAGGTAGTGAATATGATGGAAAGGATAGTGAATATGATGGAAAGGGCGTCTTAGGCAGTGGAGAGCCAAGATGGAAAATAGAAGGCAGTAGAAAACTGAGGAAATGTTAGACATTGTACTGGAGTGGAAATGTAGAAGGGAGAGAAAAGGAAATGAGAGTTTTTGTTAGAGATGGTTTAAAATACCAGGTACAGAGAATAAGTGACAGGATAATGACAAAGGGAAGAAGTATGGGGGTTGTCCAGGTATATGCCACCTAGGTGTGCTGTATAACTAAAGACGAACTACAAAAGCAGTTGAATGGACAAAGGATAATAGTCATGCAAGACTAGAATGCACAAGTGGGGAGTGAAAGACAAGGGTATGGAAATGTACTGGGAACAGAAGGATGGAGAAGTAGAAATGGAGGAAGAAAAATATTGCTAGAATTCTGCAAGAGAAATGGTTTAGTGATAGGTGACTCCTGCTTTTGGAAGAAAGAGAGCCACAAAGCAGTGTAGTAGTACAGCAATCTTTGGTGGATTGCATGCTCTATGATTGGAAAAGGAAGAGGACTGTAATGGATATAAAAGTACTACCATCTGTGAGGTAATGGATATTAGCCACCAGCCACTGGTGGTGAGTATGAGAACCATGAAGGAATGGAAGAAGACATAGAAATAGGAAAGGATAATTAGAATACAGAAACTGAAGGAAACAGAAATCAAAGAAGATCAGGTTAAGGGAAAGGTTACCAAAGGATGAACCAAAAACAGGAGAAGAGGAATGCAGACAATTTAAAAGTGCTGTAGTAGAAGCTGCAGTAGCTGTATGCAGAAGGACAAGTGGCAGAAAATGGCGGAAGAAGACACCATAATGGAATGAAAGAGTCAATGAGGTAATAGGAGGGAAGAACAGGGCCTTCAGACTGTGATTCCAAGAAAGGACCAGATTAACAAGAGCAGATTATAAAAAGAAGAGGAAAGAGGCAAATAAGACAGTGGTTGAGGAGAGAAGAAACTGGAGCAAAGAATGGACAGAATGGTGGAGGATGATAGCAGAGGAAGTAATAAATTACTCCATAGAATGGTCAAAAGTAAGAGGAGAGGTTTGAGAGAATATGTATGAAAAGATCCTGGAGAGCCTACAATAATATACAACGCAACACAAAAATAAATGTCACTTGACATAGTCAGTATAAATGTCCTACGTATCATCTAACCATATGAGCCACAGATACAAATGAGTAATTGAAATTGAGGCCATGAAATTGTCTGATATAAGTTGCAAACTGTGCCTAACCAACCATCAGTGAAATTTCAATATGTATAAAGTCTGTACATTGTGCAATTGAGTGCAGCTTCATGTGAAGACAACAGTCAAAACCTAGTAAGATGTACATATGTACTAACTATGACAACACATGGGTCACTTAATATGCTGATTAAGTCCAACTGTTTTTACATTGTGTTGCACATAACTGAACTGGCTCACATGCTCCCCAATGGTGGATAGATTGTGTGGACTCAATATGACTAATTAAGAAATCTTAGTTCTGTTTAATTGATGAGATGCACATCTGTTGTTTTAATGAGTCAAATGCATTGTACAATGATACTGCATAGTGTTTTAACATAGTATTGTATTTTAATAAAATTGCTTCTGTTACATTTTTTTTTCAGTGTAGCTCATGAGTAAATGCAAAGTGTCACTAGCACTGAGTGACATCTTCTTGGTTTCTATGCATATTGTTAAAAGCTGTTTTGTGAGATAAGTTTGGTGGATGGACTGCGTAGGTGCAATGTGTGCACTTTGAGGAAGGGTTTTTATAGCCTTTTTCATTATCTAGCTGCAGATTTTATTTCAACAATTGATTGCATTCTATAATGATGTTATATATTATTGTAATGCAGCTAGCATTTTTAATCGCATCAAATATGTGTAATTACAAAAAGGAAGTTCAAATCTGTACCTTCTAATCTAGTTTCTGGAGCTACCTGTGTGTGGATATACATTGTTATGCAAAACAGTATATTACATTATATGAAAGAAATTCTAAAAGCCTCACTCACTGAGAGGAGTCGATTGGATACGGAACACAGTCAGGGGCATACATTTTTGTTGAGTGTAGTACAGCAGAACAATTTACAACTGTGGAATATTATGCGGATAAAGGACTCATCAAAATTACATTGCAACTTAAAAATAAGTTTGTCAGTGTCTGATATCAGTTGTTGGCTTCATTTAATTATAGAGACTCTCACTGCAAACTACACAGTTGTAAACTTTGTTACTGTATGAATAAGATGTTTAGAAAGAAATTAATTTTATATATTTCATTAATTTAAACTTTCAAAAAGTCTTTACAAAATTCATCAGAAAAACTGCATACATCATATGAAACTATTTTCTGTTACATCCACCCCTGTTAGCTGAGTGGTCAGCATGGCGAAAAGCCTCACCATGGGACCCGGGTTCAATTCCTGGCTGGGGCAGATTTTCTCCACTCAGGGAGTGGGTGTTGTGTTGTCATCATAATTTCATCCCCATCTCTGATGCACAAGTCGCCCAATGTGACATCAAATGCAATAAGTATTTGCCCTCAGCAGCCGAACTTCCCCGAATGGGGGACTCCCGGCCCTCAATGCCGTACACTCATTTCCATTCTTCTGTTACATTTGCTCTAAAAATTTTCTTTTATATTTCAGGCAGAACAGATGGAAAAAGAGAGGCCTTGCTGTGGTTCCTACAATGTTTGGAATATCGTTCACTATCCGAGTTCTCAATCAGGCTGGTGCCTTTGTAATTGTGTACACAGATGGCTCTGTATTACTTACACATGGAGGAACAGAGATGGGGCAAGGACTGCATACCAAGATGATTCAGGTCAGTGATGCATGAAGAGACACACAGCTGGCAAATTACTGAAGATGTACATTCCAGCAGACACCTAACTGGGCCAAAGTAAATGAATTTGTATTTTGATTCTTAATTTCTTTCCGAGTGTTTGTGTGCGTGCATATTTAATTACATAAAATCCTTGCGTATTCTCGTATTTGAGAGGAGTAATACTGCTTATTGATAGCCGTAGAGTATAAATTCGCGGAGTTGTTAGATATTAGCAGTAGGATGGATAGGGTGTGTGTGTGCTGTGTGTGGGCGCAGGAGGAACTGGCCATGGTTCGCAAGCAGCTGAGCATGCTTTTGGCCACGGTCAGCCGCCTTCAGGCTGCTGCCTCAAGGTGCAGCGACGGCGGAGGGTGTGGCTCATCGCTTGAGACACCACAGGTGTCGCTTGCTGCGTCTGCTGACTCAGCCGCCGAGGCACCTTCTAGTGTACCCAGCGCGTTGGGGCCGCCCTCACCTCAGGGTGAGTGGCGGACTGCAACGCGTTCACATCACTCGAGGCGGAGGGTCAATGTGGAGGCTGTCCAGCTGGCCTCGCCCATTCGTCCTGTCAGTGGGCAGGTGGCCGCTCCTTCAGCAGTGCCTGAGCAGGCACACGGGGGCAAAGGCTTTCTGGTTATTGGGAGCTCCAACGTTAAGCAGGTGATGGAGCCCCTTAGAGAAATAGCGTACAGGGCTGGAAAGAAATCCAATGTGCACTCTGTTTGTCTGCCTCCAAGATGTGGAGGCAGCCTTGCCTGCAGCTATCGAGCGTACGGGGTGCAGTCGTCTGCAAGTAGTTGCTCACGTCGGCACCAATGATGCCTGTCGCTTGGGTTTTGAGGCGATCCTCAGTTCGTACAGGCAGCTGGTGGATTTGGTGAAGTCTGCTGGCCTCGCACGCGGGGTGTAAGCAGAGCTCTCTATTTGCAGCATCGTTCCCAGAGTGGATTGGGATCCTTTGGTTTGGAGCCGAGTGGAGAGTCTCAACCAGGCTTCATCAACTCTGTGACGGTCTTGGCTGCAGATTTCTAGACTTGCGCTATTGGGTGGGGAATTGTAGGACACCCCTAGATAGGTGAGGGGTGCGCTACACAAAGGAAGTGGCTACTTGGGTAACAAGAGTACTTGTGGCATGCACATGGGGGTTTTTTAGGCTAGGCAGTAGTGCGAGGTGACCTGATGAACACTCACCAGTCGACATGCTGGCAGGGAAATCAGGATGCCCTCAGTATAAAGACACTTCAGCTATCAAGGTATTAGCAGTAAATTTTCAGAGTGTTTGGAATAAAGTTCCTGAATTTACTGCCCTCCAGGAAGCATGTGTCACGCAAATTATTCTCGGGACTGAGACCTGGCTGAACCCTGAGATAGGAAGTTCTGAAATATTTAGTGAGGGTTGGAACGTGTATTGGAAAGACAGATTAGACACTGTAGGAGGTGGTGTCTTCATTGCAGTTGACAAAAATATTGTGTCTACCGAGGTCGAAGTAGAGTGTGATTGTGAAGTTATCTGGACACTTTTAACAGCACTAGGGGAAATAAAGTTAATTGTGGGGTGTTATTACCGGCCACCAGGTTACACCATGACAGTTCTAGAATCATTCAAAGGGAGTCTACATTCTGTATCACAAAAGTACCCAGATCATGCTATATTAGTTGGAGGTGACTTCAACCTACCTAGTCTATGGATTCATTACAGGTGGTACAGACAAGCCATCATGTGAATTACTTTTGAACACATTATCCGAAAACTGTCTTGAGCAGCTAAATCGACAGCCAATGCATAATGGAAATATTTTAGATCTGGTAGCCACAAACACACCAGACCCCATCGACGGTGTCAGTGCTGAGACAGGGATTAGAGATCATAATGTTGTCATTACGACTATCGTTACAAAAGTTAAAAAGTCAGTCAAGAAGGCTAGGAGAGTATTCTTACTAGAAAGAGCAGATAAGCAGTTGTTAGCATCCCACTAAGTAAATGAATCTACTTCATTTACTTTCAGTATGATTGACATGGAAGAATTATGGTCAAATTTTATACACATTGTAAATCACGCATTGGACAAGTATGTGCTGAAAAAGTGGGTTATGGATGGAAAAGACCCACCGTGGTTGAACAGCGCAATTTGAAGAATGCTCAGGAAGCAAAGGCAGTTGCACTCACGGTACAAGAAAGATCGGGAGAATGAGGACAGGCAATGGTTTGTAGAGATTCATGCTGCTGTAAAAAGAGTGACGCGCGGAGCATTCAACTACTACCATCGTCATACCTTAGCAAAAGATCTTGCTGAAAACCCAAGGAAATTCTGGTCTTACGTAAAATCGGTAACGGGTCGAAGGCTTCCATCCAGTTACTCACTGGTCAGTCTGGCCTGGCAATAAAAAACAGCAAAACAAAGCTAAAATTTTAAATTTAGCATTTGAGAAATCTTTCATGCAGGTGGTTCGCACAAACATAATGCCGTTTGAGTCTCGTACAGATTCCCTTTTGGAGGACATAGTGATAGACATCCCTGGGGTTGTGAAGCAGCTGAATGGGTTGAAAATAAATAAATCGCCAGATCCTGATGGGATTCTAATTCGGTTTTACAGAGAGTACTCTACTGCATTGGCTCCTTACTTAGCTTGCATTTATCGGGAATCTCTTGCCCAATGTAAAGTCCTGAGTGACTGGAAAAAAGCGCAGGTGACCCCTGTATATAAGAAGGGTAGAAGGATGGATCCTCAAAATTACAGACGAATATCCTTAACATCGGTTTGTTGCAGGATTCTCGAACATATTCTCAGTTTGAATATAATGAATTTCCTTGAGACAGGGAAGTTGCTGTCCATGCATCAGCATGGCTGTAGAAAGCATCACTCCTGCAAAATGCAACTTGCCCTTTTCTCACATGATATCTTGTGAACCATGGATGAAGGTTATCAGACAGATGCCGTTTTCCTTGACTTCCAGAAAGTGTTTGACTCGGTGCCCCACTGCAGACTCCAACTAAAGTACAAGCATATGGGATTGGTTGCCAAGTATGTGAGTGGCTCGAAGACTTCTTAAGTAATAGAACCCAGTACGTTGTCCTCGATGGAGACTGTTCATTGGAGTTGAGGGTATCATCTGGAGTGCCCCAGGGAAGTGTGATAGGTCTGCTGTTGTTTTCTTCCTACATAAATGATCTTATGGATAGGGTCAATAGCAATGTGCGGCTGTTTGCTGATGATGCTGTGGTGTACGGGAAGGTGTTGTGTTGAGTGATGTAGGAGGATACAAGATGACTTGGACAGGATTTGTGATTGGTGTAAAGAATGGCAGTTAACTCTAAATATAGATAAATGTAAATTAATGCAGATGAATAGGAAAAAGAATCCTATTATGTTTGAATACTCCATTAGTAGTGTAGTGCTTGACACAGTCACATTGATTAAATATTTGGGCGTAACATTGCAGAGCGATATGAAGTGGGACAAGCATGTAATGGCAGTTGTGGCGAAGGCGGATAGTCGTCTTTGGTTCATTGATAGAATTTTGGGAAGATGTGGATCATCTGTAAAGGGGACTGCTTATAAAACACTAATACAACCTATTCTTGAGTGTTTGGGGTCCCTATCAGGTCGGATTAAGGGAGGAAGCAATTCAGAGGTGGGCTGCTAGATTTGTTACTGGTAGGTTTGTTCATCATGCGAGTGTTACGGAAATGCTTCAGGAATTCGGGTGGGAGTCTCTAGAGGAAAGGAGGCATTCTTTTTGTGAATCGCTACTGAGGAAATTTAGAGAACCAGCATTTGAAGCTGACTGCAGTACAATTTTACTGCCGCCAACTTATATTTCGCGGAAAGGCCACAAAGATAAGATAAGAGAGATTAGTGCTCGTACAGAGGCATATAGGCAGTCATTTTCCCTTGTTCTGTTTGGGAGTGTAACAGGGAGAGAAGATGCTAGTTGTGGTATGAGGTACCCTCCGCCACGCAGCGTATGGTGAATTGCGGAGTATGTATGCAGGTGTAGATGTAGAATTCAATCTTTGTGAAGATTATTCTTATTTCTAGTATTGATTCCACAAACTGAGCTGTTGGTTTGGAAAAGAGGTACTTACAACAAATTTGGGGAATAAATATACTGAGAAGCAGTAGTTAGTATCACCTGATTCTTGAACAGGCCTCTGCAAGACATTCTTGAGCTCACACTATAAATAATTCTTAACACCCACTTTTGAAATTGAAATCCTTTAGCGTGGCTTTATGAACTAACCAGAAAAGATCTCAGATGAGATTATCACATGACAGTAAGTGAAGTATGCTCCCTTTTTTTTGTATCATTTATGTCTGACAATATCCACATTGGAAGTAAAGATTTCCTTAGGCATTTCAGCAACTCTGTGATGTGCAGCTCCCTACTGAAATTATTATCAAGTTGTAATACCAAGAATTTCACTGTCAACCTCTTATATGTATATGTCATCACATTTTATACATATGGTGGTATGGTGGTGAGACACCTCTCACAAAGCAGGAGGTGCAAATCATGTGTCCCTTCAAAGTTCAGAGGACTATTTCCTAATGAATACCTTGTTTCCTGCTGGAGAGATATGATTTAAACTACTGTGCAGTATTTTCTATTACACTGTAATATTCTAATTTACTTTGAAGGATACTGTGCTTTATGTCAGATGGCTTGGATAAATCATGCAATTTATTTTTATTTATTTATTTCATTTCATGTTCCATAGATCCTCATAGTGAGTGAATCACAAGGATATGGAATGTGTCAGATTCTGCATAGTTCAAATATAACTTGTATAAATACAATAAAAAAATATAATGTAAATAAAAATCAACTAAACAACTGCACAATGAATTAACAGAAAATTGTGTTTTACATGTTAAGGATGAGTATTATATTTATGATATGGAATGTGTCAGATTGTACACAATTGAAATATATATTACATAAATAAGATATCAGCTAAACAACAGCACATTCAGTTAACAGAACATACTGAATATGTTGCATAAGACTGGACTTATATATTTATAGCAATATTTCACTATTTTATAGGAAATATTGCCCACACCAACAGACTTTATTTTTTAATGAGGTAATAATTCTATCCATTTTTTTTTACTCTAACATGAGGTAAGGATAATTGTGGGGTCTACTACTGATAGCTTTCTGTAGAAGAGCCAATGATTCGTCCACAGAACCTTTACAGCCTATCTTCTCTGCTGCTGCCAAAAAGTGCCTGTTGAAGATTTCTGCAACCATTTCAGGTTTCTTTATAATACCGGTACCTTGTTTGATTTCCATGGGTGTACTGTTCCCCATTTTTTGCCAGTTTCCTGATTTATTACAGTCCAAATTGTGTTTATTTTGTTGTCAGACCTATCAATTTCAGTAAATGTGGCTTCAAAGATAGACATAAATTCATTCAGAAATGTATTATACTTTTTGTTCACATCTGTTTCATTGCAATACACAAGTAGTCTGTGATTTATTGAAAATGAATACTGAAGAATGGGAAAGTGAAATAACAATTTACACTAAAACAATGCTAAAACAAACTAAAGAGTGTGTTGGGATAAGGAGATGGTGAGGGAAGAGGATATGTAAATGAAAGAAGATTATATGGCTGAGGTTTAAGGTCACGAGGGTTGTAGTCACCAGGCAAGACACAAACCTGATCCATGTCACACAAATATTACTTTATTCATAAACTCTGAATAATATGGAACTAGCCTCTCAGGACTCCACAAGATGAAGAACAACTGATGTGCATCATACAAACTAGAATAACATAGAGCATCAGTCAGTGCTGCCCCACACATTGAACACCTCCCACAGATGGCCTCCAGCGGCTGGCCCACATTGATACAGTTGGCAGCCAATTCAAATGCATACACACAGTGTCCCACACTCAGCACACTCACACTTACTAGCAGCAGGATACAGCGAGGTTGGTGAGCACAGAGCATAGAAAAATTTTCTTCTTATGCAGTTCTGATACTGGCACTGGAGACAAAACATTCCAGATTACCTTTAGAGTACTAAAAAAAAACTTAACTCCTGAACAGGCCACGAAGACCCAGCGGTACCGACCTGCGGCCGTGTCATCCTCATCCCAAAGGCATCACTGGATGCAGATATGGAGGGGCATGTGGTCATCACACTGCTCTCCTGGCTGTATGTCAGTTTCCAGACCAGAGCTGCTACGTCTCAATCAAGTAGCTCCTCAGTTTGCCTCACAAGGGCTGAGTGCACCCTGCTTGCCATCAGCACTTGGCAGACTGGATGGTCACCCATCCAAGTGCTAGCCCAGCCCAACAGCACTTAGCTTTGGTGATTGATGGGAACTGATGTTATCAATGTTGCAAGACCATTGGCTACCTTTAGGGTACAGCTGCCACCAAATCAGCATCTGCTACTACTGATATAAAATCTGCACATTTTCAAATCTCATCTCTTGCTCACTTCATATTCTTGATTTTTCTTTTATAAAGACCTATCATGACTTCCTTGTGTCATGATTTATTATTTATTTATTAAGTGTGTTCCAAGGATCTTGTCCCAAATCTTGAGGGAGACTGAACGAATCCAATATGACCTACAAAAGATACACTTTTGGAAATATATTATATACATTTTTAATCAATTAACTATTACTAAATTGCTAGATGCTTTTAAACCTTCATTGGTTGAAATGAACACGCGAGAACTAGAATAAATCTGGGTGACCAGATAATTAAGGAGAGGGTGATAGGGTACAGTTTTAATTTTCTTTTGAACTTTCTAAAATGTATCAGATCTAATCCATGAGTGGTGTTTACTTTACCTGTTGAGCTTCCAAATTTCTTGCTGTACATTTGTTGTGGTTGCTTGTTAAAGATATTTGCACTAGAATGCAGAATCTTAGGAAATACATTGAGGTGTACATCGAAATAATTTTTGTCTGTCATATTATGGTTGAGTTTGTTCTAGTTAATCTGAAATTGATTGTATTATTAATAATGAATGCTATTAGCAAGTAAATATATTGTAAAACAAGGATCAGAATTGCAAAATATTGTAGACAGCTCTCTGCAGCATGTGAAGTTATATATTTATACTTTACAAAACATTCATATTGCTGACCTATTCTGAATCAGTATTGTATTTTCTTCAACTTGAATCCTAGAATAATACCATAAGGAACCAGGAATTAAAAATAAGCTAACACTTATGTCTTCATTTCAGTGGTATGAAAGATACTTGCATGTAACATGCCAGACTGAGCTTGCTTTGTTTATGTATATCATGCATGGGCTATCTTTGGTGACTCACTTGCCTGATTCAATACCTACTTAAGTTCACAAGCCATCATGTTACATGATACAATACCAGTGCTCCTTAAGCAAAAAATCAAAACTACAATGTCTGTGATGTTAATATTTATGGGGTAATGAACTGATATGAATGCCATCCCTTTCCCAACATGCCACACCAACAAATTATGCTTCAAAACATGCATTTTTGAGAGTGTCTTCATTTTATGTGCACCCATCTTCAGATGTTTCCATTTATTTACACATCATGAATGTTGTTTCTTTACTTACAGTATTCTACAGTAGCATCCTTAAAAATTACATTGAAAAATTCTGCAAAACTGTTAGAAAAGAAACAATGTTCACAATACATAAATAAATGTAAACATCTGAAGATGGGATGCAGGGCATCTTGAAATGTCACCATGAACAAATGAAAGCAACTGGTTGCAGCTAATTCATTATTGATCTTTTCACTTTCATCAGTTGCAATGTTCTATTATGTCCACAAAGAGCAAAAATTATTTACTATTGTTAACACAAGAAAGAACAGAAAAACAAATGCATTAATGAGTTAGGTGTAACTCTGCAATTTAGTGTGTTAATAATCACAAACACTATTAGCAAACATTTTTCAAATATTTGTGCAAAAATACTGATGACATAGGCATAAGTTGTTTCTGTAACACTAAATAAATCAAGCCATCCTTTATTAGTTCATTTTAAAATGTTTGAAAGTCTGAGTCACCTGAACTTGGCATACATTTGCTGTATAATACAGAAGCCAAAATGAGGGGGCGGGGGGGGGGGGGGGGGGGGGGGGAAGGTGGACTTCCACATGTGTGCATCATGAGCTGCAAACCTGAGACAAGTCAAGTATTAGCTGAAACATCCAAAAATGTATCCTGGTTGGAGTGAAACACAGGTACTTCACTCTCTCTCTCTCTCTCCCAATTATTTCTTCCACAGGCCAGACTGAAACCAATTGTGAGCTGTATCCTACACACTGGCCGCTCGTTGACCATCCATGATCTACTGCTGATAACACTTTAACTGTAATCCAATTGGATGTCATGTAACTTTACTGTATTCCATTTAGTCTGTGCTCCATTTCTGTTATTAGCAGGTCAGTTTTATTTGTTTGAAATGGCATAATATAGGCAGGCCTTTGTGAGAGTCAAACCTGAACTGTTTGTTGTGAACATGTTTGATTACAACATGTGCCATGAATCTGGTAGTTGTTGATATTGAGTCCTTGCTTAGAATGCTTGGTTACCAGTGAGTTTCATATTTTATATTCCTCATTCTGGATTTAGTTTTGTTTTTGTGATGGAGTTTCACAGTATGAATTTTGCCTTTAGCAGTGAAGACAAAATTTCCTCCATGCTAGAGGAGTGGCATTAATACCACAGTACTTAATATTCCAAGTAGAATTTAATCATTTATACAATCAAAGGTCTTTACAAGATCACAGACTATGATATCAGGATGATTTTCCCTGTTTATCTGTGCCAGGACTTCATTTTGACTGCATGGCCAGAGTGGTAGTAACTGGTTGCAGATTTGCAGAGCACAATATTTACAGTCTAGTTTCAGAAGCATGCAGTTACATTAAATACTTCACATACTATTGTAAAGAGAACATAACTGAGACAAAGTGCATATTTTTTATTTCATTATTATTTTTTAAACTGTGTTTATTGCATAAAGACACAAACTGATAGCTTTTGCAATGTCAGCTCATCTTTCTGCTCACCAGCAAATAGCAGTGAGGTATCATCTGCACAGCCTATCAACTGGGAGTAGAGAGGTACACTAGGAAATGAAAAGGGCCTAAAACGGACATATAGGATACACTGTGCGTGACTGTTTCATATATGTGTTGAATATTTATGACCTTATCACTAATTCTGTAAGTCACCTTTTGTACATTGCTCATGATTTTTTAGGTACGAATTCAGCAGTTGCAGGGATTTGACATTTATATTGTATGCCACAACTTTGCTTAATAGTAACTCATGGTTTACCCAATCAAAGCCTTTAGTGATGTCTAGATATATGAGTGCATTTCTCATACCTTTATCAAGGACACCACATGCTTTATGAAAAAACTCCATAATCGATGTGATCCTTTTGCAAGTTGTTCTGTGTTTCTGTCAGTAACTTGTGTTTTGAGAAATATTCACTAAGATTTATTGGAAATGGATATTAATGGTATGGGTACAAAGTTTGAAAGCTCTTCTTTTGATTATTTTTTATGCATTGGTTTAATTGTGAACCACTTCAATGCATTTGGAAATGTGTTTTTATGCTATTGTTAAACAAAAGAGTAATTATTTTAACTAGTTCTTTATTACATGTGGGGAGGGCACTCAACTTGGGTAGTTCATGCAGCAATTTTCACCATTGTGCTTTGGTGGTGTAATGGTTAGCATTTCTGCCAAGCAAGCAAGCAAGCAAGCAAGCAAAAAGACCCATGTTTGAGTCCTGGCCACAGCACAAATTTTAATTCATTTCTTCTGCTTTGATCATTATCGTAGATAAAAAAAGAGACTTAACTGTCTCAGGGAAACATTTAATTATAAGATTTATTACATATTTGTAATCAGAACACAAAACAAATCATCCTAACATGATGAGCACTTATTCTTTAGGTTATTTATTATTCTGCCAATTTCCTGTACACTCATTTCTTTGAATTCAAAGAGTGGCTCTTGCATAAAGTAGAACTTTACTTCCCTCTCACATCTGTAGTATTAACTGTACTGACAGCTGTATATATAAAATATATATTATTAAAAACATTGCAGCAATACCAGAGAAGGAAAGTTGCTACTCACCATATAGCAAAGATGCTGAGTCGCGATAGGCACAATTAAAAGATTCACGTCCTCATAGCTTTCAGCCATTAAGGCCTTTGTCAGCAGTAAACACACACACACACACACACACACACACACACACACACACACACACACACACGCAAACGCAACTTGCACACAAATCTGCAGTATACAGTGCCAGTGCCAGTGTAGTTTCAGCTCTCTTGAGACTGCAGACGTAGAACAATAAACAAAGGGACAAGGTTACGTAGATGTTCTTCCATGGTAGCACCTGTCATGATGATATAAAGATAGTTAACACAATGAGGGGCAACCACTGTAACCTATTCTAAAAAACATTGACTAGCAACCCCAAACATTAGCTATTGATACTGATAGAGGCCGAAAGGCATATAAATAACAAGCAGCTGTTTTGATGTCTCATCCAAAGGCAGGCTTTGGGCAAGACAACTTTCAAAAAAATTGACCCACAGTCAACTTTGTGAGCAAATCCTCCAGACAAGGTGGGAGTAAGTGTCTATGACTGCTTGTGCATTAACCATAGAGCTAAAGCTGACTGGATGGCTTCTTTATGATATGATCAACGACATAGCCCATTCACTTGCGGAAATTGGGCTACTCAATTCCAATGACATTAAGCAACCTAGCTCTGCCTTAACCTGGTTGTGTAAAGCTACTGGCACTAGCTGTGCCTGTAAAAAGAAAGGGTAGGCGTAAGGTTTGAAGACGATGGGTGCAGTAAAATTGTTTGCACAACCTAACCCTGGGGCAAACACATCTGAAAACTCAGAACACAAAGAATGTAATTTGTGATAAGGCACTTGATCTGACACCAGATGCACAGCATCTGCAAAAGCATCTAACAAAAACAAATTTTTAGTACTCACATAGTTAAACACCAAGTACGTAATGGAATGGACAACTGACTTGTAAAGTGTGTGTGTAAGCACATTTGCGGAAGGGGGGTGGGGGGATGTCAGCCAGCAAGAAAGTGTCTCTTAAAGTTTTGACATTATGTGTGAAGTCTGTTGCAAGTAACTAAGTGGTTTCATTCTCAAATACTGGATGAATATAGTCTATCTACTTGTGCATCATGAGCTCTGATACATTTTCACCCCCACGCAAACCACTTTCAGAAGGAGGTGATTCGTACCCTAAACTGTTCTTTCCAGACAGTGAGTGAAATAAGTACCAAGTTTGGTTGAAATCAATGCTGTGACTTAGAGGGAGCTGAGGAACATTCACTTTTATGATATGTACCATATGACTTTGTAAAAACAGTTAATATCTTTGAAAGTTTTCTCTAAAAAGTTTATATGTTTTTCCGATGTTCTTGTCAATTTGTCTGTTGCAGGTGGCAAGCAGAGTTCTTGGTATTCCTGATAAATATATTCACATTTCTGAAACATCAACAGACAAAGTGCCAAATACCTCAGCTACAGCTGCCAGTGCAAGCTCAGACCTGAATGGCATGGCAGTGTTGGTAAGTTTAATACAATTTATAAGCAAACAACAGCAACATGGAGTTTTATGATATAAAACAGAGGAAGGGATAGAATAGCTGACAATAAGTACTATGGAAATGTGTTTATTACATATCAGCTTGAATTCCAAGACTTGGGAACCACAAGGTATATTAACTGAGAAAAAGTGCAATGTTTGAATTACACATCATCAAATTATTTAAAAGTAAATAATAATCCAGCATAAAATAATACATTTGTATGTGGTTTTCTTACCAGTGACAGCTGGAAACATTCCTATGTGCCAATCAGAAACCTGAAATCTTGTCTTTTGTGGTCAATGATGTTACCAAAGTTTCAAAACAGTACCCACTCTATTGCAATTAGTTCTAGAAACAACTCTTAGACTATACTAAGCCATTTTTATGTTATATCCTTCCTTCAAGGAGTGCCGGTTGTATGCTAGAGAGCTTCTGTGAAGCTTGGAAAGCACAATAGAGGTCATGATGAACTGAAGTTGTGAGGAGTTGTTGTCAAGTTGTGCCTAGATAGTTTAATAATAAAGAACTTTGCCTGTGAAAAGCAAGGATCCATGTTCAAGCCCCAGTCTACCACACTGTTTTAATCAGCTTGGAGACTTCGTAACTGTACATACTCCACTTATAAGTGAAAGATTTATTCCGTATGTAACACCTAGACTGTATATAAACTAAATGATCTGTGATATACTTCTTTCTGGAAAGACTAGTTAACTCCTGAGCAGGCATGCCATTTGCACGTGGCCTACTTTGCACACATGTAAAGAATAGCTGCCTTTATGTTACCAAGGTAAACATTCATGAACAACAATGCAGTTTAATCTTAGTTTCACTAAGCAATCATAAAATAAACTAACATTATATGACCTAAATCATTATTTAATTAAACAACAATAGAAAAAAACTTTCATGTATCTCTCTGTTGCTGCACACAAGTGTTACCCCACAGTAATGACCCACTTGAAGCATTAAACAGCACAGTTGCATCATATCCCTGCCAACTATTTATTTGATTACTAATTATCTTGTACATAATAGCCTCATTGTGGGACAATACTGCTGGCTTAGAATCTGTATCATTTTCTAGCAAGGATCATAAATATTTTCTCACTGGGCATGCTGTTTATTTTATATTGTTGCTGCTCACTTGAAGGTATGATGACACAACTTATTACTGTGTTAGCTGAAGCAATAATAAGGGAATAGGAACTGGCTTGCAACTGTAAAACAATAATGAAATCATATAAAGCAACGTTATTTGTGATTGGTGCACTTTATAAATTGGTTCGCCTGCTCGAGGGTTAGGTGAGCTTGCAGCAGAGTGGCTGTGAAGTGTTGTGGAAATCAAATAGATCATGTCTTAAAATTTTAATTGTACCCAAAGTCGTGTGTAGATGCTCATTTGCTATAGTTTGATTGCATGCTCGGTGATCAATCACTGGAGTTTTTCAAATTCTAGAAGTATCTATCAAGAGTGATCTAAGAATTACCATACATACCTAGTTGTGTGGAAGGAAGGCACCAGATGGGGAAATATTCAACAAAATGTATGGAAATTTAATTCACTCATGATGGAGGTTGTTTACAAAACCTTCATTTAACCAGTCACAGAAATACTCAACAAAATCCAAAGTGGGATGCTACAGCAAAAATTTTGTTCTTTACGAAGTGCTTTATTCTTACAACTCTGAGAGCTCACACCCCAATGTGATTGAAAAAAATAATTTACTTCCTTCAACTACTGTATATTTTGTGTAATGAACACAAGAGAAAAAACTAGAGAAATTTGGATGCATACCTTCCTGGGAAATATCCACAAAAGGAATGGGAGGCAAGGAAAATGATACTGATAGACCGTAAACCTCCCTAAACATGCTATTTGAGGTCTATTGGAATACAGTTGCAGGTGTACCATCAAGAAGAATAATGTTTAGAACAAGTACAAAATACCAGGCATCAACACAAGGAGCGTAGGACAAACAGTGTTCCCACAAACTACCAGCAGCATTGTCACTGAATTCCTTCAAGAGATTCTTTTTTGTCAGATGGTGTCTGTTAATATTGTCTTCACTTATTATGCAATGTTTCCAATGGTGTTGTCATAATGCTGGGTATGTGAAACTTGCAGTGAGAAAGCAGTGGTAATGCTTTTAGGAACTGGAGCTAATAAGAGAAGAAAATAATGATGTAGATGTCACCTATCAGTGTGCAGAGTTGACTACATGCAAAGTGTATATATTCCTTCAGACCTTCTAAAAATGAAGTGGAAGTTTTATAATTGGTGAAAGCAGTTCCTCAAATAGATGGATGCCTGTCATAATTGTTTTGTCTGCAATTCACTTAAGAAATTATTATACAATCAGATTTATCATGTGTGATAAACAAGCTGATATTCCAAGATAAAGGTGGCATTTAAAAGTAGGCACTTTAACAATGTACCTAAATGCCTGTCTAAAACATTACAAAGAGGAAAACTGCCAGTAAGAAAATTTAAAAAATAACTAGTCACATAGGAGGCAGTAAATCAGAAGCAGCTCTGATAAGTAGGCACTTCAGAAAGTAAGTTGTACATGTCATCTCACTCTCTAGCGTAACAGAAATGGCACATCGTCATAGAAGGGCACATGTTCTGGATTTTCTGCAGTCACAGTTCTCCAGTGGTACGTACAACAGTTGCATCACAATGTGTAAGTAAAATGGCACAGTAATTGGAAACATACTTCTAAACTGAAAGTATGTGTGACAGTATGATTCTCATGGACAAAATGTCAAGACTGCACACAGGTTCACTACAAATTTCTTTGTGCTAACAATCTGACCAAGGCTGCACAGACAAGGGTAATGTGGATTGGGAAGGGCAGGTTCACACCCTAATTGGATGGCACCATGACTAATGTACAGTTTTCTACCAATGAGGAATTAATGACTGATAAAAGCTTCTTACTATTCTTTAAAGGGGCTTGGTGACTATGTTGTAAAATAGTGTCATGTATCTGTGTCACTTTGAAGTGTAGTGCAGCATTTAATAAAAGTTGATTGGCCAATCATACTAATGAGTAACTTACTTTTTGAAGTTCTCTTGTATTTGCCAGTGTTCTCCTCCCTAAGAAAATGACTGAACAAGTCAGCATACCCTGCAACAGCAGTTTCCTTAAAAAGAACATTAGAATCTACGAAACTAGAAGACATGAATTATGAAATAAAATGAGAACAGCTACTGCTGAAATTGCCCTTCTGCAAAACCAACTCTTAGGTGAACAGTGGAAGATAGCTTAGCCAGATCTAAATTATTCAAAATTTAGTAAAAAGTGGAAGACTGTAGCAGACATATCTTTAAAAAATAAAGACTGAAATGTAAAAAGGAAATATAGCATGATGATATATTTCTTCTGAATAACTCATTCCTAAAAATTAAGTCACCTCAGGGATACAGAGTGCTTCTAGCATGAGCTGTTGTCCTACAAAACTCATCTCCAAAACTTGGGAAAGAGTCTCGTGTGCCCATGTGGCTGCAACAATTTTGAACTGCTTTTGGAGGACAAAGAGGAAAACAAATACTTAGAAGTGGTAATTTTTCATTAAGTTTGAAAAACAAGTGTGATACTATATCACCTGAGTGAAAGTTGAGGGTTTTATCAACTTTGGAGAATGTATACTAGTTTACAGGAAGAGTAAAATTGTTTATCTTTGTTCTCTTCTGTATAACTGGATTCACACTGTTGAAGTACATGAAAATTACAACACTCCTGCTGGGTGACATTGTCTTGGTGATATTGACTCAAGTGATTATCCAACTAAAACAAATACTGCTCATGTAATACACTGTATACAAATTAATTTCATGTTAAAACTGATGTTCTGTTTAATGACAAGATGATCAACTGTAATTTTTACTGATAAGTTAATGAAAAAGATAATTCCCAAAATTTGTTGACTTAAAAGTGCACTACAAGTGAAACTCCTTGTGTGGAATCTGTGTTATTTCAGAGATCAGTCCAGCTCTGCATTTGTTCTACAATTCAGTAGCCAACACTGTATAATTCTTTAGGAAATAAAATACGTAGGATTTAAGGTAGTGAACAAAGATGTAAACAACTTTGTGCATCCACTTAACTTCACTTTTCCTAAAGTATCACTAATGTAATAACACCCATCACAGAGGAACTTTGTGTCAACAGCTTGAGGGTGTCATATTTTACAAATGTCTAAGTAACTTGAATCATTTTAATGGTGACATTTCCAGTGTATGAAGCTGCGTAGTACAGGTGATGGACATTGTTCCTAACCTGTGCTCTTAATATGAAATGCCAGTTTTTCACTGGCTTTAAGTGACATCATATTCCTCAAAAAGTCTTCTCTGGAAGCTACCTAACTAGCTTACAACAGAATGTCACCAAAATAAATGCATTAAAGCCATGCTTTTGTGCATCCATTACATAAAATGATGTTCATGTGTTGTGAGTGCTTTTGACACTGTAGGGACTACAATGTAATATAGGTCATAGCATGACATTTTAATGAATAGTTAGTTCCTGTTATAACAAGTTACTGTAAGTAAACCTGGATGAACTTAATAAGCTGTCAAAATTGAAGCAACTGTCAAATACTTTGCAAAATAGATATTTGTTCATAATATACGACAGCAACAAAATAGCGACCAGACACAGACGCAGTATGTACATGTGCAAGAACAACTTGATGCAAGTAAACCTTTGTACATATTCTGTGTAAATTATCATCCGATTGACAAAATCTGTACTTATGTATTATTGCCATTTTATAGTACAAAAGAATAATAATCCCTAAGCTACTCACAGGACCTAATTATTCATTAAATGTTGTAAGTACTATAGATTAATGTTTTGTGGGATGGGAGAAACTTTGAGCATCAGCACACTTTTTCTTCTCCTCTGGGACACTTAAGGGCCGAGCAAGTAAATACAGTATAATTCAGAAGAGTTTTCAGCCAAGTGCATTTTGTTTGGCCATTAAATTATTTACAATTAAAAACAGTTGTTGTTATTGTTATTTGTCAGTTTAATTGCTACCTTCTTCTTGTTATTATTGTTAAGGTATACTATTTTCATTTATTTCTCTACAGGACGCATGCCAGAAAATAAAGGATCGCTTGAAACCAATAATAGATGAAAATCCTAAAGGAACATGGGAAGATTGGATTCAAAAAGCTTATCAAGAAAGAGTAAGCCTTTCTGCTACTGGATTCTACAAGTAAGATGATATACTGATAATATTCTATGGCTGCATATTCATAATCAAAGTCAATGCAATAAATAAAAAATATTGACTAATACTTTGTTCCTTCTTTCTTGCAAAGAACTCCAGATATCACCTATGACTTCAGCAAAAATACTGGCAACCCTTTCAATTATTTCTCCTTTGGTGCTGCCTGTTCAGAAGTGGAAATTGATTGTCTAACAGGAGATCACAAGGTGAGATATAGTAAAGTAATACATTCTCATATAGGAAATAAAAATTAATGTGAAAAATTGCAGCATAGAGTAAGAGAAATTAGTTGGCACTAATATGAACAGCTGTCCTGTTAATGTCCACTGTAATAACTGAACAAAATTGTAGCGTAGTTGAATAGGTACAGAGACAAGAATGAATGTCTCATATACTGTTTAATGTAACTAACTGTTACATGTGTCTTTCTCTCTCTCTCTCTCATCTTTTTATTGTTCATTATTTAAAGCTGTCTAAGGTAACAATGAACTGCTGAGTTACCTAAGTGTAAGACATTACCTACTTTGACATTTGCTCTGATGTTGCCCAAACATCTTTAAATTATAAAATTATGGGTAAATTAACTAAACTACCACTATGAAATGCAGCAATATTTAAGGCAGAAGAAAAAAAATAATAAATTTGCCATTATTCATAGTAGAAATAAAGCCAAAGTACACAAGTAGAAAAACAGAATTTACTATATAGATTTCTGTAATATCCCTGCATTAGGAGAAATGTAAACAGTATGTTAAACAGAAAGGGCAAAATTTGCATGTTCAAGCAAAAAATTCAAAATTTTGTTTCCTCTTTTTCCTGTGCAGGTTCTCAGGACAGATATTGTGATGGATCTAGGATCCAGTCTTAATCCAGCCATAGACATTGGACAAATTGAAGGAGGTTTTGTGCAAGGTTATGGTCTGTTTGTGCTAGAAGAAGTGGTAGTGTCTCCAACAGGCACAATGTATTCTCGAGGACCTGGAGCATACAAGATACCTGGTTTTGCTGATATACCAACGGTTTTCAATGTGTCATTACTCAAGGATGCACCAAACCCAAGGGCTGTTTACTCCTCAAAGGTACACATTTCAGCATTCTTATTGGCTTTGAAGTGGCAGCCTTTACTGAAGTATTAAAATTACTGGTTTCAATAAAAGTTTATACTTGAAATCTGCAACATTTCAAAAAACAATAAAGACAAAACAAAATATGATTTTATGCACAGCTGGGATTGTGTCCCAATGCATCCACAGTATTTTAGATTTTGGGTACATTATATAAAACTGACTCATAAACAAGACTGTTACACAATTGAGTAATTCAGTATTTTGTTTGCACATTTCAGGCAGTAGGAGAGCCTCCTCTCTTCTTGGCTTCATCAGTATTTTTTGCCATAAGAGCAGCAATCCAAGCTGCTCGTGCTGACAATGGACTGGATAAATGGTTCCAGTTAGATGCGCCAGCCACAGCTGCACGCATTCGCATGGCATGTGGTGATAAAATAGTGAACAAGGTTTGTATTATATTAATGCCTTTAAAGGTATCACTCAAAATTTATTTTTTTAATTTACAAATCTCAGTAAATTATGTTCACAGCTTTAGTTCTTATGAACAAAAGCAGTTTTGAGTGGAATTATGCACCTTTGTTTCTTACTATTTTGTATTTAAATAGTGAAAGTCCATACCGTAAACAATTTTGTGACTAAAATGAGCAAAGTTGTATGCTTATTAGCTAATGTAACTTATTTTATAGTTCCAGGAGCCTGACAAAGGAACATACACTCCATGGAATGTGGTGTTGTAATCATAATGATGTTCCAGATCTGCATGAGACTGGATACTGAAAAAAGAATAGATATTAAAGAACACACAAATGTTCTTAAATAACCTGTGATATCTGTTTTAAGAAAATTGACAAATGTCATCAAATAGCTTCCATATTTATTATTTTTAATGAATGCTCATGGAATATTTTTAAGTAATTAGTGTTTGGAATGTCTGTATGAATGCTGATGGAGACTGTGATGTATTTTGCACAATTTTGAATTGAAATAAAAATCTATTCTTCATATTTGATTTGTTGCCTGTTTTCAAATGGATTCCTAATTAATTAGCATCAACTTGAAAACTATGGATTTAGCTGAAGTCTTTGTTGCAAACAGTATTGGTAGTTAAGAGATGGTGGAAGGGAATAACCATAACTGCATTGCTAGAAATGTAGAGGGTAGTTTGCAAGTAACAAGACTCAGCAACTGAATCAAGTGAACCTCAGGATTCATGAGCAAAATAAACCACGTGCATGTATGCTTACACAGCCCATCCGACTAGCCGTGTGGTCTAAAGTGCTGTTTCCCGGCACGAATCCACCCGGTGGATTAGTGTCAAGATCTGGTATCCATCTGACTCAGTAAATGGGGGCTGGTTCCCTTTATTCTGCCTCAGTTACACTATGTTAGTGATTGCTGTGCAAACTCTGCTCCACGTACAGGTACGCCATAATTACTCTACCACGCAAACATTTGGGGTTACACTCATCTGGTATGAGACATTCCTGGGGGGTCCACTGGGGGCTGAACCACAGGGCTTGGTGTGGAGCAGTGGTGGGGTGGGTGGACTGCTATGGCCTGTCGTGGGGTTGTGAACCACTGATGGCTACAGCGAGACGAAGCCTCTCCATCATTTATAGGTCCCCGGTTCAATACTCAATACACAGTGCATACTCTCATCAGTTTCTTTTTGTTGTGTATTTGGGGAGTGGATAACAAGAGACTCTCACAGCAAGGTGGAAAAGCTCCATATCATAAACATAAGGCATATATCATAAATATTTCAAATTGCTAAATTCTTATTCATGCAGTATTTGAATAAACTGTTATTCACAGTATAATTTTCAGACTAATGCTGATATTGGCATGAATGGACTTATTTATATACAAACGTTTTATTTGAAGAAATATTCTGAATTAAAATAGTTATAAGCCATGTGTACATCAAAATTTAATCCTGCTAAAAATTGTTTACTTTTCAATTGGCATAGCTTATTTCAAAGCCCTCAGTCTCCTATTTTTCTGAAAACCATATATTTCAAAAGCTATTTGTATTCAAAATTTTCATTCTATATAATGTTCCAGTTTCAAAATGCAATCCTGTCAAAAATCTACCTTTGCAGTTTTGTATATATCTTTTTTAAAAGTAGAATGTTAGATAACAAAGTATGCTAATAAGAAATTGTAACATTCTGGCACATCCTTGGTGGGCTTCAAAATCCCAACATACATTAAAACTTCCCTCTCATAAAATAATACCTACCATTTGTACCAGCTTAAAAAATACAGCTTTTGGTTAAACAAATTTACTTAACTGACTATTGTATCTTTCAGTTTTTTGTCTTATGTTAATATTCTAAATGTAATAGCTTTATGTTTTAATATTTTGTAGTTTCTGTAAGAAGTGCATCTATAAATAGGTGTCATGCACAAAGCGGCAGTCAGTCTGCATCACTTTGTTAACAGGTGACCTAGTAAATCAGTCATCTTAAAATAGCACAGTCACAATGTTAGTCAGTTGATAATCATAATGTAATGTCGGCCTACATCTATGAGTAAATATGTGAGGTTTTATTAAAGACAATATCTTAGTTGTGATTCCATTTGTAAATGCTTGTTAGACTTGTAATAGCCTATATTGCTTACTTACCTGCGATGCTAAATTGAATAGTTTATGACAAGCAAATTGATCATATAAAGTTCTGATGAATAATACATATGAGACAAGTTAATGTTATCTGGGTTCTGTACAATCATTTTATAATGTTTCAAACTTCCTTACAACTATCAAGAACAAGTAAAACAAAAAAGGAAATTTGAGACTTCCTAAGAGGCATAAGAAACAAGTCAGCAATTTGCACATTCATTACAACTTCTGTATGGAAAGAGATATCTCTAGTGAAACTAAAATTAGGTGAATGCAAATAAAAAATTATTCTTTATTAATATTTTATGTCATTTGAGGTGCAGAACTGGTCAATTGGTGATCCCTTGATGCCTCAGAACATGTCCTACCAACCGATCCCTTCTTCTAGTCAAGTTGTGCCACAAACTCCTCTTCTCACCAATTCTATTCAATACCTCCTGCAATGGAAGAATTACAAAACTTGAGACTGCAGGGCAAAGGCAATCAGAACAATGACAAGGTGTGAATTATAAAGGTACAGATATGATGATTAATATTTCAGAGGTTTTGTGAAATGATGAGTATTTCAGAGGTTTCGTAGAACACCCGGTACTCTAAACAGTTAGTACAATTGAGTAATAATTCATAATTGGCATTCAATTAAGTTTAAGCAGCATTATTTATTGTTAGTTGAAGTTAGGAGACAATTAGGGTTGACTGTGGTTGGATTTTTACATATGAGGTTCTCCTTTTTTGATGAGTTTCAATCATCACAAGCAGTTGTTCAGGGTCTGCTGTGCCATGTGTTGTATCTGGGAGCTCCTCCCTAGTGAAGTTCCATGGATTTTGTCAATATAGATCTTAGAATGTAGAATGAGGAAAAGAGAAGAATCTGACAACAGAAATTTGTTGTACGAGATGTTCTTGTGAAATGGCTTAGTTATAATATGTGTTGTAAACTGAATCTGAGCTGTAGTCTATCCAATACACCAGATTCTGTCCAGAATATGTAGCCTATTCTCCTTCATAGTAAATGTGGCTCTACAGGAAGAACAGTTTCAAGATGTGGATGTTCTGTTGGTATAAAGTAAAATCATCTTCAAGTAGACGGAAATCTTCACAAGTGGTGACCATGTTTTTGGATCTGCAAAATAAAGTATGAAAAAAGTTCAAATACATAAATGAAGTTCCAAGCCAAGATGAAAGCAATATGAGAAAAACACACAGTGACAGCCATCCAAAAGGCAATCATATTAGTGAGGAAACAGTACAGGTAGCGATGACAAAAATAAGCAAAACTATGAGTGAATACCAAATACGAAAAATTGGGCTTGGAAACAGTAATAAACGTGAGGTTGCTGGGCAAATAAACAAGTATAAACAAGCCTTTACTATGATATACTGTGAAGATTTCATTATGAATAACTATCCTGATGAGAGCAAGATATCTTTCACAAAATCATTTATAAAGTACAATATATATTTTCAAGTCAACATTGAATTCTATCGAGAAGAGCAGGTGGCTGCAGGTACATCTGACTGCTGCCACCACAAGTAATTACCTAAGCAATGGTTGGCAGTATTCATCAAGAGTGATCTCTCTGTAGCATGGCATTACATCACAACACATTACTCCAACAACCAGGGTGCAGCCATACATAGTACAAGCAGCCACCACCAAACATAGTCAATTATCTGTTGGGTCACACGAGAGTTATACTATGAACAGCTGTAAACACTAATTAAATTTCCTATCAGTCAGTTCAATATAACTTGTGCACAAACCAGTCATGAAATACATATTCATCAGATTAGCCGCTTTAAAGAGTGTTGCACCAATGTTTAGGTATTCACAGTAATTAATAATGTGTGATATGCAAACTTTGTAAAACATTTCACAATATTTGGTGCAGGGTTTACTAACAAGAGAAATAATATACACATATTTTGAGATATTATAAAAAAAATTAAGTGGATATTTTGATGTTTATTAATTAGCAACAGTATCTACAGTGAACATGGCTCTAATGGATAATAAATTAACATTATAAGTGTTCATGGAAAACATGATGCAACAATTTTGTCAATTAAAAGCTAATATAGAAACCAGATTCAACCAGTTAGCTACCACATTCAACCAAACAGATGAAACAATGTCTCAGATTGTGGGAAAGGTGGATAGATTAGAATACAGATTAGACATGGGATTCAGGCATGGTATAGAACAAATACTCGACCAGGAATAGTAGGAGACAAACTATATGGGAAACTGGAACATAAGCATGCTCTTAAATCAACACAGGATCAGTTGCTTAAAAGAATTAGCATTTTTAGAAAGGGAGTTACTAGAAACAAAAAAAAAAATAGTTTACAGAAAGTTGTAGACACTGTAGAATTAATAAACAGCCAAACAGGTACAAAATGGAAAGTTTTTTAAAACCCTTTGATATGGTTTCCACACTTATAAAAAGTCTTTTTCAGAAGGAAATATTGACAGCTGGAGTGCATGTTGGGGAAGAAGTATGTTAAAATATAGCCATAGGTGCCAGTCAATATACATCAGCTATATTTTAACGTACCTCTGCCACAACATCTAATCCAGCTATCCATATTTCCTTATGAAGAAGACCTTTTCATAAACTTTGAAACCATGGTAAAAGGGTTTTAATAAACCTTTCATTTTGGAACTGATTGTCTGTTTACTATTTCTACAAGAAGATTTTATCCTACAGTTGCTGCTCCAGCCATATGCAAAATTTTACAAATACAAATGCAATAACAGTGCTGATCAGTGAGCTAGAGTCAAGAACATATACATTAGAAAACAAAAAGAATTAAGGGAGAATGAGGTACAGTCTCATAATAAGTCCTCATTAAAAGATAACCCCATTTCATCATCACTACAGTATCATTAGCAGTGACTGCCAGTGTCAAATAGTACGGAAAACTCTTATTAAGAATAGATGGGAACCCCTATAAACAACAGTGCACTAAATGTAGACTACAGAGGTCATCATGAAAGAGACAGACATGAGGAAGAGTCAACTAAAATCAATTAACATTATAATTCAAACAAACCCTTTACAGCTGTATTGAGCAAAGATGTAAATTGTAACTTTGCTAAATTAACACTGTCTGCTGATTTACACCCTCTTTCATTCTCAAAAGGATTTAATGGTATGCTACCAGACAACTGAGATGACCATCATAAAATTAAATTTGTAATAAATCATGTAACAGCAGTCAAAGCACAATGGGATATGTTAAAATTGGGCAACTTAAAAATGTACCATGATTCTGAGGTCCCATCTAAATAAAAGTACTGGAGCAAGGAAGTTCAAGAAACCTTTGTTTGGAATTACTGGGAGCAAGGCCTTAACAACAGCAACAACTGGAAAGACTAAAGGGGTTTTGTCGAATACAGACTGATGCAAGGCTAAGTTAGAAAGAAACATCTGTTAGAGGTAATTACATGGAGCCTACCAAGGAAAATGTGGGATAAACTAGTAGGAAAGAACTGGGGAAAGATAAATAACCAACCAAAATACCTTGGTATGATGGATAAAATAGACTAACAGTTGGGTTTGTGGAAAACAAACTAAATGCAATGCATAACAACAAAATTAATAGAAACAACAAAACTGGAATCACAGGACCACAGACATGGAATACCAGAACTGATAACAGTGAACAGCAAGGTAATAGGTTAAGACAAAGGTGGAGGGATTACAGCAACAACAGAGATAAATTAATAGGATTTTTGACAATAATACCAATACTACAGAGAGGTCCTCAGAAGCAAATGAGCACATCAGATAAGCATGCATCTATTAATGTATCACAATAGGTTTAGTAAAGCAGAAGACTTGTTAGAGGAAACTGAACAACAAATTAGGGAATATATTCAACTAATACTAAAAGGACAATAGAAAATGAACCAGTAAATATATTTTAGATTCAGGTAGTGACAAGTGCATAATAGACCAGAAATTTCTGGAATAGAATAATGTGCTGCAGTATTTTCCAGCATTTTGAGTATTGAAGAAGTCAAGAACATAGAACTCACAAGAAACAAAGGCAAACCAATAAAATCAGAACTGCCAGCGAGATTTATTCTTGATAAATATACATTTGAATACACCATGTTACTTATTTTAGAATTAAACAACCCTATAATTCTAAGTACGGACTGGTTACCTGAAGAAGGAGTTGTACTAGATTACAGGAAAGGGTTTATAACATTTACTTAAGGGTAATATGCAGAATTATTGGTACTCACTTTTGAAACAGTTACATCACATGAATCTAAAGTAACACATCAGAAATGACTTTAGATAATTATGACAAAGGCCATATATATGATTATAATAAACAGGTAAGTGGAGAGGAAAATCCTCAGGACATGGCATCAAAGAGAAAGCAGATGTGACAGTCCTGCTAAGTAAACACGAAGACATTTTCTTCGTGAGATCAGGACTCATTATAGATTTTGTGTGTATGTTAAAGGTACAACCTCACAAACCATTTTTTGTCAAACCTTGCCCAATATCAGTCACAACAGTAGAGTCAGTAAGACAGAAAATAAACAGGATGATTGCATGGAAAATTACAGAAACTTCTAAATGCTGTTATAACAGTTTGTTGGTAATTGCTAAAAAAACTTGATGGTTAGTGCAGTTAGTACTTTAAGTAAGGACTGTTAATAAGGTAATTAAACCAAAAAGGGACAGACCCCCATCATTGAGGACTTATTGACAAAGCTTACAAGGACAAAATATATCAGTACAGTGGACTTGACAGTTGGTTTTTGGCAGTTACTATAACACACTGACTCAAGAAAATACACAGTCTTACAGTTTGAGAGCAGATAATATCACTTCATAGTGTTACCACCTGATCTAAATGTTTCTGTTTCAGTGTTCATTAAAGCTTTAGGCAAAGTAATTAGATTTTTTAGCTTTTAATGTATGTTGACAATACAGTTTAGCTGGTTAATTAAGGATTAAAAGAGCCAAACTAAGAGGTTATTAGTCCCTCTTACCTGAAGCAGGCAAGGCAACAAAACTACATACCAAAGAAAGTAGTGTACAAAACGTGAGGAAGGTAATCCAAAGGTCTACTGAAGGTCAACAAAGCCTAGATAAAGGATCAAGAAAGAATAAAAGGGGGAAAGGAAGGAAAACAGACGAGGTGATCTGTCTAGGGAGCAGCCAGACACCCTCAAAGGCAAAAACTGTGATGGGCAACATATCCCCTGCCACTCAACAGAGACATACAACCCAACACCCAACAATACAGAATAAAGACTAGTGACATGGACAGGGTGAGAGCAGCACAGGAAAACAGAGGAAGAACACTAAGTCAGTCAGAGCACATGAGAAAGGGAAGAAATGCAAAAGAATGGTTAGGGCAAGGGTGGGGCAGACCATCAAGCCAGGGTAGCCATTGCCCAGTCATGGTGCAGGAGGCAAAAATGCATCCTGCCAACCCCTAAATGGGCTGACAAGACTGAGGGACCCTCCCTTAGAAAATGTGATAAAAGCCCCCTTCACCAATAAACCTTAAAACCAAGTCAGTCCCTGAGGCATTGTTTGCTAATGGCAGGGGTAACTAGTCAGGAAGATAGAGAGTCAATAGTAGAGTGGCAAGGTAGGATAGTCCATCAAAATGTGAACCACCATCAAAAGGGCACCACAACAACAGTGGGGCGGGTCCTCATGATGGAGGAGATGACCCTGAGTGAGCCAAGTATGGCAGATGTGGAGTTGGCAAAGGACAATTTAGTCCTTACAAAATTCCTGCATAGAGGACCTCCACAAATTTTTGGTCTCCTTTATCACCTGTAGTTTGATAAGAGAAATGAGCTTCTGTGTTCCAACTCCTTAGAACTTGGCAGCATAATACCATTCAAAGGTCTGATGCTGGAATACCAATCTCAAGAGGTAACTTGCTGGTAGCCAATTTGGTCAGCCTGTCAGCAAGTTCATTCACCAGTATCCCAACATGACTTGGATTCAAGACAAAGACCACCAAGCATCCACATTGTTTGAGGGAAAAACAGAAATCCTGGATAGTTAGAACCAAGAGATGGGTGAAAGCAATGCTGGTCAAGAGTTTGTAGACCATTCAAGCAGTTGCTACAGATACAGTGCAGGTACAGGTATGCTCAAGAGCACGAGAGATGGCTACCATCTCCACAATGAAAACACCACAGCCTTCCAGCAAAGAGCAAAGTTCATTACATCACACATGGATGTAAGCAAAGCCAATGTGACCTACGACCACTGAGCCATCAGTATAGATTACTTCCAAATCCTGAAGTGCGCCAAGAATGGAGTAGAATTGGCAATGAAGGGCATTAGGTGAGCTGAATCTTTCAGATCTTGTGATAGGTCAAGACAGAGCTGTGGATGGGGCATGCACCTTTGAGGTGTATGTGAGTAGGCTTGGAGAAGAGGTGGTAGAGGGGGAAACTGAAGTTCTGAGAAAAGGGACCAGATATGGGTGATGATCGGAACCCCATACCTGGGCCACCATTGGAGGAGGTAGATCTCTGTATCTGGAAAGAGGAGAAGGTAATTCACATGCTCTGGGGAGTAGTGGATGTGTAACGCATAAGTGATCAACTGTTAGTGGTACAGAACGTGTAGTGGTTGGACCCCTGCCTTTGCTAGGAGGCTGATCACAGGGCTAGTCTGAAATGTGCCAGCTGTCAGTTGTACTCCACAATGGTTTATGGGGTGCAGCATCTGTAATGTTGTAGGTGCTACCAAGCTGTATGCGAGACTCCTGTAATCTAAACAGGACTGGAACAATGCTTTTTAGAGCTGTAGCAGAGTAGAGCAGCCTGCCCACACCCCTTCCCCCCTCACAGTTGGTATTGCTGAGGCGCTGAAGGTTGCTGTGTTGCAACCAATATGTCTGCTTTAGTTGACAAAGATGGGGATAACGTGTCAACCAGGCATCAAAGACAAGTTGGAGAAAACGAAGAGATTTCGCCATACTGTGGGGCTGGCCATAAAGGCACAGATCTGGATGGTGATGGTAGAAATGCATGATAAAGGTCTTGGCAGCCAAAAATTGGAACCCATGCGTGAGAGCCTCTGCATATTGCTCCCTGCAGTCTGCTTTCAAGAGCCCATTATAGACAAACAAAAATATAGGCTAAACCATCAACAAACAAAGAGGGGGAAACCATAGTTCCCACAGCCCCCACCAGACAATTGATAGCCACTTAAAATAGAGGGATACTCAAATCAGAGCCCTGCGGTATCCTATTCTCCAGCATGTAGGTGATGCCACTGGAAGTGCTGACCTGTAGCTGAAAAGTGTGATATGAGAGAATGTTCTGGATAAAAGTTGGGAGCAGGCCATAGTGGCCCCATTCATGTATGTGACACAGATGTGGTGGAGCATCGTGATAGCATAAGCTTTATGCAGATCAAAGAATACTGCAATAAGGTGTTGATGCTGGGAAAAAGACATTTGGACAGCAGACTCCAGGTGGACTAAATTATCTGCAGTAGAGTGGCCTAGATGAAAACTGCTCTGTGTTGGAGTCAAAAGGTCCTGGGGTTTAAGGATCCAGTACAGTCTTCAACTCACCATGTTGTTGTGGTCTTCAGTCCTGAGACTGGTTTGATGCAGCTCTCCATGCTACTCTATCCTGTGCAAGCTTCTTCATCTCCCAGTACGTACTGCAGCCTACATCCTTCTGAATCTGCTTAGTGTATTCATCTCTTGGTCTCCCTCTACGATTTTTACCCTCCATGCTGCCTTCCAATACTAAATTGGTGATCCCTTCACGCCTCAGAATATGCCCTACCAACCGATGCCTTCTTCAAGTCAAGTTGTGCCACAAATTTCTCTTCTCCCCAATTCTATTCAGTACCTCCTCATTAGTTATGTGATCTACCCATCTAATCTTCAGCATTCTTCTGTAACACCACATTTTGAAAGCTTCTATTCTCTTCTTGTCTAAACTATTTATCGTCCACGTTTCGCTTCCGTACATGGCTACACTCCATACAAATACTTTCAGAAACGACTTCCTGGCATTTAAATCTATACTCAATGTTAACAAATATCTCTTCTTCAGAAACACTTTCCTTGCCATTGCCAGTCTACATTTTATATCCTCTCTACTTCGACCATCGTCAGTTATTTTGCTCCCCAAATAGCAAAACTCCTTTACTACTTTAAGTGTCTCATTTCCTAATCTAATTCCCTCAGCATCACCCGACTTACTTCGACTACATTCCATAATCCTCATTTTGTTTTTGTTGGTGTTCATCTTGTACCCTCCTTTCAAGATACTGTCCATTCCATTCAGCGGTTCTTCCAAGTCCTTTGCTGTCTCTGACAGAATTACAATGTCATTGGTGAATCTCAAAGTTTTTATTTCTTCTCCATGGATTTTAATACCTACTCCAAACTTTTCTTTTGTTTCCTTTATTGCTTGCTCAATATACAGATTGAATAACATCGGGGAGAGGCTACAACCCTGTCTCACTCCCTTCCCAACCACTGCTTCCCTTTCATACCCCGCAACTCTTATAACTGCCATCTGCTTTCTATACAAATTGTAAATAGCCTTTCACTCCCTGTATTTTACCCCTGCCACCTTCAGAATTTGAAAGAGAGTATTCCAGTCAACATTGTCAAAAGCTTTCTCTAAGTTTACAAATCCTAGAAACGTAGGTTTGCCTTTCCTTAATCTTTCTTCTAATATAAGTCGTAGGGTCAGTATTGCCTCCCATGTTCCAATATTTCTACCGAATCCAAACTGATCTTCCCCGAGGTCGGCTTCTATCAGTTTTTCCATTTGTCTGTAAAGAATTTGCGTTAGTATTTTGCAGCTGTGAGTTATTAAACTGATAGTTCAGTAATTTTCACATCTGTCAACACCTGATTTCTTTGGGATTGGAATAATTATATTCTTCTTGAAGTCTGAGGGTATATCGCCTGTCTCATACATCTTGCTCACCAGATGGTAGAGTTTTGTCAGGACTGGCTCTCCCAAGGCTGTCAGTTGTTCTAATGGAATTTTGTCTACTCGTGGGGCCTTGTTTTGACTCAGAACACCAATTTTCTTTCTCCTGATAATGACGTCCTCTTGAGTAGTCCCCACCCAGAGATCCAAATGGGTGACTGTTTTACCTCCGGAATATTTTACCCAAGAGGATGCCATCATCATTTAATCATACAGTAGAGCTGCATGCCCTCGGGAAAAATTATGGCTGTAGTTTCTCCTTGCTTTCAGCCGTTTGCAGTACCAGAACAGCAAGGCCATTTTGGTTAGTGTTACAAGGCCAGATCAGTCAATCATCCAGACTGTTGCCCCTGCAACTACTGAAAAGGCTGCTGCCCCTCTTCAGGAACCACACGTTTGTCTGGCCTCTCAACAGATACCCCTCCGTTGTGGTTGCACCTATGGTACGGCTGTCTGTATCATTGAAGCACGCAAGCCTCCCTACCAATGGCAAGGTCCGTGGTTCTTGAGGGGTTCACCATATGTTTAAGAAACTTTCAGTGGGTTAAACTGACTGGAGGACAGATGTCCATGTGCAGAGGTGGTTTAACCAATTTTAAAACTGGAATAATAACACTTTCTTGGCATTCAGAAAGGAATTCCCCCTTGCTCCAGCGAAGGTTGAAAGGGCAAGTACATGATGTTGGATAACCACTGATAAGTGTTGAAGCACTTGGGTGTGCACGCAGTCCAGGTCTATCTTGGGACAGATGACAAGGGCACTGGCGAATTACCACTGACTAAATAATGGCGCGTTATAAGGCTCCAGGTGATGGGGGATGAAAGACAAAGTGTTTGAGAGGATGGAATGCAGGTGGATAGCGGACAGATGCTTAGGTCTGGGCAAAATACTCAGTGATTAAGTTCAGGCTGGTGAGGGAAACATCATTCAGGGAAATTCACAGGACATGTGTAGTAGTATGACAGCCAGAAATGTGCCTGATCTTTGACCATAGCTGTGAAGCGGGAGTATGTGGCACTGACTGCAAAATATTGCTTCCAACTAATTCGTTTCTGGCCTTTAATTAGATAATGGACCTCAGCACCAAGCCATTTGAAGGCCATATTGTGGTTAAGAGACAGATGCTATTTGTAGTGTTGGAAGGCATGATGGCTGTCTTTAATAGCTGCAGCAATTTCAGGGCTCCACCAAGAGACAATCATCCATCAGGGAGACTCTGATTAAGAGAGAATTGCTGATGCAGCTGCTGAAAGGATCGCATCAGTCAAACTCTGTATGGATTCATCAATGCTGTCATGTGATGGAGTGGTTGTGATGGCAGCCAAGGAAAAGGCATTCCAGTCCACATTAGTAAAGGTACACCTGGAAGGACATCCAGGTGAGTGATGCTGAATAGAAGATAAGACAATCAGAAAATGATCACTATTACACAGATCTTCATGATCTCCCCATTGAAGAGAGGGGAGGAATACAGGCTACAAATGGAGAGATCAATGGCTGAGAAAGTGCCATGTGCCACAGTAAAGTGTGTGGGAGTTCAGTGTTGATGAGGCAGAGAGCAAACCCTGCCAGCATGTCTTCAACAATCCTGCCTTGGTCAATAATCACAGTACCAGCCCACAGAGGATTATGGGCATTAAAATCCCCAAGGAGAAGGAAGGGAGGAGAGAGCTTTCATAGGAGGGCAAAGAGCAGCAGGAAGTGTCGGAGGCCAGTCCGGAGGGAAATAAAGATTCTATATTCTTACCTCAGAGCCTAAATGGATTTGCTTCCAGTGCAGTTTGAAGAAGAACCCAGTAACTAAGATGTCTGTGAAGTAATGTACTGACACCACCAGAGGATTGCAAAGAGTCGACCTGGTTCCAGCAAAAGGCTTGAAAACCTTGAAGAGTCAGTGAATGAGTATGCTTGAAATCAGATTCCTGATATACAATGCAAGCTGCAGAGTAAAAAGAAGGAATATGCTTCAGTTCCAGGAGACAGTAGTAACCATTACAGTTCCATTGGAGGAAAGTAGTACAAGAATCTGGATGGATGTCGAATGGACCAGAATCAATTATTGTGCTGAGTCAGTGTATGTCACTGGTAAGGATGGAGTGACATGCATAAATGTAAGATTGGACCTTGATTGAGGAGGAGGTGGCAGTACCCACTGGGATGCCAGGAGGATCTCATCCTGTGACTTATGCATCTTCCTCTTCTCCTTATGAGGTGAGAGGAGAAGTGGTCAGGAAGAGAGCAGGTTGTGGAAATCTCCAGGTATGAGAGACAATGAGAGGCCTCAAGGCCCACAGACTGTGGGTAACACATCTGGCTGAAAGTAATAGGCTCCTTTCCCTGGGAACACTAGAGAGGGGGCTCCAGGAGGGAGCCCCATTTCCAGAGAGTGAAAGAGAAAAGGGTTTCTTCTCTGGTCAAGGACAAGGAGTGGTTCAATGAGGGGAGGGAATAGGAACCATCCAGGAGGAGTAAAGGGAAGTGGGGAGACAGAGGTAAAGAGGAAGGAGAAGAATAGGAGGAGGAAAGGGCATAACAGAACGGAGGTTGATGTTAAAAATACTGGGAGTGAAGGTTGGATTTCTGCAGAACAGGAGTTTTGAATTCCTGAATGTCCCTTTCCTTTTTGTAAATTGGTCAATCTGGTGTGCATGGAGAGTGTGAGTCAGAATAGTCCATGCACTTGGGTGGTGGGGTACCAGGACTCACCGCAGGTGCCACAAATAAGAGATGCATCACATTGGAGAGACATGTGACCAAAGTTGAGCTTATAAGAGCTTATAAGAGGTGGGATGTAGTGCTTTATGTCACAGTGGTAAACCTTAACCTTGACTTTTTGTGGGTGGGTATTGTCGGCCGCTGTGGCTGAGTGGAGGTGCTTCAATCCGGAATGGTGCTGCTGCTACAATCGCAGGTTCGAATCCTGCCTCGGGTATGGATGTTTGTGATGTCCTTAGATGAATTAGGTGTAAGTAGTTCTAAGTCTAGGGGACTGATGACATCAGATGTTAAGTCCCATAGTGCTTAGAGCCATTTGAGCCACTTGTCAAAAGCCAGAATGAAAGCGTTGGTACCAATTTGACTGTCCTTAGAACCTCTCTGGGCTCCCCAGTAAGATGAATGCCATGCTGTGCCAGATTAGTTCTTAGTTCCTCATCAGACTGAAGGAGTAGATCCAATGGAATATAATGTCCTGGGTCATATTTAAGGACTGGTGAAAAGTGATGCTCACTGTGATGTCTTCTAAGTGCTCACAAACACAAAGAAATCCTGATTGACTGGCAGAAGACATTTTAATGAATAGGGAACCAGATAGCATCTTACTGAGTGAATCTATTTCATCAAACTTATCTTCTATTGGTTTGACAAAAGAGAGTGGTCTGGCAGTGGCAAAAATCGCCCAATCTGACATGGAACAAATCAAGAAACAGGGAAAGGGTTTTGCCAAATGAGAAACAGGGCAGATTTGGCCCTCATTCCAGGGAATGCCAGGGAAGGGAAAGTCAAGGAAGCAAAAGTAGGAGTAGAGAGAGACAGGGAACCATTCCTACCTATTGAGATGGGCAGAAGTGAGGAGCTTAGCATGCTTCAAGTGCAGAGTGTCCAACTGGTACCACCTGCTCTGATCAGGGGTTTATCCTGTAGGTGACAGCCACGTGCAGCAAGGGCAGTCATTGCTGGAAGTCTGATGTCCCAAAAAGATGACCGACCAGGACCAGGCTTACATGAAGTGGTGACAGCTCAGGTATCAGAAGTGTGATCCCTGTGTTGTCAGGAGGCTCATCCAGATGGGTACAAAACAGCCCCCCCCTTACAGACTGGCTACCATGCTGGTGCCCTAGCAGGGAGGGCAGGGTCTACGGTGGGGAAGGATGAGAGAAGGAGGGGCAGAGAGGAACCCATGCTGGAGGCACTAGGGAGGAAGTTCTTCTCCAAGTGGCTCACACTATGGAAACAGTTTAGGAAGGGAGGTCAAACCCTGGAGGCAACCAGAAAAACTGGAACAAAAGGGAGAGTGCAAACATGACATGAATAGCAAAAGCAAATAGCAGAATCGATAGAGGCAGGGATGTGGCAGGAAGGGGTGGGGGAGTTAGGATGGGAACAAGTGGGTATGTGAAGGGAATGCAGCCCGGGAGAGAAGAAAGATGGCAATAGGTTGGGGCACTGTGTGCACCACACACACACCCTGGAGGATGTTAACAATATGGTAGCCATATCTGAAAACTGGATTTTACATCATCAGATGTCAGATAAACTTTTCAATAGATTGCAGTCACAAGGAATAAAGATAAAACTTTCAAAATTACTGTTTGGTAGGAGCAAAAACAAGCTTTTGGGTCATATAGTGAGTATGGAAGGGTTTAAATGAGATCCATATCATTTAGAGGCAATAATCATTGCCCCAAACTGACAAATAAGAAGCAACTCAATTCATTCCTTACAACAATAGGATTTTACAGGAAATTTTGATCTAGTAATGTATCAAATGCAACACATATGATGGCCTTATTCAAAAACAAGAAAATGGACATTAGACTGTAGTGCATAATTCTTGAAACTTAAAAACCATATGGCACCAATACCATTGTTAGTATACCCAGACCTTGACCTACCTTTCCATTTGGCAACAAGGGTGTCTGACTATGGTTTGAAAAGTCATTTATATCAATAGAAAGTCATTTATATAAATAGAAACATACATACCAGAGAAAAGAACATTGCTTGATGACATTACAAGTCAAAAGCTAACATAACATGAAAGAAATTATGAAATCATGGAAAAAATATACTAGCTACTGTGTGGGTATTTAAAAATTTAAATATTTATTAGCTGGACATGAAACAATAGTACACAGTAATAATAGTGCATACATTCTTGTACACCAGATTAATGTGGTAGGCCATGGTCATACAGGAATTTAAATTTTCAATACTCTATCTGAGAGGAAATGAAAACCTAACTTTATCTCGACTATCAAATGGGTTACCCTCAAATGAGGATGTTAAAGATGAAGATACTTTTGCGATATATTTCCTAAAAGTAAATAGATATGAAACAGACATTAAATTGCTTTGTTAAAATCTAGAGACTGAACAATACTGAGACAATATATTAAAAATATACATACAACTGCAGCAAAATCCACAGGGTAATAACATCTAATGGAAAATTCACAAAGGAATTTTATTTCATAAAAGTTCCTGAATAAACAAATGATTATTATGCAGTTATACATTTCTCAAAAAGTATCAACCTATTAATGTGATACCTACACCTTGGGTACGCACGATTCAGGGGAAAAAAAAATTGCATGTTGCATGTTCCTAGCTAGACACACATGGGAAAAGCTGGAATGTTTTATTTTATTTTGACCTGAGTATAGCTGCTCTAAAATCAAATTATTCCTTTTTTTGCAATGTAATTTTATGGTTTATCAAAATTTCATTCTGATGAAGACACCCTTAGTAGGTGTCAAAAGCTATGCTAATGTACCAAACAGTAATTTTCAACCAGTTGGATTTATAATACTGTGTTGAAACTAATATACAGTTGCTGAATAACAGCCCTCTTTAAAACTGCATATGAGGAAATTTTATTATTTCAAAAATGTCTCCAGAAGATTGAAAGGATACTGAGATTGTGTGACATCTGCCAGAGAGTAAAATCACAAATTTTGAATATGTACAACAGATAGTACCTGATAATACCAAGAGCTTTATGGGATCTAATAGCCATGTACCTTTTATGGTCGACCACCTAGAGGTGGGGGGTGGGGGAATGGGGGTAAGGCATACATCTTTATTGGTTTAGAGTGCTGGTTGAAGTTAGTTAGATTGTATCCTTAGAAGCAGCTATGACCAAAGTATAATATTGAGACTGCTTTCTTGTAATGGCACACAATTTACTGTGAATCGGTTTAAAGAGCACTTGGCCTGTGAGAATGTCCAAATACCACCTCCAGACCGACCCAGCTAAAAGGGCTACCTGTGAATTAGGTAGATTGTGTCAGACCTATTGTGCAAACAAGCATTTTAAATGGATAAAAACAGTGGCAGATTTTGAAAAAGTGATAAATGCATTACCCCATTCATCAGCCAAGGTTCCTCAGTAGAAGTAATAGGAAGACCAATAGAAGTGGAACTATTACTAAAATGCATTGAATGGCCCATGGAAAATGTACATACCCCACTGGTACCATAGGCTAATATGATAGAGTCATTAATCAAAGAAGGGGAAAAGAAGAAGAAGAGAAGGGGAAATGGATATTCTGATACAATATAGGGTAGGAGATCTAATCCTTGTTAAGAACCACAAAGAATGAAAAGTTAACAAGCAAGTTCCATCACTTGTATGAAGGACCTTTTGTGTTTATTAAGATGCCAGACTCAAAAACAACAACTTTAATCAATAATGCACCAGAGAAAGTGAAGTGCATGAACAGTGCAGAGGATGTATGGTATTTCATAATGAATGAGTCCTGAGTAAACATTTTATGTCAAAATTTAAAGTAAATAAAGAAACTTCCACATCAAGGTAAAAGTAAAGAGATATTAGTGACTGTTGAGTTAACTTAAATGTGGTTTAGGTAGTAATGATGAACCTTGAGTATTCATGGTGGACAGTAGCAAGTGAGGTGATAATGTGGAATCTCAAGTCTGTGGACCTAAGTGACCTCTCTGAGGGTCTGAGGGAAGGCACTCTATGAGCTGAGCTAATAATTTTTTTTAAGGACTATTGTTAAGTCAGTGCAATTTTAACAGGGGGGGGGGGCTAGAAGTTATATGGTCAGACTTCGTTAAGGAGAAACATGTGCTCTATCAGTGCTCAGTGTGTGGTGATTGTGTTTTGAATTCAAGTTTCATTTGTTTGGTGTGAGGCACACAAGGTTGTCCCTCATGATAGAGATTTCCTCTTTCTGATTGAAACTGGACATTTTGAGAGATAATTTTTGGGACTTGTATATGGCCATCTGTTTTAAGAATCATGTTTGTACCCACTATATGAGTCATGTTTGTTCTGGAGTGCTCCATTTTTCATCAGCATTTTAACACTTGGGTTTATGACAACAGTAGCGAGGATGGAAGGTTAAGTGACCACAGCTCTCCTGAATTTAGTGGAAAGGTTCATTTATGGGGTGAATGATTTTTATTTGTTGCAGAATTTTAACTTCGAGTTTGGATTTATACAGTTTACTAGAGTTAACTGGAACCAAAAATACAGGGTTCAATTTATCTGAACAGTTAAAAACTCATGTAGTACTGTAGTTGTTCAAAAAGATAAAGAGAGCGTAAGTGATGAACAAACGATTCACTGGAATCGTTATAGTCTGGACCATTACTGTTAAGTTAAGAAGTACTAATACACAAATGGCAAAATTAATTACATTTTATCTCTTAGGTGACATGGACTTGAGTTTATGTCAATATTTAAAGGCCTTGATTCTGTTATGAGTCACTATTTTGTGGAAGTTACTCTACTGTTATGTTAAAAGTTTGTACAAGTTTCTCCTAAGAGATCCAGTTGTTGTAACGATATAATTGATACACTAATTATTTTCTAGCAATTTCAATTAGTTAGTTATAGATCCCATGATTATTCTATTACAGGGGTGACAGATGTAAGGGATCAGATAAATTGGTTAATATTTCAAGGGTTTTGTGAAACACCTGTACCCTCAACAGCTAGCTTCCTCACTGGCAGCATCACAAAAAGACAGGAAAAAAGTTTATTGCTCACTAAATTTTTGCTGTTCATGCAGTAAACTGCAGCATCAGATGCACTGACTCCACCCATAACACACCCTGCAGACTGTATCATCACATACCATTGATTATACCTGCAAAATTATATCACAAATAGTTCAGGAGATGTGATGTCTTAGACATCGGCACATAATAAAATTTTAACATCAGGCATGATAATCCCCATAAAAGGTTTCTAAGTCCTGAGCTGTGTGTGGCCAAAATGGATGATTTGTAGAAAGATAAATGTATATCTCAGAACAAAGAAATTGTGGGGGAACACATCTGCTCCCAGGTCACTCATACCTGCCAAATGACAAGGATTGTGCCCAGATAGAGAAACAATTAAATAAAAAAGAGTTTCTGTTTTCCTCAGATGATATTTTTGAAACAATTAGGAAAACTGGCAGAATAAAATAATTTTGAATGCACAGAAATGAAGCATCTGACTTGTTAGCACTGAAAGTAGTAAGAAGGATAGTAAGAAGGAAGTGGTAAGAAGGAAGCAAAGTGAGGAGTATGTTCAATGTAATTTGGTGAAACTAAAATTGATGCATTTTGAGAGGCAGAAACTGTACAAGGAAACACTGAATGATGACATTGACTTCTACGTCCTAAACATGGTAGAGTGAGACCACACGCATATGGCACTACTGCAGTTTCACAACTTTACCCACACATCAGAAAAGTGCTGAAAAAGAAAAAGCAGGATATGTGCTTGGTTTGCTCCTTTATGTTCCAGCTATCAAATATAGTTATTTCCTTGCTCAGCAAACAGAAGACAGAGCTCTGGAACATGAAGATGAAGAATGTAATCCTTAGTTTTACAGAAATCAATTGACCTGAAACATATGTGACTCTGTGGTTCAATAAACATGTGAATTTAATAAGAAGGTGTACATTAAAACTGTAATAAAAATTATTTGCAATAAAAGAATTAATAGGTTTATTTACAATATTCAATTTATTTTATTTCAATAGTGGTATGGCTCCATTACCTTCACTTTTCTGCCTATAATGTTGCTGAAATTAATTATCCAAACAAACAGAAAGAAGGTACATCTCTAGCAAGAAGCCATATACTTGAATATTTCTCGTATCTCAATTGCAGATTTTTCAGCACTCATTTAACTTTAGGACTCTGTATCTCAAAATGAACTACAATGAACTTGTACTACTATGAAATAAGCCCTTCATATAATCAGTTGGTTCTACTGAGAAATTCATGAATGTAGTAGAAGGTGATGGCCACCAATAAATCCTTTAGGCTCCTCTCAAACTGAATTTCATTGGTTGTTAAGCTTTTTATGGTTTGATGTTAAGAAATTCTGGAATGTTAACAGGAGGTGATTTGGGGGCAGTGTGAGTGGATCATGGTTTGAAGAAGGAGTGAACTGAGTCAGGCAGGGTTCAACATTTGTATTTGGTTGAGTCTGATTGGTAGGCGTGGTGATGAAACAGTAAATCCACTGTAGGGACCAGAAGAAAGGAGAGAAGGTCTTTAACAAGTCCTGCATGACTGAATGCGGGAGTGGGGCAAAAGGTGAGCCCTCTGTTCCACCAACACACCCACAGTCTTTTTATTTCTCTCTTTTTATCAATTACCCCTCCCCCCCACACACACACCGTCTCCTTGCACTCCATCTAAATTCCTGACTGTACCTAGCTGCTCTACCTTCTTGCCACCTCATTCCTGTATGCTCCCACAAGCAGCACTTTACCACATGACCTCAGCAGTCAGAGACTGTGGCCATGTGTGTGTGAGTTGCATTTGCGTGAGCGTGTGTGAGTATTTTGACTATTTCTGATGAAGGCCTTTCTGGCCAAAAGCTTGCTTGCTGACAGTCTTTTAGTTGTTCCTATATGTGACTCAGCATGTCTGCTATATGGTGAGTAGCAACTATCCTCTTCATAATATGATCTGCCAGTATGTCCATCTTTGACATGGATAACAATGGCAACATATCTTATCATGAAAGTAGCGAGGCCTTGGTAGGTCACTGGAGGTAGTTGGCACCACATCTTCACACACAGGTTACCTAATTCCCGTACATTCTGGGAGCGTGGCCGTGAGCTATGGCGCTACATTTAACCACATCCCAGATAATTTCGGCTAGGTTCAGATCAGGAGAGTTGGAGGGCCTGCACATCAATTAAAGCTCACCATCATGTTCCTCAAACTACTGCATCACACTCCTGGCCTCGAGGCACAGTGCAACATCTCGTTGAAAAATGTCACTGCCGTCAGGAAACATGATCACAATGAAGGGGTGCATGTGGTCTGCAACCAATGAGCAATGCTCCTTGGTCATAATGGTGTCTTGCATGAACTCCACTTGATCCACAAACGCCCACATGAATGTGCCCCAGAGCATATTAGAACCGCCACCAGCTTGTCTCTGTTCCGGAATACAGGTATCAAAGATCTGTTCTCCTGGAACACGATGATTTCACATCCTCTCATAGCCATTATAAAGAAGGTATCGGGACTCACCAGACCTTGCAACGCTCTGCTATTGCACCAGCATCCAGTGTCAATGGCCATGTGCCCAATTCAGTCATAGTTGCCGATGTTGTGATGTTAACATTGGCACATGTGTGGGTCATCGGATGCAGAGGTCCATTGTTAGGAGTGTCCTGTTCACTTTACTCCACCCAGCATTTAAGTCTAATGTTAGTTTCAGCATAGTTCATCGCCCAGCCTAAGACATCTGACATCTGTAATGAGGGGTTGTCGCCAACCCTATGATGTCTTGACATGGTTTCACCACGTGTTGAAGACATTCAGCACAGCATTCCTTGAAGACCTGACAAGTTGTGCAGGTTCCAAAATGATTGTGCCGAGACTTTGGACCATCACAATCTGCCCTCTGTCAAACTCATATAGATTGTGCACCTTCCCCATTCTACATATGGACAGCATACTCACTGATACTACATGCACCATATGTATGTTTCTGACAAGCAGTCATTCCTCACCAGGTGGCATGGCTATCACCTGGATAGGATTATGTCAATAGTGGGTAGGTGATCATAATGCTCTGGCTGATCAGTGTAATACGAGTATAATTTGTTGTAAAATGTTTTGTACTTGTACCATTACCTTAAAATATCTATGAAACTAAGTAATTATGCTACCTAGTATTTGGTACCTTTGTTAATGATGAAGTATTTCACATGCTTAGAAAAGGAAGCCGTCCTAGATCTTTCGCTTAATGACCTACTTTTGGAAAATATTCGACCCGATCTGGCCCCATTGTACAATCTATGGATAAATCCAGGGACAGCTAACCGATGAATAGACTAACCATGGGTTAAGTTGCATTGGGCGTAATAAAACGAAGCAGTCCTTCCCACTACTGCAGCTATTGTAACATACACTAGAAAAGAAATACTATTTTTATACGAGTCGCCATTTTAATGTTTCTGATATACGTAAAGCACACGACGGAATTCAAGAAGTAGGTTACTAAAATCGAATGTATATTACTACAAATAAACAGTATTATTAAAGAAAACAGAGAAATAATCTCACTTTTTCATCACGTGCTCCAGTTTCTCACCTACAGTATTGAAAAGACAACGTATGGCTTCCTTTGATAAGCAAAATCCGTATATGAAATCGGAATCTGCGTCGTCTCTCCTTTCGTTTCTCCTTCTAATGAACAGTTCAGTCAAAATCTCGTCATCGTTGTCTGCAACTGTCACTATTCTTGCCATCTTGAAAACTTTTTCCCTGGTTAAGCTTGCTAACTTGCCATAATTCACCTGTTAAGTTATAAAGAGTTTATTCTCCGTTTAGGCCTTTTTCCGGGTTCTTACAACGCATTTCTCGCGCTATTCCGAGAATATAAAAATGGTTCAAATGGCTCTCAGCACTATGGGGCTCAACATCTGAGGTCATCAGTCCCCTAGAACTTAGAACTACTTGAACCTAACTAATCTAAGAACATCACACACATCCATGCCCGAGGCAGGATTCGAACCTGCGACCGTAGCAGTCACGCGGTTCCGGACTGAAGTGCCTAGAACCCCACGGCAACCGCGGCCGGCTACCGAGAATATAGCGTAACTAGCTGCAAACCAATTGTACAACCGGTCATGTAACTGATATCACTGGCATATAATCTTCTACATCTACATCTAACTCTGCAAACCACCGTGAGATGCATGGCAGAGAGTATGACCCATTGTACAAGTTATTAGGATTTCTTCTTGTTCCATTAACGTAAAGAGCTCGGAAAGGATGATTGTTTGAATGTCTCTATGCGTGCAATAATTATTCTAATCTTATCCTCACGATCCCTGTGTGAACGACACGTAGGGGTTGTAGTATATCCCTAGAGTAATCATTTAAAGCTGGTTCTTGTAATTTCATTAATAAACTTGGGATAGTTTACGTCTGTCTTCATGGGTCTTCCGGCCCCGGGCGACAATTTCAGAGGGCGTCAAATTCATATTCTTGAAGGAAAAGGCCTTGTTTCACAAAGCACCTAACATCCAGCGGACGTTGGCCTATCGATTATTCATTTGATTTTGAAACCAGTAGATTTTTCAACACATTGTAAGTTGATTTCTGAACGAATCGTAAGGTGATTTTTGAATGCATGCATAGGGTACATGACGTCTCTGCCAGATCCCTGTCGCATCTAAGCCGAGTAACGGGTGAATCGTTGTTGGTCTACATGGTTGATAGAGTGTGCGAAGGGTTAGCTTTGTTACAATTACTAGCTAAATCCATAGATTCAGACTTACCTGAATGGAAATAAACGACCAACCAGGAGGCTCAGCTCTTACTTCACCAATGACACTGCAGTGGTCAATTATATTACGAAGAGAAATAAGAATGTTGTACTTATGAGCACTCTCCACCATGATGGGGAAATCAGTGACAGGCTGATAACGGAGCAAAACTGATTTTAGATTATAATTCAACCAAAGGGGCCTAGACACGCTCGATCATATATATATATATAGTGTGTTACAAAAAGGTACATCAAATGGGCATCTTCCAACTCCGCATTTGTAAATATTGCACTGACTGCAAAACCACGTTCATGATGAACACTAACCTGTTGATGCTACGTACTGTGGAGCAATGAGTCACATGTCAACACAAGCACCGAAGTCAACATTACCTTCCTTCAATTGGGCCAACTGGCGATGAATCGAGAAACTGCAGTACATACTGACGAAACTAAAATGAGCTCTAACATGGAAATTAAGCGTTTCCGGACACATGTCCACATAACATCTTTCCTTTATTTGTATGTGCGGAATGTTTCCGGAAAGTTTGGCCGTACCTTGTAACATCAAGGAAGCATTTTCCACGAACAGAAGATTTTCTTAAAATGGTTAGGAGCCTCATGATCCTCAAGGAGGGGCAGGTGTACCCAAATCAGTAACAGCAAGAAATCCTACTTAATGTGCATGTTGTAACTTCTGTCCTTCAAGCAATGGCAATAAAACAAATATATCGTGCGGACTGTGTAATAAGCATGTATGCAAAAGAAATGCCACTGATTTGTTTCGAAACTGCAATGAGTAAGAAGGAAAGAAAGTAAGACGAACATACAGATAGGTGTTGAGAATTACTTTTCGAGGGGACTTTCTGGTGCTTCTAATTTACCCTATGTGAATATTAAAATAATAAATATTCTTTAGTGCAGTTCTGTATATATTGTTATTATTATTTTTATCATTATTATTATTAACAACATATTGTAATATAACAACTGTTCGAAAAATGTATGTGAGTTGAAGTTCTTTGGAGGATTTTATTATGATGGGTCATATTGGCCTGAACAGTACATCTGTATAGTAAAAGTGAACAGAAAACCGTTGTTAAATTTCATATTTCACACAAATAAAGGGCGATGGATTGATGCACACTTAGTCCAAGACTTGAAGGTCCCTCCACCTCACCTCTCCAATGCAGTGATTTGTGCCTGGAAAAGAGCATCTACCTTCACTGTGGATAATGAGCTAATTTTCCATAGGGACTTGATGAGAGGCTTTTATATCACGTATCCAATGTACAAGGGACTGCTATAACCCTCATTGCAGCACAAACAGCCTGAAGACAGCACAGCTAATGGGAACCCACCACTGTTACACTGTCCAAATAGGTCTTGAAGGCCCAATGGTACCGATCGGCCGCCATGTCATTCTCAGCTCTTAGATGTCACCTGATGCAGATATGGAGGGCCATGTGGTCAGCACATCGCTCCCCCAGCCATTGTCTGTTTTCGTGACCAGTGGCGCCTCTGTTCAGTCAAGTAGTTCCACAATTGGCTTCACAAGGGCTGAATGCACCTCACTTGCCAACAACACTCAGCAGACCCAGATGGTGACCCACCCAAGTGCTAGTCAAGACCGACAGCGATTAACTTCAGTGATCTGACGGGAACTGGTTCTTTGTAATTATTACTGAACATTAATATGGGTTGTGTCTACAATTTGCCTCCACGACGAGTTGGGTTCTGCTGGGGACACTTCCATTGAGGTGTCTGAATGTCTGTGAAGGAATGGCAGCCTACTCTTCCTCAAAAGTCGATATCAGAGAAGGTAGTGATGTTGGATGCCCGAGTCTGGATGGAAATCGATGTTCTGCATCAGTGGCTCAAATCAAGTACTCATGCAGCCTGTGGTTCTCAGCCTTATTTCATAATATGGATGTAATTACTAATAACTGAATCAGCAAACGTCAACTAACATTAAGAGCTTTGGCTCAGTAGCAAACAATACAACTGTAAAAAGACAGCAATATTTCAAAAGAGCTTAATTTTAATTGATACTGGTGAATTTTATTGTGAGCGAAGCTGGCCGCCTACCTTTGGAACAGAGGGGTACGTAGCGCTGTCACTGATGTCACTTTTGGGCTTTTGGGCTATGTGAGAAGGGGGGGATGTTTATTATCTGTCTTCCAGTACTGAGAACTCATGGGCATACACAGCTCATACTAATTAGTAACATGGAGTCATGAAAATGCAATGCTGGGATAGTTATCTTCAAATGTGGTCTAATTCATTACAAGGAATACGAAATTAGTTAAGGCTGTTTTAATGTAATGCAGTGGGTAGAAGAAAACTGGCACTTAAATCATTTACCTGATCTAGGAACATTTGCATTTATCTACACTACTATTGCATGTATTTCCTAGGTTTAGGTATCTTTAATATTTGTTATTGTCAATTAATTTGAAGTACTTGTGGGTCAAATAAGGTCAATTATTTTATTTGGGTTCCGCAGCCAAGAATAAATCCCCCTGTGCATGCTGTAATTCATTTTGTTACATACATTTTATTGTGTTAACGTCAAGTACTTGTAGGTCAAAGGCACTCAGTTGTCTGTCCTGATTTCTCTGTCATGGTTGGAAGCTCATGTGCTATATGCCATTTATTTCTTATGTAAATTTAATGTATATTCGATTTGTGTGTTTTTGAATATGTACTGTTCTTGTCAAAAAGTGCACTTTAAGCTGTTAAGTTACATCAGCATTAGTGCCAATTTGTGATTTACAGAATTAATTTTTATGTATTCTGATTGAGACGTGCTCACTCCCAACTATGCATTTTCGTGAACTTCGCTGTCTGTCTGTGTTTGGTTTTCCGCCCTTGTTGCGGTTATGTCACGGTTCTTCTTCCTTCTATGTGTGGCAGTAATGATGTGTGTCGATATTTGCACCATGTACCATCTTTGGTTTTGTGCATATAGTTTCCGGCTAGGGGTCTGCAGGGAGTCGGTCAGTTGTTGCAGACCAGGGAAGTTATCTCCGAGCAGTGCAGTCGGCTGGGTCCACTGGCGGTCCCTTCGCAGTGTCGGAGGCGGTGTGGAGCTGTCCGATCGCTACGGGCTTCGTGGTTCACCGACCCAGGACGTCAAAGTTGAGTAGTGGTATCAACTACCCAAGTTACGTCCATTCATGTTGTGTGGTTCGTTTCGGTGGTTCACTGTTGGGGAGGTTTTCCTGTGAGCAACACCGAGTGTTTCTATTGCTGAAATTTAGCCGCCATGCGGTGCAATTAACTATATTGGTTGGCTACAATTCAAGTGCATCAGCGGAATTTTGTGCCTTGTGGCCTTTAGTGTTTTGGTTACCTGCCCTGGCCACTGTAAATTCAGGCAGTGTTCCTTTGCAGTGGGTGAAGTTAACTATATTACTGTATTTCAAATTCAAGTGTACCAGTGGAATTTTCTGTCTTGTGGCCTTCTGTCTTTGAAAGGTCATGATAATTTATTTTACAATCTTGAAAATTTTATTGTTGGCCTTCAGTCCTTTGTATTGCATCTTGTTTATGTTTGTCTATTTAGCCTTGCCTTGAGGCTCTTCATCCTCGCTGTGTGTGTATATGTTCATTATTTTATTTGCAATTTTAACTGCATGTTTTTGACCACTTGAGATTGATCTTGTTGCTGAAGATTTCTTGTTTGGAGGCCTTCGCTGTGAAGTAACTGCCTTTTTAAAACTTGTGGCGTTTTCGTTTAAAGGTGTTATTAAATTACAATAAATTACAATTTTGAGTGAACCTGACCAACAACTTATTTGGCCATTTCCACAATTTTAATCACCTGTTCTGCCCAGCGGGCGTCTCACTGATGAATTCAATATTTGATACAAAGATCGAACTTCACTCATCTACTATTCTACCCGTTTCCACTGTGCCAGTCAGCAACCTGTGTATGTTTTAATAAATAATAAAGAGAATTTAGATGCGGAAATATTTAATTTGAAGGTCCTTTGCGCTTGTAATCGAACTATGGTCAACACCAAATGCTGCTCAACCTATAGGTTTCATTAGAAGTGTGAATATGCAAGCCAAGCATATTTTTTATATACTGGTACAGTTAGGGCATGAAAGTAGTGCCATGCAAGATTTGTGCCTGACGTCTTACTTATTCGGAAAAAAACACAATTGTATTTTGGTGCTAATTTTTAATTTTCTTTTACGATCAGAGTTCTCTTATTATATTTGCATATTGCAAGTTCTACTCTAAATAACTAATTATATTGATAGGCAATTTTATTTTGGTGTCAAAGACCATATTTTAGAGATACAAACCTTCCAGCTTTATCCAATTAAATTCCTTATTTGGCCATGTTGTGTAGTATGTAAACATTTCAGATTATGAAATTTATCTTGTGTATTACGAAAACATGTAATTAAAGTACCAAATCGCAATAATAATCTCATCAAAAAAATCTTTATTTTTCCCTAAAATGGTGTTAGCTCAGTTCGCTTTTTTTTGTGGCTATGTTGTGTGTTTTTATATGGCATATTTTGATCAGACTTTTGGTATTATTTATAAGTAAATTATGGGAAATATAGTGCTTAAAAATTTTTGAGAGCGATGGCACCGTAGGTCCGATTGGTAAATATTGCAGCCTTCTTCAACAGTTGTTTTTGTTCATATCCCTGAATAGGTTTCAATCATTTGTAATAAAAACCAATCGTTGCCAATAGGTGTCATAGATTATATTTTTAGTGTAGAATATGGTTCATCATATTCTCCCCCCCCCCCTCTCATAAACTGAAAAACTTATGAAAACGTAAGGTAATGACACTTTGTTTCATGAATCACCATTGACATAGCCTCAGGTAGAAATGCGAACTCCGTTTATGTATTTTGGATGTGAGGTTCCATTGTAACACCTGTCAAGAATCATAGAATAATTTGGATGTGGAAATATTTAATTTGAGGGTCCATTGTGCCTTATACCAAGTGTGGTATTATAGTCAAATTTAGGACATGCAACAGTGCAACTTAAAATGTAAGTTCATGACATAAGCATTTATCTTAGATGCCGAAATACGACAAGTTACACCCTATGCATAACTTTTTTTGATAAATATTTATGAATATGGCGCAAAAACCGGTTAGTACTTGGATACTTTCGAGTAGGATTGCCGCTCTGGGGTAACAACGCGAATGGCTGTTTCAGTTTAATGGCCACTAAAATACTGCAGTATGATTGGAGGAGTGGTGAACGGGAGATGGAAAGGGATAAGGGGAGTGGGGACAAGATGATACCACTTGAAGGAGACATGGCTTGATACACGATCATGATGACGTCACTGATAAGGAGGGCATAGCGTGTGACATCATAGGTAGTTAAGCAAGTCAGTTTCTGATTCACTAGTATCTTTCAGTGTCATTCAAATTCAAAATGTTCTGGAGTCTGCATAATTATACTACTTGCATGTACAAGACCGTTCTGAAATTTAAACGATTCCAGTGTTATTCCTGCGTGTTTGTAGGGGCATAGGAATGTTTGTATTTATTTAAACAAGTGGTAATATCTGCAAACCAGCCGCCAAGGAACAGACACTCAGAGTAGATCTCTGTGTTGACCACAGCAGGTCATAGTGACTCATGGATGCAAAAATGAGTTCAGCACCTCATAGTATTTCTCTGGCTGATGCGATGAAAGCTAACTTCTTGGCAGAGACAGTCGCACACAGTGCGTATGCTTCTGAGATCTGAACTTAGTGGTGCATTGCAGATATTCTACTAACAAGAGAAGAAGATTTGTTCATCCTGATTTATCACTATAAGTGGCAAGCAAGTAGCTGGACAAATGTGTATATAGCACTGACAGAATCTCTCCATTTTATTCATAGACTCAGAATTGCTACTTGACACCTTCTACAGACACCTTGTATTCATGGTCCACACCAACGTGGTGTAATTTTTGAGCAAGACCTTACCTCTCCGCGATATAAACGCTGTCTTCACTCTTCTTCTGCATATTCTTGCAGAATTTTATGTGTGGTGGACGAAATTACTTCGGTGAATAAGCACTTATTAATGTAGTAAACTAGAAACTGTAAAGTCTCTCTCTCTCTGACACTGTAAATGTATTAACTGCTAAGACTCTCTCTCCAAAGACTGAACTACTAATACCAGCAGGAAATATGTATCAAGGAATAAAATATATTTCAGCTTATGAAACTCGTATTTATTACTATAAATACTTTGGTACAATTTTTATACATTGTTAATATATATTCTTGTACCTTTTTCACCACATAAAATAAATCGCTGTTGTTAAAAGAATGCTATTCATTTTTACTACATCAACCCTAATTATCATTCTACAATATTTTTCAAACAACTGTTTTTATGTGCTTTAAATTCAGTATGTATTGCATTCAATCAACTGAACCACTAATAGATGCAGGTATACCATCTGTAAACTCCAGTTGTAAGGAATTTCTTTTTATATAAGTAATACTAGCTGACTCATGTATAACATTTATTCATGCACTTATACACTTGTCTAACTTTTCCTCCTCATGGAATCTTATGTCCCAACCCATGTTCAACAATATCATTGAACAATGCTGTGACATCTTCTCACCACAAACCAAATACACTCCTGGAAATGGAAAAAAGAACACATTGACACCGGTGTGTCAGACCCACCATACTTGCTCCGGACACTGCGAGAGGGCTGTACAAGCAATGATCACACGCACGGCACAGCGGACACACCAGGAACCGCGGTGTTGGCCGTCGAATGGCGCTAGCTGCGCAGCATTTGTGCACCGCCGCCGTCAGTGTCAGCCAGTTGGCCGTGGCATACGGAGCTCCATCGCGGTCTTTAACACTGGTAGCATGCCGCGACAGCGTGGACGTGAGCCGTATGTGCAGTTGACGGACTTTGAGCGAGGGCGTATAGTGGGCATGCGGGAGGCCGGGTGGACGTACCGCTGAATTGCTCAACACGTGGGGCGTAAGGTCTCCACAGTACATCGATGTTGTCGCCAGTGGTCGGCGGAAGGTGCACGTGCCCGTCGACCTGGGACCGGACCGCAGCGACGCACGGATGCACGCCAAGACCGTAGGATCCTACGCAGTGCCGTAGGGGACCGCAACGCCACTTCCCAGCAAATTAGGGACACTGTTGCTCCTGGGGTATCGGCGAGGACCATTCGCAACCGTCTCCATGAAGCTGGGCTACGGTACCGCACACCGTTAGGCCGTCTTCCGCTCACGCCCCAACATCGTGCAGCCCGCCTCCAGTGGTGTCGCGACAGGCGTGAATGGAGGGACGAATGGAGACGTGTCGTCTTCAGCGATGAGAGTCGCTTCTGCCTTGGTGCCAATGATGGTCGTATGCGTGTTTGGCGCCGTGCAAGTGAGCGCCACAATCAGGACTGCATACGACCGAGGCACACAGGGCCAACACCCGGCATCATGATGTGGGGAGGGATCTCCTACACTGGCCGTACACCTCTGGTGATCGTCGAGAGGACACTGAATAGTGCACGGTACATCCAAACCGTCATCGAACCCATTGTTCTACTATTCCTAGACCGGCAAGGGAACTTGCTATTCCAACAGGACAATGCACGTCCGCATGTATCCCGTGCCACCCAACGTGCTCTAGAAGGTGTAAGTCAACTACCCTGTCCAGCAAGATCTCCGGATCTGTCCCCCATTGAGCATGTTTGGGACTGGATGAAGCGTCGTCTCACGCGGTCTGCACGTACAGCACGAAAGCTGGTCCAACTGAGGCGCCAGGTGGAAATGGCATGGCAAGCCGTTCCACAGGACTACATCCAGCATCTCTACGATCGTCTCCATGGGAGAATAGCAGCCTGCATTGCTGCGAAAGGTGGATATACACTCTACTAGTGCCGACATTGTGCATGCTCTGTTGCCTGTGTCTATGTGCCTGTGGTTCTGTCAGTGTGATCATGTGATGTATCTGACCCCAGGAATGTGTCAATAAAGTTTTCCCTTCCTGGGACAATGAATTCACGGTGTTCTTATTTCAATTTCCAGGAGTGTACGTCCATAGTTACCTATACTGGATCGCACACAGGTTCGTGACACTTTGACACTTAAAATATATGTACTGCGCAAGATCTTGAGATGTTAACTTCACTGTATCATCGCATATATTTTGATGATGAATACACTGCTGCTGCTGGAAACATCGCTGTCTTGCAGGTGGTTGTTATCGAATCTGCATTGTATTTCAGTTTACTGCACAGGTAATCACGCTCCTTCTCAGTAAATTGCATGTCATATGCCACCGGGTATTCTCTACTTCTACTGTAATTTCGAATTATATTCAGATGTTGTACTGGCATTAAAATGTTACAATCCAGTGGTGGTCATTTGGTAACGTATTGTGAACATCAGCATTCTGAAATGAGATAGCTAGGTAAACGGACTGCTTTATCTTATATACTGTACACCCTTCTTCTGGTGGTTGGAGTGGCGGTGGGGACACGCAAGTGCACCATTTTGGATTGGTACATGAGAGAGCAAGTGGGCAGATGCAAATTCGTTACCCAAAGCTGAGTTGTGCAATGTGTTATCTCACTACATCTCGCAACTCATAAGAAAAAATACAGGAAGGAAATCTCATTACAAGTTTTCACATCAGCTTTCTCTACAAGAGTGTCAGCACAAAGCTTGCACATAGAGTCCAAAGCAGCAATCATAAGTGAGCCTTCCTTTTTACTAACACACTACAGCTCCTTTATTCCGACCAGATTAAATAAAGACTATTTTCTCCACATTCGAACGCAGACCACTCATACCAGCCGATGCCATGTTGATTTCCTGTTGGCTGAGACACTACTCGCCAAAGAACATCGATCAGACTACCCATCTTGACTGACCACAGACAGCCTGTATATCAGACATCGACTACTGACCACAAAATATGTTAGCTAGCCAAGGAGGAAAATAATAAAAGCTGAGAGCTGACATGTGTGACAAGCAACTTTCAACAGATAATTGGAAATTATTCTTCAGAGAAGAGATATTTACATGATGTTTTTCATATCACGTATTATTTTACCAAACCTACGAGGGCTGATGAACGAAGACTGAGACTGATTTGTTTCTGTAGCTTTCGTAATAGTTTTCTCTCTGTACCATGAATATTCAAAAAGAGCAGATTTTTATGTGTGATTTCCATAGGCGGCAGCAGTCTCGTATTGGCAGGTTGGCTGTAATGCTCTATTTTGTAGATGTCGTTTGCTTACCAAACAAGGACTTCCGACTTGTTTAGGTTAAGAAAGGTGGGTCTGGTGTTGTGTTTTATGCTGTGATTGAAGTCTACACCAACACAGGTGCTGTGATTATCCATGAGAACTGGTAACTGTAAGATCAGTGAAGTGCTGAGAGTTTCCTGTGGTAGTGTCTTTACGATTATGCATGACTGTCTCCCTATGACGCTTGTTCGTGCCCCTTGGGTGCCACGTCTGTTGACTCCCAAAGAAAAGGCTGCGTGAATGGAGACAAGCTGTGAGACTGCGTCTGTTTGCTGACAGAGAGGATGTACTTCTGGAATTGATTATCACCCATGACAAATCATTGCTGCATCATTATGATTCTGAAGGAATACGAGCCAGCACAGTGTGAAAATCGATAGGTTATCCAACACCAAAAAATACGAAGCTTGTTCCATCCCCAGGGAAGGTAATGGTGATCACTTTTTCTGACAGTCATGGAATGGTTTACCAGCATGCATTTGTCCCTCACGCTACTGTTACAGCAGCATACTACACGTCAATATTGACTAAATTGAGGAGGCACGTAGCAAGAAAAGACCAAAATGTGGCTGGATGGCCACGTCATCATGGCAAAGCGGGACTTCATGCAGTTTTGGTCGGTTCAACATTACCTGCGTACCGCATCAACCGTAAAGCCCTTATCTTCTACCCTATGATATTTTGTTCCTGTCACTAAAGGCAAAGCTTCAGGGCATTCGATTTGAGAACTCTGATGCTGTGATGCGGTTCTCAAGGACGTGACAAAGAATAGCCTGCACCACGTGTTGAAGGACTGGCAAAAACGCTGAAAAAGGTCATGTAAAAACTGAAACGGAGTAACAAACATCTGCGAAAAAAATCAATCTCAGTCTTTTTTTATCAGCCCTCGTACATAGTAATGTGTAGAGCTCTAAGCTTCCTAGCCGTAACAGTTTTGAGTCGTGACAAAAATGGAGAGATCCTATCAGCTCTATGCACACATTTCTCTGACAAAATGATGACCAACTGCAATACGCTTTTTGTGTTTCAAATTGTTAAACTGGTTCAAAAAATTAGTTAGGAGACAGACGCACCGTTAAGGCAGATGTTGAATTACTGTGCACAAACAAATTAACTAGCCCGATGAAATTTTAAACCCGTAGCTGTGGATCCTAGTGTGGGAACTGTATAATATTGAAAATGAAATTAACTGAAGGTGTCAACAGAAACAAGTTTTAAATGAAGACATTAATTTATTAGAGTAACACACTAACACGAAACGCATGTACCTGACAATATTAAATTAATATTACAAATCACCACTATACGGTTTATACCAAGTAAACCTGCTGGTTTCCACAGCTACTTGAAAGATTTAAGAACGTGCCCTATAGACGCAACCACGTTCTGAAATGAGATGCGAGTTTTTAACGAAACGAATACAGCGACTGTTTGCCTGACTGTTAGACTGAGAAACGAATGGGTCTGCCAATAAACTGGTGGATGTGGGACAGGTAAATGCAATGTTTTGACTAAATTCTGACCAAGGGTTGTCCTTAAGATGCCGTTGCAGCTACTAGCGCTCACCGTAAATTCTCAGCGTGAGACGTGCTGAATGTTGCAGTCGCGACTCTCCCTCTGAAGTATATACAGGGCGAGAGTCCTGCTTTGTACGCTTATTATTTGCTTTCTGAAGACGACAATGACTTTCCGAATAAGCTAATTCAAATATCGTAGCAATTAGGCTTGCTGGTCGTAATAATTTATTAGGAAACTTTTATAAAGCCGGATCTTCCATTAAACAACATGCCAATTCAGAATGATATTTTCACTCTGCAGTGGAGTGTGCGCTGATATGAAACTTCCTGGCAGATTAAAACTGTGTGCCCTACCGAGACTCGAACTCAGGACCTTTGCCTTTCGCGGGCAAGTGCACTACCATATATATATTTTTTTAATCTCATTTTGTTCGCTTGTGTTCGTTTCATCTGCTCGGGGCGGACGTCGTAAGACATCCGGTTAAGTTCGTTGTTGATCGATTAACTCAGTTTTTTTTATTGCAGAGGGAAGCTACCATCTGACCGAACACGCTGAGCTACCGTGCCGGCAAAGTACAACTCACGCCCGGTACTCACAGCTTTACTTCTGCCAGTACCTCGTCTCCTACCTTCCAAACTTTACAGAAGCTCTTCTGCGAAAGTTGTAGAACTAGCACTCCTGAGAGAAAGGATATTTCGGAGACATGGCTTAGCCACAGCCTTGGGGATGCTTCCAGAATGAGATTTTCACTCTGCAGCGGAGTGTGTGCTGATATGAAACTTCCTGGCAGATAAAAACTGTGTGCCCGACCGAGACTCGAACTCAGGACCTTTGCCTTTCGCGGGCAAGTGCTCTACCATCTGAGCTACCGAAGCACGACGAAGTACTGACAGAAGTAAAGCTGTGAGTACTGGGCGTGAGTCGTGCTTCGGTAGCTCAGATGGTAGAGCACTTGCCTGCGAAAGGCAAAGGTCCTGAGTTCGAGTCTCGGTCGGGCACACAGTTTTAATCTGCCAGGAAGTTTAATATGCCAATTCTTAATAAACTGTATAAAGTTGTTAAGTAACTATAATGCTATTCCATTTTAATAGCAGTAGAGCAATATTCTTCAGTTACTAATCATGTTATTATTAGAAACTAAATAACTGATTTTTGGTTCATGAATTTTTATTCTAGTGTACGATAATGAAAGAAAGTTGAAAAAACCTTTTTATAGCCAGGATCGCATTATTGACGACCGGTTTCGATAGTTGAAACTGTCATCTTCTGATCTTGAAAAAATTCTTGTGAATCACCCATGTAATGTCGTCATACTGGTGGAGAATATACAACCAATTACAAACAGGTTTGTCAAAAGTAAAACCATTAACATACTGAAAGCACCTTGTGCCGTGTTCGTGTTCATACAGGTTCACAATTGTACAAATTTTCAATTTTACTATATAGCGTGCATTTTAAGGACTAACAAGCATCAGTGGGGTGCTACGTGTGTGAGCATGCCCATTGCGCAAGGTGATTTTCATGTGTATAGGGTTTTAATTTTATCATACCTACGTGTAATGTACTGTATATTCTCCGCCATAATGACGACATGGCAAGAGTGATAAACTCACAATGGAACACAAATGAAAACAAATTTTTTTCACAGATCAAAGTTTGATAGTTTCAACTGTCGAAGCCTGTCTTTAATAATAAAAATTAATGGAATCTAGGCTCTTAATATGAGATATTTCAATGAAAGAAAGGAAGGTTGCGTCATCTCTTTAACTTCCTGTCAGTAAAGAGATAGGAGAAATTTACAAAAGAGAAGTGCCAAGAAACGGATGTTTCCACTAAAGAGTGGACAAAGCTGTGAAGGGTTTACTGCGTGGTCGACAGGACCTTAATTTAATAAATTCTCTAGCATGTTGTGTGTGTACCTGATAATTGTGTTTATGTAACAAGTAAGACGAAATGCAACAAACCTGCATAGTGCATGAACCAAAAAGGGGAAAAAACAGTATTCGGAAAGTATTCATATAACAAAAGAGAACACTGCAAAAAATGGCGAATTACTCTGACTTCCCTCATTTAACTGAACCATTCATTTTAACAGCGCCATAGATAAATAACAGCAGAGAAAACTAATTGGTACGGAATACGCTCCTTAAAACTGAAATGGTCTGAAGAGCGACCGGAATGAGAAATACAGCAGTCTCACACATCGAAACGGCGTGGGACGGGTCGCTCATGCCTCTCCCGTTTGACCTCTGACACTCTTTCCGCAATGTACGCCGACGTTCTTCAAAGCTGGCTGTCATAAGTTTCTCTCATAATAGAGGCTTGAAGAAATGATTTGTGCCTTGAGAAATCCCTGCCACATCGTATACGTTCAACTATCATTGACAGCCATGGTCGGAAGTGAGTCTGGCGGAACGCAAAACAAGAACGAGATTACGGAGTCGTAAGGATTAAACAGGTTTAACAGAAAAGGGGAAGAAGTATTTCTTTAATTTTTCTTTGTAAAAGCTGCGTTTTATTTGCATTGTTTGAAACGAGGTCTATTTAGCCAAATAGAAAAGCTGCTTGATTCCTTAGCAGAGTACAATACGATTTTGCTCAATTCCATAAACAGGTCGTTGACGTGAAAGACGTAGAGTACATCACGGGCCACATTTTGTTTTTCAAATTTCAAACAACAGTCGTCGGCCGCCACGCAATCGTTGCAAGACATTTGATCACCTTCTTGTACTAATTACTTCTATATATGTAGATGACTTTTCGTCCATGTCAAAGTGGTGCATTACATCAGTCAAGATTTTTCAATCTACTCAGAAATCTATATATCCTACACAACGCATTATCGCTACTAGGCGTCGTGTGGCACTGAAACAATTGTTTTGGCATGTCTAGAAACACCGAATCCAATCAATTACCTACACCTATGGCACTTAGAATACTGTGTTTGACAAGCGCGAAGTGGGTCCTGCATGATCGATGTTTCAGCGAATCCATGTCAGAAGAATATTTTGCACCCCGTTAGTTCATTATGTTTTACTGTAAAATATTTCTGCTGAAAATTCTGCTGAATATTCAAGTTAAAGGATACAGGGAGGCATTTCAGTGGAACAGTTATGTTGTCTTTTTAATTGGCAACAGTGGTTTGCACTTTTTTCCAGTCACTGAGAACAGTTTTCTGCTCAAGGAATCCGTAGTGGACTACTGACAAAGGTGGACCTGACCCTTAGATTGCATTACAGTTCAGACGCAAATGGTTTAGTGCATTTAACGATGTTTTGGAACACTACTAGTACTTTTTACTACGCCACTCATCTTGCAGCGGCATGGCAACTGGTGAGAAAATTCTTACGTTTTCCTTTGTGAAGTACTATTGGAAGGTTTTATTAAGATTTTGGTTCTTGCTGTCATTTTCGGGTCTGAATATTTGCAATCCACCTGATATGCAGAAGGTGAAGATTCTTAAGAATGTTCGCATTGTAATATTGTTTGTAACAAATCGAGTGTGTGACACTTACAACACTATTCTGATAACTGTAAAATAATGCTTTCTATAATTTGATCTATGATACCCTTATCTCGAGTAACAATTCCTTTACATTTTCCTGCTACAATGAAATGATTTTATCTCATGCTCGAGAAATCTTTAATATGAAGACTTTGCTTCTTACTTTGCAAACATTACCGAGCGAGGTGGCGCAGTGGTTAGCACACTGGACTCGCATTCGGGAGGAGGACGACGGTTCAATCCCGTCTCCGGCCATCCTGATTTAGGTTTTCCGTGATTTCCCTAAATCGTTTCAGGGCAATGCTGGGATGGTTCCTTCCCAATCCTTCCCTAACCCGAGCTTGCCCTCCATCTCTAATGACCTCGTTGTCGCCGGGACGTTAAACACTAACCACCACCACCACCACTTTGCAACCATTCTCACCCAAGTGACAACATTCGCTACAGCTGCACCATGATCAGAAGCTAAAAACGAATCCTAATCATCGACTCAAGTTTATATATGTTCTCGAAGAGGTCAGACTTGTTCAGTGTCAGCAAGTCAAATGTGCTACACAACACAATCAAAGGGTCACTTTTTCGTAACCCCATAACTGACTCCCATTGCGGCGCATAATTTTGAAGTTTGGCTCAAAACTGCTTTTTACGATTTACATAAACGATCTGGTTTAAAGTATTGACAGCGGCATTTAACAAGGCGAAAATCCCCATTCATATACGACTACAAAATAAATGCCAGGTCTTTGGAAGCGGTAACATCCGTTAGGTATCTGAGTGTGACTATTCGAAATAATCTGAAATGGAATGATCAGATTACACAAGTAGCGGGTAAGGCAAACTCTAGATTGCAGTTTATTGGTAGAATCCTGAAGCGATGCATCCCGTCAACTTAGGAAATGGCTTACAATACGTTAGTTCGTCCAGTCTTAGAGTATTGTTCGTCTGTATGGGACCCTTACCAGTTGGGTTGATTTAAGAGATTGTGAAAGTCCAAAGAAGAGCGGAAAGATTCGTGACTGGTACATTTAGCCATCGCGAGAGCGTTACAAATCTCACAGAAAGTTTGAAGTGGCACACACTTCCAAATAGACGGCGCGTTAAACGGAAGGGGCTGCTCACTAAATTCCGAAATCCGATCTTCACCGAGGATGTAGAGCATATATTATTACCACCAACTTTCATATCGCGCAATGATCACCATTCAAAGATAAGGGACAGTCGCTTTCCCCTCGCGCGATGCGTAAGTGGAACAGAGAGAGAGGGGGGGGGGGGGGATATGACTTTGGTGTGAATTATGCCCTCCGCCACACACCGCTTGGTGGCTAGCGGAGTATATATTTAGATGTAGATGCTGACAACCTTCCTCTGAAACGGTGCAAAAGCGTAGCGACGTGCGATGTAATTCTCGAACTCGGCGACGCTTCAAACACCAAGGTGTTGACACAAGTGATAGAAAGGCCAGACCTCAGAAGTTCATGGTAAGTGTAGGGATATCACATTGGCACTACGTTTCACCACAGTTCTGCCCAGTGCGACCGTGGATGTGTCATACGACGGGAAGGTCGTCACACTCCCTCTGATCCACATTTTGCTCCTTCTTTTGATGCCAACAATGAAGATAATAACCGCGACTCACAGTGTTGCAATCACGCGATTTTATCCTAAAAGCGGCCGAGGAAAGCATTTATGAGACGAACCGCTTAGAATCGCCATGAAAAGGCCTCAGCGGACTGCGTAAAAGGCGTCAGTGATACAACTCCTTCCCATTGGGCGTTGATGCCACACATTTCGTGGCTGAAAACGACGGTTCGCAGGATGACGAGCGACAGGACGACGTTGTTTACGACCTCTGACTGTGCTGACACGCTCCCGGAGGCTACAACTCTCCTCTACGGACATCGTAGTTGAGCACTGAGCGTGCTTACCTCCCTGTGCAAAGTAGCGTGACCGTAACTTTTGTTCCGGCACGCGTTGGAACCACTAGGGACCGTTCTAAACCTTTCGAGGAAATGTGAACGTGGTTCGAAGCAGCAAAGGACACTGCGAAAGTGTTGCCGGTCAGGATTTTGTGCACGAACTGTCCTCTCGATTATGTTCCATAAGTGTTCGATGGGATGCATGTCGGGCTATCTGGATGGCCAGATCGTTCCCTCCTACTGTCCAAAATTTTCTTCAAAACAATCGCGAACAATTGTGGCATGGTGACATGGCACATTGATATCCATAAAAATTCCATCGCTGTTTGGGAAGTCCATCATTAGCTGCAAATAGTGTCTAAGTGACCGAACACAAACATTTCCAGTCAATAATCGGTTCAGTTGGATCAGAGGACCCAGTACATCCATTGTAAACACAGCCCACACTATTATCGATCTACACTAGCTTGATCTATGCCTTGTTGATAACTTGTGGGGGGGGGGGGGGGGGGGTTCCACAACACACGAACCCTACTGTCAGCTCTTACCAACTAATAGTGAGCTCATCTCACCTGGGCATGGGTTTCCAGTCGTCAAGCGTCCAGCCGATATGGTCACGAGCCCAGGAGAGGGCTGCATGCGATATCGTGCTGGTAGCAAAAGCATTCGCGTCGGTTGTCTGCTGCCACAGCCCATTAAGGCTAATTTTCGCCGCACTGTCGAAAAGGATGCTTTCGTCGCACGTCCCATATTGATTTCAAAAAAATGTTCAAATGCGTGTGAATTCCTAAGGGACCAAATTGCTGAGGTCATTGGTACCTAGAATTACACACTTCTTAAACTAACTTATGCTAAGAACAACACACACACCCTTGCCCGAGGGAGGACTTGATCCTCCTGCGGGAGGGGCCGCGCAATCCGTGACATGGCGCCTCTAACCGCGAGGCTACGCCGCGCGCCCCGCATTGATTTCTGTGGTTATTTCACGCAGCGTTTCTTGTCTGTTTGCACTGAGAAGTCTACGCAAACGCCGCTGTTCTCGGCCGTTAAGTGAAGATCGTCGGCCACTTTGTTGTCCGTGGTGAGAGGTAATGTCTGAAATTTGGTATTCTTAGCACTCGTGGCCCGAAGCAGCCAAGGGTGTGCCGTCCTGTTTTGCGTCCTCCTGTTTTGTGATCGCAGAGTCGTCGGGGGGAGGAGGGTTGCGACACTGACACATGCATGAATAAAATGGCAAAGGATTTGTAAGACGCCCAATTTGGCGACACTCTCGATGCCAACCGCACACTTTTGTTGAGCGCTTAAAAATGTACCCGTACAGAGACAGCCGCTCGCCGATTGCTATGCACCAGCCTGACGTGCATTCATTTAGACACCCCCTCGGTTTCATATTCAGACAGCAGGCGCTACTTCAGCGACATAGCGCCACTCAGCTCAGAATTCAGTGGTGTTGAAATGTTTGCCTGGCACACCAGCGCCTAGCAAGCAAGTGACTGGCCGTCTCTTTACAATACATTTTTAAACTCTTCAACAAAGGTACAACGGTACGTGGGTGGCATTGAGGATGTAGTAGCACTAGGCGGGGTCTCAGAGGGACCTTTTGGCGTTTTATCTACTCATATGTCAATGTCAAATCTCTCATGATCACGACACAGGAGGGCGCGAAATTGGTTTTGAACAGCCCCAATTGGTTTTACCCTGTATACCAGAGCAAAAATTGCACTCCAGACGGGTGCGATCACATTAAATATGGTTGCAACAGCACACACAGTTAGAGAAGGGTTGAGTCGCCCGGATATTCCAAGTCGTGTGAAAGGTTGTCAAGAACGTTGTCTTATTGCTCATCTCACTGTTAACCATCTTTTTCGACTGCAGAATTTGTGGGAATCAACTCCCCTAGAGAACGGATGGTTTCATTTGCGTTCTTTATGTCACCCTCTGAGGTCTTTTCGTGCAATGCTGAGCGGAGGTGTGTCTGAAATGTTTTCCTCCACCTTCCGTAAGAAAACTGCGTGATTGCAACGCTGGGCGTCGTGGTTCTAGCCACGACGGCAGGAGTGACAGAAGAAGTGGAGAAACGTGAGTGAGAGGGGGTGTATAATCTTCCCTTCGTGTGACATATCCACTGTGGCACTAGGCAGAATCGTGGTGAAATTTGTTGCTAACATGACATCATTAACCCACTTTACACCTCACGTGAGCATCTGAGCTTTGGCGTTTTCCCCAAATATATCGACACCTTGCTCCGACAGGGCGATTCCAGATTATTCTAGTGGGATATTAATATATGTATAACAGGGACAGTAAAGTACGAAAAATAACCGGTACTCCAGCAGCAACTGAGTGGCATTGCTGCATGCGGAAGTAGACAGCGCGGGCCAGGGCGGCACCAAATATCTACGCACTGGTGACGCAAATCCCTTAAATATGAAGGGCATTCAGTAACTGCTGAAATTCATTTTTTTCCGAAAGCAGGTTCTTTTCTTTCAGGATTCCTATACAACGTATTATTTCGTGCTCTTTTGCATATTTTTCTACGTAATCTCCGTTCAAGGCGACGGCCTTAGGTCGCCTTACCTGGAAGGCCGGGATGCCCGCAAGGTACCAATCTACTGGTCGACTGCGGAGCCAGCGCTCCATGAGTAACTTCTCCATCATCCATGTACTGCTTCCCGCCGAGTGCATTCTTCATTAGGCCAAGAAAATGGAAGTCGGAAGGTGCGAGATCCGGGATGTAGGAAGAGCAGTCCAATGAAGTTTTGTGAGTTCCTCTCGGGTGCGCAGACTTGTCTGAACCTTGAGTTGGCATGGAGAAAGAAAAGTTCGTTTGCATTTTCGTGGTGAAGAGCACGCTCAAGTTCTTCCAACACTGCAAGAGTCACAGCTGTGTGCGGCCGGCCGTCACGCGGGAGATGGGACACGTTTGCGCTACCTTGTCATGATGATGATAGGCGCCTCACCCAACGACTCACCGTTCTTTTGTTCACTGGCGGGTCTTCATAGTCATTCTGCAAGCAACTGTGAATATCTACGATGCTCTTGTTTTCCGCCAAAAGAAATTGAATGATGGGTCCCTCCTTGAAATGCACCTCCATTAGAGACGCGATTTTGAAGGCTACTTATAGCGACGCTAGCTGTCAGAAATTCATGAAACTATAGGGGCTGAAGCGGAAGTATTCCACGATGTCAACGAATTTGCCCAAGAAAAAAGGCATTTGCGTCACGTATTGAATGCCCCTCATAATTATGGGTGTTTTGTGCGCGCAGAGTTGGTGTCCGAGCGACAGCGTCCCGGATGTGTTCCATCGGGCTCAGAGCAGGCGAATTTACACTACTGACCATTAAAATTGCTACACCAAAAAGAAATGCAGATATTAACGGGTATTCATTGGACAAATATATTATACTAGAACTGACATGTGACCACAATTTCACGCAATTTGGGTGCATAGATCCTGAGAAATCAGTACCCAGAACAACCACCTCTTGCCGTAATAACGGCCTTGATGGGCCTGGGAATTGAGTCAAACAGAGCTTGGATGGCGTGTACAGGTACAGCTGCCCATGCAGCTTCAACACGATACCACAGTTCATCACAAGTAGTGACTGGCGTATTGCGACGAGCCAGTTGCTCGGCCGCCATTGACCAGACGTTTTCAGTTGGTGAGAGATCTGAAGAATGTGCTGGCCAGGGCAGCAGTCGAACATTTTCTGTATCCAGACAGGCCCGTACAGGACCTGCAACATGCGGTCGTGCATTATCCTGCTGAAATGTAGGGTTTCGCAGGGATCGAATGAAGGGTAGAGCCACGGGTCGTAACACATCTGAAATGTAACGTCCACTGTTCAAAGTGCCGTCAATGCGAACAAGAGGTGACCAACACGTGTAACCAATGGCACCCCATACCATCACGCAGGGTAATACGCCAGTATGGCGATAACGTATACATTTTTCCAATGCGCGTTTACCGCGATGTCGCCAAACACGGATGCGATCATCATGATGCTGTAAACAGAACCTGGATTCATCCGAAAAATGACGTTTTGGCATTCGTGTACCCAGGCTCATCGTCGAGTACACCATCGCTGCGATGCAGCGTCAATGGTAACCGCAGCCACGGTCTCCGAGCTGATGATAGTCCATGCTGCTGCAAACGTCGTCGAACTGTTCATGCAGATGGTTGTTGTCTTGGAAACGTTCCCGTCTGTTGACTCAGGGATCGAGACGTGGCTGCACGATCCGTTACAGCCATGCGGATAAGATGGCTGTCATCTCGACTGCTAGTGATGCAAGGCCATTGGGATCCAGCACGTCGTTCCGTATTACCCTCCTGACCCCACCGATTCCATATTCTAACAGTCATTAGATCTCGAGCAACGCACGCAGCAATGTCGCGATACGATAAACCGCAATCGCAGAAACGTGATGGTGCGCATTTCTCCTCCTTACACGAGGCATCACAACAACGTTTCACCAGGCAACGCCGGTCAACTACTGTTTGTGTATGAGAAATCGGCTGGAAACTTTCCTCATGTCAGCACGTTGTAGGTGTTGCCACCGGAGCCGTCTTTGTGTGAATGCTCTGAAAAGCTAAACATTTGCATATCACAGCATCTTCTTCCTGTCGGTTAAATTTCGTGACTCTAGCACGTCATCTTCGTGGTGTAGCATTTTTAATGGCCAGTAGTGTAGTTACCAACGTATCAATGTGAGTTCACTGATATGCACGATTCTGGCCTTCCTGCTGGAAGATGCCATTGCCTCTGGGGAAGACATCAAACATGGAGTGATGCAGGTGATCTGTAATAATGTTTACGTAATCCATAGCTTGCATGGGGACTTCGACTGCTAGCACAGATCCCATGGAAGCCCAGATAGAAGACACTCGTAGCATAATATTGCCCGTGCCGGCCTGCGTTCTCTGCGCTCTGCAGGTTCCGACCAGCCGTTTGCCTGAATGGCGGTGTACATTCGGAGACGACCATCAACCTGGTGAAACAATTAACGTGATTCGTTTGACCAGACTTCACGTTTCCATTGGTCCACGGTCCAATCCTGATGATCCTGTGTCAACTGAAGTCGTAATTGACGATGTCGTTGGGTCAATCTGGAAACTCCTAGCGGTCGGATAATGCGGACCCCATTTTAAACAATGTGCGCTGCACAGCTGGACAGCGTGCTCCGAAAAACCTGTGTCTGCATCAGCACTGTGTTCTGTCGTCAAAACGCCTCCTATCCCGCTTTACAGAGTGGGTAAATCTCCAACCTCCGTATTCTGTGGTGAGATATGGTTGTCCAGCACCTTTTCACCTGCTCGTCGTTTCACCGTTCCTCAACCACCTTCCATAGAAGCTCACAACGCTGACACGCCAACAGCCGACCAGCTTCGCCAATTCGGAGATGATCGCTGCATGACGCCGGACCATAACAATCTGTCCTTTAGTGTTACTTGGCTCTGAGCATTATGGACTTAACATCTGAGGTCATCAGTCCCCTAGACTTAGAACTACTTAAAGCTAACTAACCTAAGGACATCACACACATCCATGCCCGAGGCAGGATTCGAACCTGCGGCAGTAGCGGTCGCGCGGTTCCAGACTGAAGCGCCTAGAACCGTTCGGTCACATCGGCCCGCCATGTACGTACAGGGTGTTCGTTTTAAATTGGGAGTACTAATTATCTCGAAAACGTCGCATCGTATGAATAAAATGTTGTAAGTGATAATTTAGTACTAGTAAAGGGGACATTTGTCTGTCTTACAAATAGCTACCTCTTAACCATACCTCCTGCGTGGGCATGGTCATCTTAGTATTTTCAAATGGGACCCCCTCCCCCATCCGCCATCATTTTTTATTGCATATTTGGGTTCTACGCCGAAAAAATATGTGTGTTTCACTCAAACAATTGTTTCCCATTCGTTGCAGATGGCGCTGTAATCGACATGTATCAAGTGTGCCCATTTTTGCAGCTAAGAAACGATGCATTTGATTCTCTGTTTCATTTAAGATGTAAATGTAAACCTTTGTGTTCTAACGGTCGATATTTATGTTAAAACGTTACTTGCGCGTTGCAAATTTGACTTTAAAATACAAATAATATGGCTAGACATTGATAATTCTGACAAATAAGCTACCTGTATGATAACTTAGTTTTCTGTTCTCTACAGTGTCGATTGTTGAGAGTCCCGAAACCATCGGAGTGCTTGATTTCGCTGACCGACCTCGAATCTCACCATCAAGATGATTTAGGTTTGTATTTCCATCCAACCAACGTAACTATCGTGCTGGTCGCTACGTGGCTACCGGCGGAACACAAACCACAACCATTATAATAAGATAAAATGTCCATGAGGAGATAGTGATAGGCGCACCTTCCGCGGATACGCACCGAAATCAAGCACCCCAGTGGGAAGAGCCAAGAGCACTCATCGCTATCAGCACCCCAATGGTGAGAGGCCAGGGGACTCGCCAATATCAAACATCCCGATGGGAACAGAAAACTATTACATCTACGTCTTTGTTCCTGGATCACGCTAATCGTTGTGTGTAACCAGATAGTGAAACGGCTAACCATATTACACTGTACAAATTTTGCAACACAAAAGTAAATTTCGAACATAAATATCAACCTCGGAACACAAAGGTTTAAATTTATATCGTAAATGTAATGTAGAATCAAATGAGTCGGTGCAGACTTGATATTTGTGGATTATAGCAACATTTACCGTGATTTGAAAACAATTATTCGAATAAACCTTTTTTTTTAGTGAAGAATCCGAATAAGCAAAAAAGGGGGGATTCCCACTTGAAAATACAAATTTGACTCCGTCCAAACAGGAGAGGTGGGTAGGAGGTTTCCAGTTGTGGCACAGACAAATGTCCTCTTCACTAATCATCATTTTGTTTCGTACGACGTGTCATTTTCGAGATATTTAGCTGTCTCAAGTTAAATGTCCTGTACATTGAGTGTCCCTCCCAAGACTCGTCAGGATAATTTTGTCCGATGTTTCGTCGAATATTTGCAATCTTGATTTCGTAATGTGTAGCTGGAGTCAGCCGAAAAAAATACTGCTCCTTAGACCTTTCATATGACTCCCAGTGCCGACGGAAAGTTTCGTTTTTTCTCTCATCACAAGCAAAATGATTTGAAAGCGGAATTTTACATGTCCATTCGACAGAGCGGTTCTAAATTAATGTAGTGCGGCATTAGTGATGAATTTAGGAATTGACTACAACCCCCTCCGTATCACTCACATAGGGATCGGCATCGGAGGAATAAGATTAGTACAGGGTGTTTATAAATGAATATCGGGGTTTTAGCGCTTTATATTATTTATTATGTTAATTGTAAATGATATGTCAAATGGAAGAGCAACTCAAACAGTTTTACCTTATAAATGTTCAATGTGAGCACCATTTGTCTCACGGGTCACATCAAGTCTGTATCCGAGTTCTTCCCAAACGTTGATAAGTGTGTCTTCAGTGATTATAGCACCAGCTGCTTCCATCTGGTTTCTTCATTCAGGGAGATCTGCTGGTAGCGGAGGCACGTACACACGACCCCTGACGAAGCCCCAAAGGAAAAAATCACATGGCGTTAGGTCGGGTGAACATGGAGCCCATGCAAATCAAGCCCTGTCATTGGGCCCCTTCCGGCCGATCCAGCGCTTGGGTACTTTGCTAGCGGATTGCGGCGTTAACATTGCGCGCTGAACATGCGCACTGGTGCCAAACAGAACTGTTTGAGTTGCTCTTTCATTTGACATCTCTTTTATAACTGTAAGTTTAATGTAATACATATTATGAAGCGTTAAAACCCCGATATTAATTTATAAACACCCTGTATGATTACTCCACGCACAGATGCATTCAACCTATCATTCGCCCCGCGCTCCATGCGTGAATGGATCGGGAAGAAACCCCAATAACCGGTACAATGGAACGTACCCGCTGCCATGCCCCTCACGGTGATTTGCAGAGTATAGATGTAGATATAGACAATCTTTATTGACATGCATAACAGGGACAGTAAGACATGAAGAATAAACGGTACTTCAGCAGCAAATCAATGGCGCTGCTGCATGGCGGCAGATGTCAGCGCATACCAGGGCTGTGCTGTCGATGCTGCTGTCTTCCTCTTTTATCTGTCAAACGGCCACGTAAAATTCCGCTTTAAAAATAGTTTTTTTTGTAACAGGAAACAAAGCGACCGTTTCCAGCGACGAAAGACGTGATGAGCAGTACCGTATTTGTTTGAGCTGGCTCGAGCTGCCAGTCCCAACAATGAAATTCCAAATATCTGCTTAAACACCAGTAAAATCCAGCAGTTGACTGTTGGAAGAGATATACAGGGTGTAAATTTTACGTTGACAAACCAGAATAACTCGAAAAATAAGCTTCACACGAAAAAATGTGTGGAATCCAAAGTTGATTATTTTCGAGGGGGACTTCTATCTGCTGCTGCAAAAGTTAGCTCGCCACCCCAGCCCCACGGGGGTGGGGCGGGAGGCAGTTTTAAAATGTCAAATGGGAACCCAAATTTTTATTGCAGAATCAGATTCTACAGAAAAAACTACGTACATTTTTCTTAATCATTTGTTTTGATTCTTGGTAGTTGTCGCTGTAATTCAAGAAAATCACTGTTCTCATTTTTGCGCGGAAAATAGTTACTGATAAATAAAAAATACTTATTTACTTCTTAAATTTTGAATCGCTAAAACTAAAACTCTCCCTCTCTCGCCATAGGGTGGGGTTTGAGAGAGAGGAATTAGAGTTTTACAAGTGTTGATGCAAATATTAATTTTTTCCACAGATTTGGATACGTTTTGTTTGTTTCGTGGTAATGTGGCCACACAACTTTTAATTACGAAACAAATCGTCTAACTAACTAATCAAACATCATACTTACTAGCGAGTGAACTCATTACCTAACAGAGTAAACAAAGTAAAAGACTAATTGAGGAGAAATGAGAACATGGATTTTCTTGAATTAAAGCGCCAATTCAAGAATCAAAACAAATGTTAAAGACAAAATGTACGTAATTTTTTTTATGTAGAATTTGATACTTGAATAAAAAATGGGGGTTCCCACTTGTAATTTTAAAGTTGCCTCCCGCACCACCCCCAGGGGACTGGGGAGGCGGGCTAATTTCAGCACCAGCAGATGTACCCCTCGAAAATAATGGACTTTGAGTTCTACACGTTTTTTCGTGTGAAGCTTATTTTTCGAGCTATACTGGTTTGTCAACTTAAAAATTTACACCCTCTATGTAGCCTTTGTTTCAGGCCGAACTTATCGATATTTTCGCAGAACTTCTTAATTATAGCCCATTACACACTACCAATAATGTATGAGGGTCAAATACCATCTGATCTTTATTATACACCAAACTGAAACCAGTCCAACTCCTGCACAGTGTTTGTAGTCAGTGTAGCAGAATGCGGGTGGGCTTTATCGTGGACGACCATCACTCCACGCAGTCTTCCTGATCATTGTTCTTGAACTGCGTCTGCAAGACGTCTCAGTTGTTGACAGTAACTGTCAGCATCGAGGAACCAATCCGAAGTTCACCACACCGTCGCTGTTGCACCAAATGCATAACATTATCTTTTGTGGATGCGCGCAGGCCTTTGTACCGGGAGTTGCTGCTTTGTCTGGCCTCAATCATTCGTTTCTTTTCCTTATGTTAGCATAAAGACAACATTTCTTGCCACCAGTAACGATACGGGATAGGAATAGTAGGTGTTATTTACGAGCCAGCTGTTGATGAGCAAGCAGAAACGCTTATATGGCCACGCGCTGCTTTTTGTGATTTTGGTTTAGGGCATGCGGTACCAATACACCCGATTTTTGAACCTTCCCGATTGCATGCAAATGTCGCACGATCGTGAAATGATTACAGTTCATCATATTTGCCATTTGTCGAGAACACCGACGTCGATCATTGTGGATTAAAGAGCTTAAACGATCTTCATTAAACCCTGAAGGTCTTCCTGAACGTGGAGAGTCACTAATGTCAAAACGATCCTCTTTAAAACGACAAAACCATTTTCTTGCCGTGCTCTGTTCAGTGGAATTATCTCCATATACGCCGCAAATGTTTCTTGTTGCCTCCGTTGCTGTCACTCCTCTACTGAATTCAAACAGAAGAATATGCCGGAAATGTTCCGATTTCTCCACTCGACACTCCATTTTCTAGCGTCCACAGTTCCACTCACAAGGGAACCTCCCCATCGCACCCCCCTCATATTTAGTTATAAGTTGGCACAGTGGATAGGCCTTGAAAAACTGAAAACAGATCAATCGGGAAAACAGGAAGAACTTGTGTGGAACTATGAAAAAAATAAGCAAAATTTTCAAACTGAGTAGTCCATGCGCAAGATAGACAACATCAAGGAGCGTGTGAGGTCAGGAGCGCCGTGGTCCCGTGGTTAGCCTGTGCAGCTGTCGAACGAGAGGTCCTTGGTTCATATCTTTCCTAGAGTGAAATGTTCAGTTTCTTTATTTTTCGCAAAGTTATGATCTGTCCGTTCGTTCATTGACGTCTCTGTTCACTGTAATAAGTTTAGTGTTTGTGTTTTGAAACCGCGCCGCAAAACCGTGCGATTAGTAGACGAAGGGACGTGCCTCTCCAATGGGAACCGAAAACATTTGATCGCATTCCTCCACAAGAAAACACGTCTCATATACACTCCTGGAAATGGAAAAAAGAACACATTGACACCGGTGTGTCAGACCCACCATACTTGCTCCGGACACTGCGAGAGGGCTGTACAAGCAATGATCACACGCACGGCACAGCGGACACACCAGGAACCGCGGTGTTGGCCGTCGAATGGCGCTAGCTGTGCAGCATTTGTGCACCGCCGCCGTCAGTGTCAGCCAATTTGCCGTGGCATACGGAGCTCCATCGCAGTCTTTAACACTAGTAGCATGCCGCGACAGCGTGGGCGTGAACCGTATGTGCAGTTGACGGACTGAGCGAGGGCGTATAGTGGGCGTGCGGCATGCCGGGTGGACGTACCGCCGAATTGCTCAACACGTGGGGCGTGAGGACTCCACAGTACATCGATGTTGTCGCCAGTGGTCGGCGGAAGGTGCACGTGCCCGTCGACCTGGGACCGGACCGCAGCGACGCACGGATGCACGCCAAGACCGTAGGATCCTACGCAGTGCCGTAGGGGACCGCAACGCCACTTCCCAGCAAATTAGGGACACTGTTGCTCCTGGGGTATCGGCGAGGACCATTCGCAACCGTCTCCATGAAGCTGGGCTATGGTCCCGCACACCGTTAGGCCGTCTTCCGCTCACGCCCCAACATCGTGCAGCCCGCCTCCAGTGGTGTCACGACAGGCCGCCTCCAGTGGTGTCGCGACAGGCGTGAATGGAGGGACGAATGGAGACGTGTCGTCTTCAGCGATGAGAGTCGCTTCTGCCTTGGTGCCAATGATGGTCGTATGCGTGTTTGGCGCCGTGCAGGTGAGCGCCACAATCAGGACTGCGTACGACCGAGGCACACAGGGCCAACACCCGGCATCATGGTGTGGGGAGCGATCTCCTACACTGGCCGTACACCTCTGGTGATCGTCGAGGGGACACTGAATAGTGCACGGTACATCCAAACCGTCATCGAACCCATCGTTATACCATTCCTAGACCGGCAAGGGAACTTGTTGTTCCAACAGGACAATGCACGTCCGCATGTATCCCGTGCCACCCAATGTGCTCTAGAAGGTGTAAGTCAACTACCCTGGCCAGCAAGATCTCCGGATCTGTCCCCCATTGAGCATGTTTGGGACTGGATGAAGCGTCGTCTCACGCGGTCTGCACGTCCAGCACGAACGCTGGTCCAACTGAGGCGCCAGGTGGAAATGGCATGGCAAGCCGTTCCACAGGACTACATCCAGCATCTCTACGATCGTCTCTATGGGAGTATAGCAGCCTGCATTGCTGCGAAAGGTGGATATACACTCTACTAGTGCCGACATTGTGCATGCTCTGTTGCCTGTGTCTATGTGCCTGTGGTTCTGTCAGTGTGATCATGTGATGTATCTGACCCCAGGAATGTGTCAATAAAGTTTCCCCTTCCTGGGACAATGAATTCACGGTGTTCTTATTTCAATTTCCAGGAGTGTATTCTATACGGCACTGGTGACGGCATGTGCGTCACATGACAGGAATATGTTGCCGACCCACCTAACTTGTACACTTGGCGAATGGGTAAAAAGATTCTTCTACCTTGCCCGATTTAGGTTTTCTTGTGGATGTGAGAGTTTGTCACATAAACTGCAACAAATGAATGCAACAGTTTCACAGTCGCACAGTTTTCCCTGTGCTCTGCCAAAACATGTTTTTAACATTTTCAAATTTTTACGTGTGTAGACCGTCAAATCCTGCATATGTCCAAGCAAATCTGAACATGTCCTGGAATTTTGGAGAGCGAAGTTGATTATGTGTGGGTGGCTGAACTTTGATAATTGACACACGATCACGTAAACAATACTGATCTGTGTACCTGTGCACCTTCGCAAAATCATAGTTGACTTGCCGAAAACCAAACACATCTAACGGTTGCACAAGAGGTGTACAACCTGGAGGAATGGTAATCACGTCTACTTTTACAGTAAAACTGTACAATGCCTGATCTTTCTGTCCTGTATAGCGGTCAAGGAGTAAGGTAAAATATTTGTCTGCATAAGAAGCAATCACACGTTCATTAAAGTCTTTCACTAGTCTTTTCTCCATTTTTCCTGATGCACTGCAATTCACAGGCACCCTATTCACCTGTTGCTGAACTTGCGGTCCAAATACACCATTTTTTTTCCTGAAAACATAAATAAAATGTAGGTAAAAGAAATCCTGCTTTGTTCAGAGCATATTGTATGGTATAACTATGTGAAGTGGCATGCACCTGGTCTACAGTACATTCCGTGTCGCCTTCTCCAACTAACGATAACGTGCGGGTCGATTTCATTTTATAGTTAAAAACGGACTTATATGTGCTGATAATATATGCGTCTTCATACTGTTGGAATCTGACGTTAGTTTCTGTAACAAACGTCTTGGAACACTCTAAAAATTCTTCCAGTTTATTCGCGCAGTTCTCGCTTACATATTTCGTAATCTTCCTGCTCGTAATTTTGTATTTTCTTTTGAACGTGACAAGCCAAGAGATGAAGCCTTGAAGTCCAGACCGATTTGTTTAGCGTAATGCAATCCCCAAATCTGTAGGTCTGTATAATGCACTGCACTTAATTCATATCTGGCTTTAATAAATTATCGATATACATGGTTGTCTAGTTCACTGAACTTCTGTCTTCGGGTTCCACCTCGTTCCACGTCTTCTTTTCAATATTGAGTTGTGCCTTTTTCCTCCATCCTTTAAATTTCTCAAATGTATTTGTTACTTCACTCCATAATCTATATTTGTGTCTTTTAATTGTTTTGGACAGTAACCTGTATTGGAGCATTTCCTTCATGTAACCCAAAGAAATACCATCAGATTGAAGTCGCAGTATTTCCTCTTCGTGTTCTTCGTACGGATCATCAACAATCTCATCATCTGGTACGTACAGCCCCGAGCAATCAGCAAGGTATCGTCGTCACCACACTTACTGTTTATCAACAAATGTAGGAAATAATCATACAAATGTTCGACAATCGTTCGATCCCTTAAGGAACTTACCGATTCCTTACAGTTCGGCCGGCCCCGGTGGTCTAGCGGTTCTAGGCGCGCAGCCCGGAACCGCGCGACTGCTACGGTCGCAGGTTCGAATCCTGCCTCGGGCATGGATGTGTGTGATGTCCTTAGGTTAGTTAGGTTTAAGTAGTTCTAAATTCTAGGGGACTGATGACCACAGTAGTTAAGTCCCATAAGTGCTCAGAGCCATTTTGAACCTTACAGTTCGGAAAATATTCATTGAGCTTGTTATTGAAGTCGCGAGCTATATTTGCTGCTGGATGCATATTGCCCACGGGATACATCTCACGTATTTAATGCGCTCTCGTCCAAAGTAGTGAACAGTCAACAGGCAGCCAGGGAGCCTCGTTAGCAGGAATACTGTCTCTTCCGTGCGCTGTAGCCGACTGACGTCGTGTGTTTCGATGTTTGTTTAGGTGTAGCGTCCCCATACTACGGCGCAGTTACCTCGCATCGGACGGACAGATTATAATTGTCTGAAAATAAAAAAATAAACTTTTCAATCGAGCGACGACTTTTTTTAAAATCTTATTTTATTCGATATTGATCGTTGTATTTCTTCGGGGCGGACGTTCTATGACACTTCTTGAAGTTCAACGTTGATACACTAACTCAGTTTTTTTTTTTATTAGAGAGGGCAGATAACCCACTGGCCGAACACGCTGAGTTACCGTACCGGCTAAGACTTGAACCAAGGACCTCTCGTTCCACAGCTGCTCACGCTAACCACGGGACCACGGCGCTCCTGAGCTCACCATATCCTTGATGTTACCTGTCTTGCGCATGGACTACTCAGTTTGTATATTTGGCTTTTTTTTTTTTCATAGTTCCACACAACTTCCAGTTTTCTCGATTGATCTGTGTTCAGTTTTTCAAGGCCTGTCCACTGTGCCAACTTATAACTACATCTGACGGGGGGGGGGGGGGGGGGGGGGTGCGATAGGGAGGTTCCCTTGTCAGTATTTCCAAAAGAGAAACTACAATATGTAAACAGAACTAACAGCGGTGAATTACAAAAAAAGACTAACAATCGATGAACAAACTGTTTCACCCGGAATGTTGCTGTTGTGGTCTTCAGTCCTGAGACTGGTTTGATGCATCTCTCCATGCTACTCTACCCTGTGCAAGCTTCTTCATCTCCCAGTACGTACTGCAGCCTACATCCTTCATCTCTTGGTCTCCCTCTGCGATTTTTACCCTCCGCGCTGCCCTCTAATACTAAATTGGTGATCCCTTGATGCCTCAGAACGTGTTCTACCAACCGATGCCTTCTTCTAGTCAAGTTGTGGCACAAACTCCTCTTCTCCCCAATCCTATTCAATACCTCCACATTAGTTATGTGATCTACCCATATAATCTTCAGCATTCTTCTGTTGCACCACATTTCGAAAGCTTCTATTCTCTTCTTGTCCAAACTATTTATCCGCCATGTTTCACTTCCATACATGGCTACACTCCATACAAATACTTTCAGAAACGACTTCCTGACACTTAAATTTATACTCGATGTTAAATTTCTCTTCTTCAGAAACGCTTTCCTTGCTACTGCCAGTCTACATTTTATATCATCTCTACTTCGACCATCTTCAGTTATTTTGCTCCCCAAATAGCGAAACTCCTTTACTACTTTAAGTGTCTCATTTCCTAGTATAATTCCCTCAGCATCACCCGATTTAATTCGATTACATTCCATTATCCTCGTTTCGCATTTGTTGATGTTCATCTTATATCCTCCTTTCAAGACACTGTCCATTCCGTTAAACTGCTCTTCCAAGTCTTTTGCTGTCTCATAATTAGAATGTCATCGGCAAACCTCAAAGTTTTTGTTTCTTCTCCATGGACTTTAATACCTATTCCAGAATTTTCTTTTGTTTCCTTTACTGCTTGCTCTATATACAGATGGAATAAAATCGGAGGAGACGCTACAACCCTGTCTCACTCCCTTCCCAACCACTGCTTCCCTTTCATGTCCCTCTACTCTTATAACTGCCATCTGGTTTCTGTACAAATTGTAAATAGCCTTTCGCTCCCTGTATTTTACTCCTGCCACCTTTAGAATTTGAAAGAGAGTATTCCAGTCAACATTGTCAAAAGCTTTGTCTAAGTCTACAAATGCTAGAAATATAGGTTTACCTTTCTTTAATCTTTCTTTTAAGATAAGTCATAGGGTCAGTATTGCCACATGTGTTCTAGTATTTCCACGGAATCAAAACCGATCTTCCCCGAGGTCGACTTCTACCAGTTTTTCCATTCGTCTATAAAGAATTCGCATTAGTATTTTGCAGCTGTGACTTATTAAACTGATAGTTCGGTAATTTTCACATCTGTCAACACCTGCTTTCTTTGGGATTGGAATTATTATATTCTTCTTGAAGTCTGAGGGTATTTCACTTGTTTCATACATCTTACTCACCAGATGGTAGAGTTTTGTTAGGCCTGTCTCTCCCAAGGCTGTCAGTAGTTCTAATGGAATGTTGTCTACTCCCGGGGCCTTGTTTCGACTTAGGTCTTTCAGTGCTCTGTCAAACTCTTCACGCAGTATCATATCTCCCATTTCACCTTCCTCAACCTCCTCTTCCATTTCCATAATATTGTCCTCAAGAACATCGCCCCTGTATAGACCTTCTATATACTCATTCCACCTTTCTGCTTTTCCTTCTTTGCTTAGATAATAATTGTCTGAAAATAAAAAATTTAACTTTTCATTCGAGCGAAGACTTGAAGCAAGGACCTCTCGTTCGGCAACTGCTCACGCTAACCACAGGACCAAAGCGCTCCTGAGCTCGCCACATCCTTGATGTTGCCTATGTTGCGCATGGACTACTCAGTTTGTATATTTTGCTTATTTTTTCCATAGTTCCACACATCTTCTTCCTGTTTTCTCGATTGATCTGTGTCCAGTTTTTCAAGGCTTATCCACTGTGCCAACTTATAACTAAGTCTGACGGGGGTGTGATGGGGAGGTTTCCTTGTCAGTATCTCCAAAAGACGAACGACAAAATGTAAACATATCTAGCAGCGGTGAACTACAAATAAAAACTGACAATCGATAAACAAACTGTTTCACTAGGACTGCCAACATGCAACACAAAAACGATACGAGCTTATGCATCTGCCTCAGAACGACTACAGAATCACACCCGATACCCCAATAACGACAGAGGTGACGTTTAAGGAGAAAGTGAAAAAAAGTCGGTTGTGAGTGCGACTCAATGGATCGCGAGGCTGCTATTAACCGGCCGTTGCGCGCCAATTACAGGCTCCGGAAGCGGGGCCCGGGCCTGCGGTGCGGTGCGGCCGTGTGGCCGCGAGGAGAGCCACGGAGACTGGCGGCGGGAGCGACCGGGTCATGGCTGGCACATATCGCCGTAATTCCGCCACCGTCCCTAACAATAATTGGGAACAATTGGCAGCGATCCGGAGCCCAGCCTGACCCTGGGACCCCGCTTCCGACGGCAATCCGTCCGCCGTTGGTCGCCACTCGCCGCCGACACTCACACCGCGCCATCCGCCGCAGCGCGCCGGCAGGTAAGCACCGACAACTTAGGCTCTGCGGGCGACGTTCTGCCGCGCCGCGCCATCTCATAACTCCGTGTACCGATCACAATCCTACAACGCACAGTAACGATAGTGATCTTTCCTGGGGATGTTGCTTCTTACCTTTCAATCGCAGATGACATTTTACTCAAGTCGATTACGTAAACATCGTGCAGATAGTTGTGAACCTTGTAGTGGTGTGGTAGCAACGACAAATAAGTGCGAATGTTTTGATACTTTTTTACGTGCCATCAACTGAATATCTTTTTCAATAAAAATGATCAAATCTATAATTCGTCAAAATCTTTTCTCACACATCTCGTTTCTATGACATCATACTTTAGACTAGAAAAATTTCGATACCAATTTGCAACTTTTTCCTGTTGGTATTAGAACTGTTCTTCTCTAACGCCACATTTCTAGTGTTCTGCAAAGTCTACAGTGGACACGATAACCTGATGTCTCTCAGTATATCACTGTGACTTTAATGCACGTCAATCAATACACTAGTCTTGACACAAGGTTTTTTGTATATACAACGTTCCGCCGCGCCGCGCGATGTGGTAACTCTGTATACCGATCATATTAGCCTTTCTGATTTAGACACTGATGAATGCTGTAAATGTGGTGTTAACGAAGAACGATTCTAACTCCAACAACAAAAAGTGGCAAACTCATATAGAAATTTTTATAACCTAATATATATATATATATATATATATATATATATATATATATATATAGTTTATTCTACTGCAGAGCATAAAGAATAAATCTGTCGTGTATAAAAAGTGAGTAAGGAATTATACCCATTTGTTCAATGACATAATCAATTAATCAATCTCTTTATTCATCCATTAACAATATACATTGTATGGATGTAGTCAATTACAATACAGTTTCTTATCTTTAATATGTTTCAAAAACTTGGATAATAAATACAAATATTTTATATCAGTATATATAAATAATATTACTTTTCCATATTCAGTTATTCTTCAGTGCTAAAAAAACAATGTGATAGTAAAAATTGTTCAAGATCTACCTTGAATTTATGAAAGTCTTTAATTTTCTTTATTGTAGAAGGCAGTGCACTAAAAAGGATTTTGGGCTGGTACTTTACACTTTTTTGGTAGAGTGCTCCTTTGTGGGTGTCTCTGTGTAAATCATCCATGTTCCTTGTTTCATGGCTATGAACTTGATTATTTCATGTTGAAAATTCCTGGTGTTTTTTTTTCAGAAAGCGTACACATTCATAGATGTATAGGCTAGGAAGAGTCTTTATTTTAAATTCTTGAACTATTTCTCTGCATGACACTCTGCAGGGAACCACTTTCATTATTCTAATAGCCCTTTTTTGAAGTTTGTTTTGCTGTACCTGTATTTCCCCTGAAGGTCACACCATATCTAAGCAAACTGTTCATGTAAGCATCATAGGCACACAGCAATGATTCAGTGTTGCAGCATTCCTGAAGCATTATTAGCACATAACAACAGGTACTCAATTTTTTACTCAAAACTTCTAGATGCTTTTCCCATCTCAAGTGCTCATCCACCCATATACCGAGGAATTTTGTGTATGGAGCTTGTGCAATAACATGGTTCCCTAATTCAGCTGTAAGATATCATATTAGCCTGTCTGATTTAGACACTGATGAATGCTGCAAATGTGGTGTTAATGAAGAACAGTTCTAACACTAACAACAAAAAGTGGCAAATTCATCTTGAAATTTTTATAACCTAAAATATAATGTCGTAGAGATAATATCAATGAGGAAAAATATTGGATGAATTTACAGCCTGGATCGTGTAAAATTTATAAATGTAGTTCTTCTCAAGAATGGTTTATTATACTGCAGTTCAGAAAGAAAATAGCTCTGTCATGTCTGAACAGTGAATAGGGAATTAGTTGTGTGTATTCAACACAGGGTTTCATGACTGCTGTAGACTTTGTAGAATGCTGCAAAAGGAACATTTGTGTCCATATAAACAATCTCACCAATTGAAAAGTAGAATATATATACTATAGTGGTGTGATACTGAAACTAACTCTCTCTCTCTCTCTCTCTCTCTCGCTCTCTCTCTCTCTCTCTCTCTCTCTCTCTCACACACACACACACACACACACACACACACACACACAATGTTCAGATCAAACATAACTTTTCTTTGGTACATCACTGATACACATGATACATTTTAATTGTGTAAGTTCAGAAATTTCTTTCCTCACAAGCACACACCTAAGTTAGAGCAATTATTGTAGTTTAAACAAACATTTGGAAAAGCTTGTACCTTAGTTTTTGTTTCAAATGTTTGTCTTTAGTCTGATAGTCCTCTCTTCTTGTATACCATTGTTACTCTGTATAAAGACACTAATAACTATTTTCATATAGTTAACAATAAAATAGATGGAATTACATAAATTCCTGCCACATTTTCCATATTGTATGAGTATTTACTGTTGTGTATAAATATGTATACCATCACAACTGAATTACAACAATTACTCTGTTTTATGGCATTTTTGATGTTAACAATAGTATATTAACTATTTTCTAAATAGCTTACTGCACAGATATTATGCAGTGAAGAGTCATGTTAACAAAAAGTTTAACATTTCTGTAAATTAGTAGCAGTGGTGAAATGTAACTTACCAGGTGTGTACTCACCAACTGTCTATAGACTATCCAGTGCATCCATTGTGTGGTGTATGCTTGTATTTACTCATTTCACTGTATGTAATGATCTAGGGATTTGCTTTATAGTATTAATCTACAAAATAGTAGTTGTTTCCATTGTTGTTTTATATTAACGAACCCATTATCAAATTCATTTATACTTTGAATTTCATTACAATAGGTAAGCCCCTCTGTCCTTGTGTACTAATTATTTCCATAAAACAATTTCAGTGCCTGCGTGGGCTATGGGATCTCTTTTGGAAATATTTCCACTATGGAGATTGGATTGCTTACTATTTTTAGTGGCAACAGTAGGGGTGCTCTACGCTTATATGATGTGGAAATACAGGCACTGGCAACTACAAGATGTACCTTTTGTGAAACCAGTATTATTCTTTGGAAATATTGGTGATTATATCACAAGAAAGAAAGCCCTTAGCTCTGTGTATCAAGATTTGTACATGTAAGTAGGAGAAGAAAAACTGTAGTACCATAATATAAAAGTATTGCAGAAATTAATAGATACTAATTTAAAGAAGTTATATTATCAAGAAACGGAAACATTTTTATGTGGAAAGAAAATAGCTGCTACTTTAATATAATATTGTTTTTTTTTATGTGATTTACCAAGCTCCTTTTTAATACTGTCATTAAAAGTAAAAATGGAACAATTTCTTGAAAAGAAACTACACTTGAACATAAAATATCAGCCCAATTTTTCTGTTGAACACAATGGTTTTGCAGGAAGCTGGAAGACCATCGATATGGTGGTTTTTACAAGTGTCATCAACCGGCAATTTTATTGCGAGATCTGGAGCTAATAAAGACAGTTCTAGTTAAGGAATTCCACAATTTTAGTGACAATGAATTCCAAGTGAGTGAAGAAGTTGACCCAGTAGTTGGAAAAATTCCATCTGCACAGCATGAGGAAAGGTATGCCATGATATCATGTGCTCTTATATCTCTCTTGCTTCAGTGTTTCAATAACTGTGTTGTCAGATTTGTGTACTTGTGTAGTGGTTGTGGTGAACATGAAAAAAGTGAGGGAAATATGAGTAATGATATGATATGGAGAATGCACATAATTTTTTGTGGATATTAAAATCAGCACTTTTCTATCTTTGCAGATGGAAAGTCACAAGAAATCTTTTAACTCCAGCAATGACAGTAGCAAAAATTCGACCAATATTCCCTCTGATGATGGAGGTTACCAAGGAGGCCTTGGTATACTTAGAAAAATTGCCAGAAGCCAGGAGTCAAGGTTTGGTATACATATACACTGAGTTGGCAAAAAGTCATGGGATAGCAATATGCATATATACAGATTGCCATAATATAACATACAAAAGGTATACAAGGGCAGTGCATTGGCAGAACTGTCATTTTTACTCAGGTAATTCATGTGAAAAGGTTTCCAATGTGTTTATGGCTGCATGCCACGAATTAATAGACTTTGAATGCATAATGGTACTTGGAGCTAGATGCTTGGGACATGCCATTTTGAAAATTATTAGAGAATTCAGTAGTTTTCTACTCACAGTGTCAAAAGTATGCCAAGAAACCACATTTCAGGCATTAGCTCTCACAATGGGCAGTGCAGTGACTGATGGACTTCTGTAACAACCAAGACCAGTTATGTTTTCATAGAGTTGGCAGTGCTAGCAGACAAGCAACACTATATGAAATAACTGCAAAAATGAGCTATGGCAGCAGGTGACCATCACGACTGCCCTTGCTAAGAACACATTACCTGCATCACCTAACTGGGCTTGTGACCAAATCGACTGGACCCTAGATGACTGGGAAACCATGGCCTAATCAGGTGAGTCCCTATTTCTGTTGGTAAGAGCAGATGCTAGTGTTCAGTGTGGCATGGATCCTGTGAAGCAATGGACCCAAGTCATCAACAAGACACTGCACAAGCTGGTGGCTCCATAATGATGTGGGCTGTGTTTACATGCAATGGGCTGGGTCCTCTGGATGTTCTGCTATGTGGAGATGATTTTCAGCCATTCATGGATGTCATGTTCCCAAAAAATGTTGGAATTTTAATTGATGACAATGCACCATATAACTAGGCCATAAGTGTTCACAGATGGTTTGAAGAACATGCTGGACAATTTGAGTGAATGGTTTGGCCACGCATATCACCCAAAATGAATACCATAAAACGTTTATGGGACATAATGGCCAGTTTGTGCACAAGATCTTGCAATGGCAACATTTTTCACAATTATGGATGGCTATAGAAGCAGCATGGCACAATATTATTGCAGGAGAGTTCCAACAACTTGTTGAGGCCATGCCAAGTCGAGTTGCTGCACTAGTCCAAGAATATTAGGTGGTATCTCATGACTTTTGTCACCTCAGTGTATTACATACTTTAAATGTTAAATGGTTGCAGTCTGGTTGCATGTATAATAGATGCCTTTGGTTTTATCTTTTATGCCATTAAGTACTGCAGTACATTTCATTATTGGTATCATTTGAAAATTAGGCATTAAATAAGCGCATAAACAAATTTGTGAACACTGTAACTTACTTCCCAAATTTTCTTCATCAGAGTGAAAACACTCAAACACACACACACACACGCACGCACGCACACTCACACACACACACACACACACACACACACACACACACACACACACACACACACTTTCTTCACTTGTTTACTGTTGTATAAGGTTCCATTGACATTGGATGTAAACCCGGATGGCATGATAAAGGAGAGACTTTGGGGCTACTGAGTGACTTGAAGTAGTCATCTGTCACTAGAACTAAGTGGAATTCACAAACTTTTGCTGAGTGTTACATTACTAACATAAGTTTGCTATGGCTAAGTAAGACTGTGAGGGCGGGGGGTGAGTCGTGTTTGGGTGGCTCAGTTGGTAGAGCACTTGCCCACAAAAGGCAAAGGTCCCGAGTTCGAGTCTCAGTCCGGCACACAGTTTTAATCTGCCAGGAAGTTTCATAACAGCACACACTCCGCTGCAGAGTGAAAATCTCATTCTGGATAAGTTTGCTATGCTGCACACAAACATAAAAAACCACAGATGAAACATCTCATACAACTGATAAAAAAGCTGCTACATTGAAATTTGTAGTATTTCTTCATAGTACTGGTATTTGCTATTCAGTTCTCTTAAGATGCTTGACATACATGACTACACTGATAACTTTATAAGAAAAAGCATTCTATTCACTGTAAGGAAAGAGGTAATGTACATTGGGCATCATTATCTATTAACAGGAATCATCAATTTCTAATATGATGTACTGGTAAACAAGTAAGTTGTTTTGGGAGTTACTTCTTTTATTATTTTATTAAATTTGAAAGGCTGCCAGACACTTAAGTGTCATTTGCAAAGTATCCATGTAGATGTAGACTTACATATGAGTTTACATAACGCTGTTTTGAACTGAATGGTTGGATAAATATATACAGAGAGCAAGGCCTTGTATCACAGATGTGAAAATTACAGAATAAATTCATTAATTCTTTCATCAGCATTACCACAGCAGGACTAATAGCAACAAAGAAATATCAAAATTGAATTTATAAATTCACATATCTATTAATAGAATATATCATGCAGCTGGAAAAAAAAACAATAAAATAAGCCTGCAATAGGAAGAAGAAAATATAAAAGAAAGACATGAAGATATAAAATATAATTGATGAATAAAACAAAACTAAAAATAGTATATCGAGCAAACAATATAGAAAGAGAGGATTCAGTGAGTACGGCATACAGACAAATGAAAATGGAAAAGAAGAAAGAATTTATGAAATCAGAAGAGAGTAACAATATAACATTATATTACAAGTTAAATCAAACGCAATGACAAGTTACTTTTTACACCAAACACAAAAGGATAAGTTGTGCAAATGTGATAAAAATTGGAGGTAGACAAATTAATGAATTTCTTAAAATAAAATAATAAATGAAGCATCATTATTCAAGGACTATTAACCTTACTTTTTGATATGGCAAGGCCTTAACTTAGCATTGTTCCAATGGGCGCAGAAAGTAAAATTCACATGTAGCTACAAGCTTCATTGATCATAGTGTGTTTGCTGGCACTAGTCCTCAAAGTGAATGATTTCACCAGATGGACTGAACAAAACGTGTTCCTCACCATCCTGTTACTATCATTACCCTTCGTTTATTCCTTCTTATTGTCCTCACCCTAATGGCCCAGTACTTAATGTCTTTGGTTAGTAATCTCTGTGCATACAAAACTATGACAAAAGAAGGGAGTAATTGAGGTTCAAGAAGCCATTGGATATACAGCACAAGCAGAGATGAAAAGGTCAGCTTGTTGATGAAACAATTAGATAGATGAATGTAATTGTTAAGTTGGGAAATCAGTGGTATAAGCTAGTGAGGTAAAATTCAACCAGACACCCAAAGAAACAAATCTGTGAAAGATGAGAAGATAATTGAAACAAACTAAACAAGAAAGTCAGTAAAATAATGTTGTCATATAACTGAGGGTATAAACACAAAAACTGAAAGTAATTTCCCTGAAGAAAAGCTTGAAATTGTTAGACAATGAAATAGAAATGTGAAGACCCTCATAGTGACAACAAAAATGCTACTTAGTTGACATGAGTATACCAAACAATTGCTTCATGTAAAAGAGGAGTCTGATAACATTATTATAAAAGACCAGTGGGTTGGCATAAAAGAACTATATGATCCAGTTATTCATTCAGTTTGACATAACACTGAGTCAAGTAAAAATAATCAGCAGATTTTTTTTTAGTTCTCTTTGGAGCCACTGAACTATGCAGGGCCTAGGGATATTGAAGTCTCAGATTTCTTGATATGGTCCCAAAAAAGCTATGAAATGAATGACAAAATCAGATTGCCATGAAATAGATAATTATATTCATTTATTTACACTGTTGAAGCAGATTTTAAAGTTCAGAATATACTTTTAATTCTATATTCAACCTAAAAGCTGTCAAAGTTACTTACTTTGTCAGTTACTTGGTGCTATGCATGACAAATTTCAAGAAGAAAGAATAACTGGTCAATATTCACCATCAGGAGACAAAATTCTAAGTGCTGCTAATAGAGACATATAAATGCAGAACAGAAACTATTATAGTTTCAGAGCTTTTTGTTCCTGCCTCAGGGAGGAATGAGGAGTAGATTGGGGAAAACTTTAACTGTGAAGATCATAAAATTCTATGTAGAAAATTGAAGTCTTTTGGCACTAACAGCATGTTAACTCCATAACAACAAGCAGAGGATGTATGACAGACTATGTAACAAAGTGGCACTGTGTCACCCCACACAACCTCCACGACATCCTAGTCCATCCCTATGCCACTCACGATCCCAACCCCTTGCCACAGGGATCACTTCCCCGTGAAAGACCCAGCTGCGAAATCTGCCCAGTCTCCCCACCCAGCACTTCCAGTTTCAGTTCTGTCACAGGTTTATCCTACTCTATCAGTGGCTGGGCCACCTGTGAAAGCAGCCTTGTTATTTACCAGCTCTGCTGCAATTAATGCAGAACTTTCTGTATGGCTGTGACTACCAACCAGCTGTCCATTAGAATGAATGGCCACCACCAAACTGCAAAGCAGACCACACTGTGGCACAGCATGCTTATGAAAGTAACACACTTCATTTCAGTGGCTGCTTCATTACCTGAGTCATTTGGATCCTGCCCTTCACCACCAGCTTTTCTGGAGTGTGTGCATGGAAGTTATCCTTACAACATATTCTTCGCTCCTGTCATTATCCCAGCCTCAAACTGTGGTAGCATACTCTACCCACACCCTCCACCCAACAGTTTCCAGCAGTCTCTGCCCTATCACCTCCCCATTCTCATCTGCCATCCTATTTGTTTGTCACCCTCTGCCATTGCATCCTCCAACCTTTCCTTGTTTGTCTCCTTTTTTGGTCCATTCCTCCCACCTTTCTGTCACACAATCTTCTGACACTATGCCTGTTGGTATTTTAGTCCCTGCACACTCCATCAGAGAGTGCTCCGCTCTTCCCTGCCCCCTATGCTACCATCCCTTCCTGTTCCTCATCCCTCCAGATTGCTGCTTCTATTGTGCATGATAGTTGTGTTTTGCTCCAAGCTTCAGGAGTTGGTGGTCATCTATTCATGATGTGTGCTTGCTTGTGTGAAAGACTGGTGTATGCTTCTCTTTTTCTGGTGAAGACTGTGGCCAAAAGCTCATGTGTAAGTGCCGTTTAATTGTGATTATCTGCAACTTAACATATCATCTTTATGGTAAGTAGCAATCTATCTCTTCCTACATTGTTAGACTATGTCACAGGTACAAAAATAAGCTCAGAATGGCATACACAATGTGTAGAGTGCCAGAGAGATTTGTACTGGACCAACTTTTGTTTCTAACATGCAGAACTGATCTTTGAATGACTCTAAACAACATTTCAAAAACTGTAGTGTTTTCTGGAAACACAAACATACTAATCAAGGACCCAAACTCAGTACCAGCAGACGCATCTCAGACATGGATAAACTAATCTGGAGGCTCATTTCAATGTGCTGTGCCCTTAGAAGCATGCTTCACTGTGCCACTGCATTGACTTAAAGTCAAGTGTTGGCTTATTTTACACATTTTCATGCTGTGTTCTATAATTATCTTCTTGGATAGTGCAACCAAAGTAAATTGACTTGTACTTGGTCACTGGTACACGGCAATATAGACCAGAGGGCAGCGCCATCATGCACTCCTGCTGTGGCGCCACACTGAGTTCCAATCTGTTGCCATCTAGATGACACTCACAATAAAGGACCAATTTCTGCCTCTGTTACAAGACTGTCAAAGCAGCATGTGAAGCTATATCTTCATTCTGACATCTGGGTCTGGATAGAAACTATATATATCAAGCATCTGCTGCAAGTGATATCAGCTGCCCCAGTGGACACCAATATCTGAAACAGTTTTCCTTGTCATAATGCAAAATTATTCTGATGGTCATAGTGTGTAAGCAAAACCAAAACATGGTGACTCTCATACAATTTACACATCGATATCAGTTGCAGTTCACATCTGACTCATCTCACACAAAGTTCACATCCTGGTGGCTACTGTTATACATTTCCAGTCTACATCAGCTGATGATTCTTCGTTCACTACCAATCAACAAGCCACTGTTTATGAGTGTTCAACGGACTGTTCAATACCAAGTGCCTAGTGAAGTTATTTGTCAGAGACAGAACACAGTACTCTCAAAAATGGCAGTTCAGCTAAATATTTATGGATTAGATGGCTATCTTCAGCTTGAAGCTGAGTATTACTTTAAACAAACTTAATAAATGTTTATTATTTGACCCACTTTCTGTTGTTCATCTTTCGTATGTTTTAGAGCCCTGTGTTTACATAAAGTTACAAAATACACAGACCAGCTACCTTATACAATATGGGTTGAACACAGATTATGATCACTCACACTGGTGGTGCTGCAGAGACAGCTGAAACAAACAGTTGGTTCATCTGGGCAATGATGGCACCATTCATGAAGCAAAGTCCAGAGAGTAGGAAAAATTGTCATAAGCATTTGCAAAAAGTCCAAGGAGTGATCTGAGTTGAAAAACATAAACACAGCCAAAGTCAGTCACTCTACTCTCAACGGCATATAATGAAGACTTCAGAGAAAAGTGAGAACAGCCAGATATGTGTGGGGGCAGTGATATTGATAGACACTGTTAATTTCATGCTTGAGGTGGCAGTGGGAACCTCTACACAGGCTAGCTGTGTTTGTGGTATGAAGCCACAGTATCTCTGGCCTTTCCTGTGTATTGATGCCAAAACTGGGTGGGGAATCCAAATCACTGTCAGATACTAAAAATTGCTTCCCTGTTGAGGGTTCAGAATGGAATTATGTACTCTGGTGGTAAGATATTCACACTCTCACTTAATATAAAGCAAAAAATTGGGACTCCCAACCAATTCAAAAGAATACCTCATTAGACAGACTTTCTACAAATTGTCTGAATATCCAGACTCAGGTGTTTAAAATATCTGTTATCTACGTGGCAAATATCAATATTCATTATAAAGTTGCATGACAGGTTATAATGAACTATAAATAGGGCTCAGTGTACATAAACGTAAAAATATTTTCTTTGAAAAATATCATTTCTACTTAAGTAAATGTTAATTTACTAATAGCAGATAAACAGCAGCTTTGCAAGAAGGCTGAGACAGCAGTTTCTTTTAAAAGTAGCAGTTTTATTACTAACTTACTTCATTAAATTTTGATGGCATAAGTTTGAACAGTATTAAATAGTATAGTGATAGATTGCCATTAGAACAATATAGAGGTTAAGTTTCTATGATGTATTTGTTTCATGTTAATGTATATCTTGACTCATTCCATATTCCTGAAGGTTCTTCTTCTTGAAGGAATCTACAGAAAATGATGAATGAATGAATGATTGGGAAGGCAGGGCAGGCTCTCAGGCCCCAGTTTCAGAGAGAGGTGCTACATGTAAAACACGAGAAAGAAATTCTTATGTATATTTATTTCTGTTAAACTGTTGTATCATCTCTGGTGAAAAATTCTATCAACTGGATTAACTTAACAATGAAGCAGATTTTTGTAGTGTACATGAAAAGCTTAGTGTAGATGAAAAACTTATTATAAAATTTGTGTTCCACAGTGCACTACATTGACAGTTAAATTTATCTGAAAATTCTGCATAGTGATGGAATAAAAGTAATTACCATTAAAATATTTCTTATTGAGAGGTAGTTCAAGCTTTTTAATCATTGTCATTGGTTTTCCCTCTAGATGGTGTGGATATTAAGCAGTTTTCACTTCAGTTTGCAACAGATATCATTGCTTCAAGTGTCTTTGGTCTTAAAGGAAATGCTTTCAGAGACCCAGAGGCTGATTTTTGGAATATGGCACAAAACATAGTAGTACCAAATTTATGGAAAGACCTGAAGCATTTTGTAGTTGTTAAAGCACCAAAGCTTGCTGAAATTCTCGGATTCAGGTGAGTGAAATAAGATCTTGCTGAGGGAACTGGAACCATTTTTCAGTATAAGATACACACACACATACACACACACACACACACACACACACACACACACACACACACACACACACACTTCAGCAGTAATGTTGTTTCTAGCATGATTGGCTGTTTAGACTGAAGAAGGCAGAACATCAAAATGGTAGAGGGTTGTGTAAGGGACATATAACAGACTAAAGCTTGGAGTCAGGAGGATGATAACCAATGGCAGATTGGCAGGGGATGAGAGAGTGTGTAGAGGATGAGATGGAGGATGGATACAGTGGGCGTGGACTGGGTCACAGCAGGAACTAATTTTATCCAGCGTGTAGTACCTGACCAATAATTCATAATGACCAGACATGTCTAACCTTATTTTGGTTAAGAAATTTTCAGAGGCACTAATAATTTGCCCGTACTACATTTTGAAATTTGCAACCTGGAAACAGCTTGATAGTTATGCCTGTAGACAAAGTTTACAACAGTATGATTATGAACTGCAGTAATGATTAGAATGAAGGATTTCTATGATCAATAGACATATTTACTTAGAAGCCTTATCCTAATGGCCTTATCTTAGAAGTACATGGTGACTGTCAGTGTGTTCAAAACATTTTGTGTCAATGGTTATTATGTTCCCATCAAAATCATCTATGTCGTTATAAACCAGGACCAGTGATGTGATACCTATGGTATACTTTTTTCATTGTCTTCTATAAGGTGCAACTGATTCCTTGTTCCTCACAGTGAATATCATATCTATAGACACTCTCATATTCTCATTACCATGATCTTACTGCTACTAAACCTATCCTTACCAATGTAAACAATATGTTGTACAGTTCACAACTAAACTTCATGTTTAAGCTTTTTTTTAAAAAAGATTTTAACAACAAAATGAAAGGATAGATGCTGCTCATCGCATAGAGGAGCAATTGAATTGCCATCAAGTACAGTGAAATAGACTGCAAATATTATTCAACTATCCAATGTAGGCAAGAAAACTCAAAGACATTCCCATAGGCTCAACTCACACACAAATGTCTACTGTCATCTCCAAGCATTAAAGCTCAAATCTGGCCATGTCTAAGGAGAGCAACAATCTTTGCTGGGGAGGTTAGTGGTAGTACAGAAAAGGTATGGGGCAAGGAGGAGGAGAGGTGCAGGTTAGGGGTGGGGGAAGGTGTCAGTGATGCCTCTGGAAATGAACAGAACATGGTTGTGACCAGATAGTGGACTGGTGGATGCAGCATCAGGACACTGTGCACTGTGCTCTGAGGAACGGGATGGGGATGGGGGAAGGGGGGGGGGTGAGGAGAAGGAAGAGGAGAGAAATGTGAAAGGGGAAAGGGATAGTGAGGTCTGCTGGCAGGCCAGAAGGCATGAGTGTGAACAGAGAATAGGATAGGCAGCTGGAGGACTGGTATTGGTGAAGGTTGACGCCAAGGAATATGTATTGCTGAGAGAGTTCCCACTTGTGCATTTCAGAAAGGCTAGAGTTGGTGAGAAGAATACAGATGGAAAAGGCCATGAAGAAATAGCCATTGAAATCAAGTAAATTGTGTTGTGTGGCATGCTCAGTGATTGGTTGGTCCAGCTATCTCTTGGCTGCAGCTTGGTGGGACCATTCACATGGACAGACAGACTGTTAGTTGCAGTGCCCATGTAGAATGCAGTACCCTGCTTGCAGCTAAACTGTAGATTGCATGGCTGTTTTTGAAGGTGGCCATGCCTTTGATGGGGTAAAAGATGCCTGTGACAGGACTGGAGTTGGTGGTAGTGGGTGGATGTCTAGAAAAGGTCTTGTGTCTAGGTTTGTTTTGGGATTGTGAGCCATGTGGCAAGGTGTCAGTTGAGGAATTATGTGTCATCATAATAGCTCAACTTTGTGTGTATAATTGATGATTAGCTGTGCGATTGGTATGTGTTTGTCCACTTGATTATGAAATTTTCAATGGTTTGGGAGCAGAGGTGGAACAGGGAAAGACAAGGATATTGTCTAAGTAGGATGGGCACTAGAATGCCACTGTGGAATAGTTGGGGATAATAGTGGATAGAATATTTCTCATTTGAGGGAATGACAGGAGGTAGTCGAAACTCTGGTGGAGAATGTGATTCTGTGGCTCCAGTTGGTAGTGCCACAGAGTCACAAGAGTGATACTCCAATGAGGATGTGCAGTAACTGTGTGGGGATGATAGGTGACTGGAGGGACAAGACACAAGAGATCTGTTTCTGGACAAGGTGTGGAGAATAAATTCACCATTTTTGGAGAGAGATTGTTTGTCACTACAGATGTGACAACCATGGGTGGCTAAGCTGTATGGAACGGACTTCTTGGTGTGGGAAGGGTGATAGCTGTTGAAGTAGAAGTATTAAGGGTGGTTGACAGGTTTGATGTGGACAGAGATACTGGAGTAGCCATACCTGAGATGGAGGTCAATATTGAGAAAGGTTGTTTGTTGGGCTGAAGAGGTCCATGTGAAGCAAATTGAGGAGAAGATGTTGAGGATCTGGAGGAATGGGGATAACATGTTCTGATTCTCAGTTCAGATCATGAAAATGTCATTAATAATTCTGAACTAGGTGACCGATTTGGGTTTCTCGATGGTTAGGCATAGGATAGTGCCATGAAAATTCCCATTGCTGTAACAAAAATTTAAGGGACTCCCTCAAAGGAGTTGTGGGTGACAATATAGTTGGTCATGGTGATAAGAAAAGAGGTTACAGGTCTGGAGTTGCAGGGTTGTTGTGAAAAGTGTTGTTCAATAGCGGCAAGTCCATGGGTGCTGGGGATGTTAGTGTAGAGAACGGTGGCATTGACAGTGATGAGCAGGGAACTGAGTGATAAAGGAAAAGGAACTGTGGAGCATTGGTAGAGGAAATGGTTGGTATGTTTAATGCAGGAGGGGTTGGCTACAAGTAATTAGCTGAAGGATGCTGAACTATGCAGATACTCTCTCTGTGGTGGCACTGTAGCTGGCCACAGCAGGGCATCCTGGCGGTTTGGGTTTGTGCATGTAGAAGGTAGACAGGATGTGGGTAGTGATGGTGTGAGGAGGGAGATAAACTCAAGGGAGAGGTTCTGTAATGGACGTAGGGATTTGAAGAGGGACTCGGGGAGGTTTTGAGATGGACTTGGAGATTTGAGAAGAGACTGGGGATCCTACTAGATTTTTAGAAAGGGGTCAATGTGGCAGGGATTTTAGTTGGACATTTCTGACAGCTGGTGAGTGCTTCAAACAGGTGATCCCTGCAGTGCATAACTACATTGGATGAGCCTTTGTTGGCAGGTAATGTTATAAGGTAGGCATAAGTTTTTAGGTTGTGAATTGCAGTTCATTGTATGAATGTGAGGTTTGTTTCCATGTCCAGGAGTTTGAGGAATATTGTTGGTGCATGGCTGAGGTTAGGAAGTTCTGCAGAATTAAAAGTGGATGATTTTGCAGTGAGGATGGATTGTGGTTATAAGGAGGAGTAAACTGAGTCAGACAAGATTCAGTATTGGTTTTGAATTGAGTTTGATTGGTAAGACTAGTGCCAGAAAGTGACCCACAGCAGAGGAAAAGTTAAAACAATTAATTTACTCACCTTGCATATTGTCTCAAGTTCAGGGTGGAGTGCTATAATCTTTCATGAAAGTCATGAAATTTGTTGAAAATTTAAGGTGTAGATAATTAAATGAAGAATGATTTTCCAACAACAAATCCATTAACTTACTTCTTATATGTGAAGGAAAATGAGTGTATTTTATTACATCTTTTCTTCTGTGATGGGTATGTATGTAACCATTTTTATAATACGACAATTAATACTTTTATGACACTCTCTTTTGAAGTGCCAATTTGATAACAGACCTGTGTAAAGAACCTCATATCACATCCATAGACCATATCATGTATAATTTGTTACTTCATGTGCTCCTCCATACACAATATCAGCCTACAGAGCCTGTGAGTGTTGATACAGTTTGGGGTTGCAGCTGGATTCACCCATCTTGCACTTAGGATGAGTAGCAGATGCTTACAAAAAAATAAAATTGCATCTCCAATATACAAACTAACTAAAGCTCCAGCCTGAACCCCCCATGCACTCCACATGTTTCAGGGGTCATAGTGATCAAAAGTAGCCATTTTCTCATCATCTGTTTCAAAGCAATTAACAAAATTTTTATGAGTTAGATCCATAGTAGACAAATGCCTTCTTATCTTAACAAAACATTATTACTTTTCTTAAACACTTTTCAGTTGCTTTCACACACAGCAATCCCTGTTTGCACTGACATCCACTTGTACAACAGCTCTAGATGGATCCCCAGATTAGAACTTTTAAACACAAACAATTCTACAGTTGTGATAACTGCTGTCTGTCCCATACTAAAAGATTCTTCCTCATCTGTCTTCACACCCATTGCTGTGTCAGTAATGATGAGCTCTCTATGTCCACGTATGCTGAATATCTCATGAAGGCTATTACAGTAAGCAAATATCACCTCTCTCTCTCTCTCTCTCTCTCTCTCTCTCTCTCTCTCTCTCTCTCTCTCTCTCTAATATGGAAATGGAAAAAGAATACGAACAATATTAGAAGTGGAGCCTAAGTAAGAACAGCAATTGCAGGGCTGAGAGACATACATATTTATCATACAGCTGAAAGAAGTTTTTTATACATTTTTTAATTCAGGTCTACACCAGTTGTTCCTCCTTCAGTGACTGGTAAGTAGATGTTCCATTTCTTGTTTGTCTATACATATATTTAGTCATTTTATGTATCTATTAATATACACAATAAATTACCACATAAGTACAAAAAATTTAATTTCCATATCAATTTGCAAGGAAACTGATAACTGAACAGTTTGTTGAAGGAAAATACTAATCCCAGGAGCAGATTTTGAGTTGTTGCATGTTATGTGTTGGAATAAATACAAAGAAAAGAATGTAAATGCAATAAGACAAAACAGTTTTATGCAGAAAACAGTTCTATCTATCAGTACATGTGGAATTACTTCTTACCAATATGTGATGCATTCAAGTATACTGCAGATAAGGTGATCAGATTCATCATAAATGAATTGAGGGTTAGCACTTTCCTATGTTGAATCCTTCAATTTACTGATATATTAAAAGAGATAAATTCTACCAAGCACAGTTATGTTGACAAGATTAACAGATACTTCTAAATGCAGTTTATGGAAATAGAAAGAAATATTTACCACCTACTTAAGTGAAATGAACTAACATCACTGTGTAGTGTTTAAAATAGCATGATTAAGGCACCCCACTGAGTAATAAATTCGATTCAGGTGACTGACAAAACTTCAGAGATGAAGTGCAGTAGTGAGTGACTGAGCAAAAAACAGGAAACACTAGAATGATGTGAAGATTTAGACAAAGACAGATAAGCCAAAAATATCAACAGGTGGAAATTGTCAGCTGTTGGTGTGGCAGTTCAGTATGATCCAAGAACGTCAATTTAAAAAGTGGAAAATCAGACTCAATTAAAAGAGTTCATTATATACACATTTGCAGAACACCAAATCCATTTGTGCTGTGCAACAAGGAAAATACCATGACTGGTAGTGATGGATCTGATGTTGGCAGCATGTGGTTCACAGTTGAAACTCAATTTATCAAGTGTGACCACACCATTCCTCAATCTGACAATCTGGCATGCCATATCCAGGAAAGATATCCCTGGAATTATTTTGTGTAAGTAATAATGAATACTGGCTGGTACACACATGGGACAGTCAATTGCACACTACAAGCATTTTACACTCCAGCAGATTCACTGGAGTTCATGTAAGATGGAGCCCATCTTCACTGTAACCTAGTAATTTTACTTTCTTGTTGAATAGGTTGGACTTTTCCACATTTAATGGAATAGGTATCATCTGACCTGCATACTCCTCCAAATTTACCCACTGAATAAACTTATTGTAGGATGTATGAAGAGCGAGCGCTATTTTCTAAAGTAATCTTGGAATACTGGAGAAGCTCACATAGTTGTTTGTCCAATTCCTTTACCACATTCCAGCCAATGATGGCTAACTTTGTTATTTGTTTTATAATCAGAGTGCTGAGCATGAATGCAATGACACCATGCACAGTGCAGACATATCATAGTTTATGATTTCTCCCCTGTACATGATACAGTAACAGCAGTGGCAGCCCTTGAGCCACTGTTGGTCATGTTTAGAATTAAGGTGAAAACTCTGTGTCTGATTTTTTATGACATTCCTGCTAATGAGGCCACTTACTGTAGCCATTTTTCATTTTAAACTTTTTCATTTCAAAATGAAAAACACAATGTATTTGTGATAAATGTGGAGTAACAAAATAACAAAACATTAAACACTTTTCATGTTTACAGAGACTGTTTCCAGATGTTACAATGCAGTGAATTACTTATTAACAATAAAAGGGAAAGGATATAAAACAGTGGAAAAACCAGGATGGACTGTAACAATGTTGTGAAAATAAAAGCTGCCACTCACCATATAGCAGAGACGCTGAGTCACAGATAGGCACAACAAAAAGACTGTCACAAATGTAGCTATCAGCTAGAAAGGCCTCTGTCAAAATTAGATGACAAACACACACATACACACTCATGTAAATGCTATTCACACACACATAACTGCAGTCTCAGGCAACTGAGGTCACACACATGACTGCAGTCTCAGGCAACTGAGTGTGACCTCAGTATTCTGAGACTGCAGTTATGTGTGTGTGAGTTGCATTTGCATGGGTGTGTATGTGTGTATCTGTCATATAATTTTGACAAAGGTCTTATTGGCCGAAAGCTATATTTGAAACAGTCTTCTTGTTGTGCCTATCTGTGACACAGCATCTCCACTATATGGTGAGTGGCAGCTTTTCTTTTCACAATAAGGAAAAAGGATGGATTGCTACTCACTGTAAAGATGACACATTGAGTTGCAGACAGGCTCAATGAAAGGACTGCTACACATTTAATTTTTGACCAAAACCTTCTTCAGTAAAGAAACCACATGGACATTCATTCACACAAGCAAGGACACTTCATGCATACATGGCTGCCATCTCCAGCAGCTCCAGTCTGAGCTGCCAGAGATAGTGGTCATGTATGTGAGAGGCATGCTTGTTTATGTGAATGAAGGTGTGTGTGTTTTCTTTACTGAAGAAGGCTTTGGTCAAAAGCTAAATGTGTAATGTTCCTTTCATTGTGCCTGTCTGCAACTCAATGTGTCATCTTTACAGTGAGTAGCAATCTATTCTTTCCTTTTTATTGTTGACATGCCAACCTGGATTTCCCATTGTTTGAATTATTTATTAAATTCACCTACTCCTCTGGTGATTTATGTGCAACATTTACAGATGTATATAATAATAATAATAAATTCAGTGCAGAAACAATTTCCTTAATGTTCTGACATATTTATCATTGAACCTAGAGTACTGCAATTTTATCAATGATTTTGCCCACAGGATAGTTGATGCTGAAGTGTCAGACTTCTTTTATAGAGCAGTGAAACATGTTGTTTCCTATCGGGATGAGAACAATTTCAAGAGGATGGATTTCATGCAAATGATGATGCAGATACATAAAACAGACTCAGATGAGAGCACAGGTCTGTTGGTGTTTCATTGTCCTCTTTTAGAATTTTTTCCTCCATGAATGCTGATGTTCTTGTGTGGTTCTATGCTTATATGAAAATGAATGATCCAATTTAGAATTGTTTCTGCTTCTAGCATTTTCAGAACTGTTGAATGGTTTTTTTTCTGTAAAAGAGTCAACTGTTAGACTGTTTTATTGATTTGCTACGTGTATATTCCTAATACTGTGTATGACATCAGAAGGGCTCCTAGAAATATTTACACTCTCATGTCAGAAAATATACTTGCCGGTGGTGTTCATGCCATCAATTCACACAAAGAGTCAATCAGTCTAGAAAAAGAAGACAGAGATGAACATTCAATGTTAAGAAGCATGCATTAATTTCAGTGAATGCAGAAACTGACCAGGTTCACTAAGTTATGTACTTGAGATATTGCTCATTACTTAACTCTCCTTTGATTTAATAACAGTTTTTGGAGCTATAATTGTCATTCCAATAGTTATTCGATCATATTGACAAAATTTATATAAGTATCTAATACCAAAGCAGTAAGCTGTAACCAGCATTTTTAATCACAGCAGAATGTTTATAAAAGAACTGCTTTCTTACTCACTGGTTTCTGATTATCCCAAAATAATATTAGACAGGAACACAGTGTTAAATCAAAATTATTTTCCAGAATGAATTTTCATTTTCTCCCAGCTTTCTGCTATAACGGTAAGACTCCATACAAGTAAGAGAGCTGTGTTAATCTCACAACATTTTAAATTCCTAAGTTGAGCTAATGATTCACATCATCAAAGACATTTGTAATGTCACAGTCAATACCAATATGACAAATTTTCATATGTAGCTATTTGTTTTATTTATTATCTGTACAATATATTATGTGCTGTACAATGTATTCTGTGATACTGGCGCCTAAAACCTAAAATTTTACTGTACTTACCTACATTTGCACACTCTGTTTTGCAGAATATAATTTAAGAGATTCAACAAAAATATTAAAAGGATAGTTAGCTTCTCACCATGTAGAGGCTGACAGAGAGGCACATTGAATAAAAACTGCTAGACATTATTTAGCTGTCAGACTATATCCTAATCAGTCTTTTCTTCTCATCCCATGTGGTAAGTCTGTCCTGACCCACAGTTCTGTGTGACTTTCCCAAAATCTGCTCCTTTTTCTTGACCTCTCCAGTTCTTTTCCTTCACTCCTCTTCTCTTTCAACCCTTCTGCCCGAAGAAGGAGCCACTGGCTCTGAAAGCTTGCCCAATTACAACGTTTTGTGTTTGTGTTCTACCGCCACTTGGTGAGGAGATTTTTTGTTCAAATGGCTCTGAGCACTATGGGACTTAACAAAACACACAAATGTTCACGCATGCATAACTCAGACCATACATGGCCACTGTCATATCGTGGCATTAAGGCCTGACTGTGACTGCATCTGAGGTGAGTGGCATTCTCAGTCGGGACAGGTAGTGACAGTACAGAAGAGGCATGATGTGTGAACAGTGAGAGGTAGTGGGGTAGGGATGAGGGAAGAGGCTAGTGCTACCTGTGGAAGCATGTAGGGACATGGTGGGAACAGGATAGGAGGCTAGCAAGATTGAGCCATTGTGCTGAAAGCGGGAGGGGCCACAGAGGAGAGGACAGAAGTAGAAAAGGGGAAAGGACTATGCAGGTGTGCTACCAGGCAGAAGGTGTGTGTAGGCTGGAGTAGAATCAGGGAAGAGGATAGAGGCAGGCAGAGGACAATGGCCTGCATAGGTCCTCTAACAACTCTTCACAGTTCCTGGTCATTTACCCCCTAACCACTGCACTTCACTATCAATGCCATTGCCCTCTGCACCAACATCCCTAGTGCCCATGGCACTGTTGCTACTGAACATTACATTTTCCAATATTTGACTGACTCTAAGCATATAACCTCCCTTCTGGTCACCATGACCAACTATATCCTTACCCAAAATATTATTTCTCATTTGAAGACTCCACCTGCAAAAACTCTGTGGTACAGCAATGGGCATTCACACCACACTATCCTGGGAAACCCTATTTATAGGCTATGTAGATGAATTGTTCCTAGCCACCCAGAACCCCAAACTCCTCCAAATTCATTAATGACATCTTCAGCATGTGGATCAATGGTGAGAACATCCTATCCACATCCAGAACGGCAGCTCTGTCTTCCCATTTGTATCACCTGACTGTACTCAGCCCAATGAGTCACCTTCTTTTATGTTGACCCTACCTCAGGGATGACTACACCAGTACCTTCATCCATGTCAAGCCTTTCTAACAGTGCCTCTACTTTGACAGCTACCATCTACCACCCATTCCACACCAACAATAACTTCAGTGAAGCCTAGGCACACAATGTTGTTGCATCTGTAGTGATAATCAGTACTTCTCCAAATATGCCCCCCTCTCACTGGGCATTCCTCACTCTCCTCACCTTGTCTAACAAAAGATTTCCTGCATCTTGCCTTTCCAGTCACATATCAACTATCATATATCAACTGAGCAACCTCAAAGGAGTGCCGCCTTTATCATCAGGTACCACCCAAGACTGGACCAACTGAATCTCATTCTCCACTAGCACTTAGACTACCTGTTGTCATGGCATGAAATGAGAAATATACTCTCCACTGCACATCCAACCTGTGCAATATCCTTGTCCATCCCTGTTCCCCTTCTGCTCCCAAACCCTTGTACCATGGCTAATACTTCTGGAATAGATCTAGATGTAAGTCCTGTTCCATACTTCCTCCCATTACCAACTACTACAGCCCTGACACAAGCAATTTCTACTCCATCAAGGGCAAGGTCACCTGTGAAAGCAGCCACATGATCTACCAACTTGGCTGCAATCACTATGCAACATTCTGTGTGAGTATGACCACTAACAAGCTGTCTGTATACATGATTGACCTCAACCAAACTGTGTCTGAGTGACAACTGTATCACGTCATTGCTGATCATGGTGCACAACATGGTGTGCTTGACTTCAAGACTGCTTTACAGCCTATGACATCTGAATCATCCCATCAACACTAGCTTTTATGAATTACTCAAGTGAGAATTACCCTTGCAACATTACCTTTGTTCCTGTAAACCCTCCACAGCCCCAGGCTTCATTTGGCCCTGTCCTCCAACTGCTTGGATTCCATTCCACTTCTATCCCACCAGATACCTGTGTGGTCCTTTCCCCTTCATTACTTCTCTCCTCTTCTACTTCTCTGGTCTGGCTCAGGGTACCTGAGCAATGCTGCTCCTAGCAGTCCACTATCTAGTTCGTGCCATGTCCCTGCATGCTCCCCACAAGCAACACCAACATGTTCCCCTGCCCATACCTTGCTATCCCACCCCCTGCCTACTCAATTTCCCAGTCAAGACTTATTGTCTGAAGACATCAGTGGCCATGTGTGTGTGAGTCATGCATGTATGAATATGTGTGTGTATTGTCTATATTTGACCAGGGACTTAGTCTGACAGTTAAATGACATCTATAAGTGCTCATTAAATGTACCTGTCTGCCACTCAATGCCTCCACCATGTGGTGAGTTGCAGCTAATCTTTTCATATTGGTGTTATCACATCCAAAATTTTCCAGTGTTTGGTTTAACACATTCATATATGCAGTCACAAGGCAAGCATTAATTGCACTTTTAATTTATGATTTGTGAATTAATAATTATATGTGTACTATATGTTATCAAAATATCATTATTTTGAGTCGATGATTCTGCAGAAATATGCTTCCTTATCTCTCTATAATTTTTCATAATTGATGGGTTCTATAATACATGGAAGCTTGTTGTACAGTTTTATCCCAAATTGTGTGTCCTTTTTTCACATCTGTTTGAGCTTGTAGGTGCTACATGTTTGCTATCTGGCTGTCTTGTACAGTTGTTGTGAAAGTTGAAATGTTTTTCATGTTTCCATACTAATTTCAAGTTCCGTGAAGGACAGTAGTGTTTTGAAGATGCACAAGCCAGACAATGGTGGAATGTTTAATTTTTTAGTGAATAGTCTGAATGGGTGTCTAGTGGTCCTTTCAGCACTTTTGTATTCTGAAATTTTGTATTCTGAAAGTACCCAGTTATGCAGGAGCGTTACCTCAGAATATAATTCCATATTTTGGATGTGAATGTATAATATTTACTACACGCTGCTGGTTCATTTATGCAGATTTTTAGGATCTTTGGAGCATAACAACCTTTGCTCAGCTTTTAGTTAACATGTGTCACATGCTTGTCCAAATTTGTTTTACTACAGAACTGTTGATCCAAGTGTATTGCACTCTATGTACTACTTGGATAATGGATATTTATAATATGTGCACTGTGAAAATTTAGGGCTACTGTTTTATTGTTGTTTGTAAACAAATGGTTTGCTGGAAACAGCCAGTAAGTTGGTTTCTGTTGCAGTTTTTTTAAGAACCTATCTTTTCAAATTTTTTTAATAACAGTTGTGCCTTCAGCAAATAATACTGTTCTTGTGGACATCTGAATTCAAGATCACATATTTTTCTTTTTGTCATCAGTCTTCAGAGTGATTTGATGCAGCCTGCTACAAATTCCTCTCCTGTACCAATCTCTTGACCTCAGAGTAATACTTGCACACAATGTCAACAATCATTTGCTGGATGTACTCCAATTTCTGTCTTCTATTACAGTCTTTACCCTCTACATCTCCCTCAAGTACCATGGAAGGTCTCCCCTTGTGTCTTAACACATAACCTATCATCCATTCACTTCTTCTTGTCAGTATTTTCCATATGTATCTTTCTTCACAAATTCTATAGAGAACATCCTCATTCCAAATGTTATCTGTCCACCTAATTTTCAACATCATTCTATAGCACCAAATCTTAAATGATTCAATTCTCTTCTTTCCTGATTTCCCTGCAGTCCATAAGTCACTTACATGCAATACTGTACTCCATATGTAAACTCTCAGAAATTTCTTCCTCAAATTAAGCCAATGTCTGATACTAGTAGGCTTCTTTGGGGCAGAAATGACTTCTTTACCCATGCTAGTCTGATTTTTATGTCCTCCATGGTTCATCTTTAATGTGTTATTTTGCTCCCAAAGTAGGATAATTCCTGTACATCATCTACTTTATTGTCCACAATTTTTACAGTAAATTTTTTTCACTAATCTTATTTCTGCTGTTCTTCATGAACTTCATCTTTCTTCAGTTTGTTCTCAGTCTGTACTCTGTGCTCATAAGTCTGTTCATTTCATTCACTGGAGATAGAAATGTCATCACTGAATTTTATCATTGATATCCTTTCACTCTGTATTTCAGTACCTCTCATGAAACTTTCTTTGGTATTCGTCTTTGCTACCTCAGTGAAGAGATTGAACTTCAGTGAATAAATGCTGCATTTCTGTCTTACACACTTTTTAATACAAACACTTTATTCTTGGCCTTGCATTCTTATTGTTAGTTCCTGGTTATTACAAAGATTATGTATTACTGGTTTTTCTGTATAACTTACACCAATATCTCAGAGTATTACGTACATTTTGCACGAATTTTCATTGTCAAGCACTTTTTCTAGGTTGACAAATCCTATGAATATGTCTTCATCCTACTTATTAAGTGCAACAGCAGGAATAGTTCTTTGCTGCCTTTACCTTTCATAAAAAGATCACCGTCAAACACATCCCCCTGTACGCATCTTTCTGTACATTATTCTACTCAGCAACTTGGATGTACAAGTTGTTAAGCAGCTTTTGTGATGTTCCTGTACTTAGCTGCTCCTGCTATCTCTTAGATAGAGTGGCTGATAGTTTTCAGAAGTCTGATGGTGCATCTCCAGACTCACAAATAGTACAAACCGACATAAATAGCTGTTTGGTAGATACTTACACCAAAGATTTTAAAATTATGGAGGAATGCTATTTATGCTTTTAACTTTATTCGCTCATAAATCTTCTAAAGCTGTCTCAATCTCTGACTAATTATAGATCCTCTATTTCTATGACTTCAGCCACTGTCAGTAACAACAATAATAATAATAGTAATAATAATATGCATGCTGTTGTCGTTGTCTTCAGTCCTGAGACTGGTTTGATGCAGCTCTCCATGCTATTCTATACTGTGCAACCTTCTTCATCTCCCCGTACTTACTGCAATCTACATCCTTCTGAATCTGCTTAGTGTATTCATCTCTTGGTCTCCCTCTACGATTTTTACCCTCCACGCTGCCCTCCAATGCTAAATTTGTGTTCCCTTGGAGCCTCAGAACATGTCCTACCATCTGGTCCCTGCTTCTTGTCAAGTTGTACCACAAACTCCTCTTCTCCCCAATTCTGTTCAATACCTCCTCATTAGTTACGTGATCTATCCACCTTATCTTCAGCATTCTTCTGTAGCACCACATTTCGAAAGCTTCTATTCTCTTCTTGTCCAAACTATTTATCGTCTATGTTTCACTTTCATACATGTCTACACTCCATACAAATACTTTTTGAAATGACTTCCTGACACTTAAATCTATACTCGATGTTAACAAATTTCTCTTCTTCAGAAACGCTTTCCTTGCCTTTGCCAGTCTACATTTTATATCCTTTCTACTTTGACCATCGTCATTTATTTTGCTCCCCAAATAGCAAAACTCCTTTACTACTTTAAGTGTCTCATTTCCTAATCTAATTCCCTCAGCATCACCCGACTTAATTCGACTACATTCCATTATCCTCGTTTTGATTTTGTTGATGTTCATCTTATATCCATAAGTTGTCGGAAAAAAGAAAAACAATTGTTTATGTCGACTTTTGGTGTCTTGTACGAAATTAAGTACAGTTGATGCAAAGAACGATACAATATTCAAGCTTTCATTACTCTCTGTCCCGCATTTTTTTGAAAGTGGGAGTTTTTGTGGTTTTTTATTTGTTTGGAAAAATGTTCGAGATTCCTAATACATGCTTTAGTTAACGAATAAACGTCTGGGGTGAAAATCAGACAGTTTTACGTTGCACCCACACAACAACTTATGCTTATTATACGTTTCATTGTTAAATTTTCGCTTTGTTTTCATTCTAATTTCATTTTGTCACTTTCTCAGACAACGGTTCTGGTCTCGGAGGCCCTAGTTCCTTTGGGGCTAATTATTCCTGGTAATTTTCTTTTCTGTTAACTCTTCAAACGGATTCAACAGAGTTCATATTGATACTGCACGGTAAAGCTGATTTCTCCACAGTAAACAACCAACTCCAAACCCAAATTGCCGTAAGCGGAAATGATTAAATTCGAGTAGTACGGTACTGTCTACCAACATTGATACTAGACTACGAATGAGGCGCTGAGAGCCACAAGGGCCAAAAGCACCCTGTCTCCGACCCCCACATTTAAGTGAACATCAGAGAAACTAATGAGAGTTTTTCGCTAATGTTCATACATATGTATAATGTGGGCCTACAGTATATAAAGTGTGACTCACCATAAGTTCAACACATGTCAGAAGCATGAATAGGCCTAAAAGCTACAGTGTCACAATCGACCATGATGTGGTTTAAGGTTCTCAGCACATCAAATGGATCACTATATGGAAAAATCCAAAACTTAATTTATTGTATCTCGTTCGGAAACCCACAAAATAGGTTTTTCTGTCAGTATAACTATAACGTATATTGATGTCTGGTCTAAGTTTACTGTATAGCGAGTGAATTAGCATATCTGAGGAATGTGCTACTGTGTAGTGGGATTTACGAGGTGCGACAATAAAGTAATGAGAATGATATGAAAAAATGTTGCTTACCATTTTAGTCAAGTTTAGTGTTGTCTCCTTCAAAGTAGTTCCCTTCTGATGTGATTTCTGAAATTTTCCCGGCGTATTTGTTCTTCTAATAATTTCCGGGTATTTGTTTTGATGTTAAAAATTGCTGTACTGACAAAGCAGTTTGGGATGGCCCATTATTGTGATGCAGAATCCAATTCTCAGCAATGTTGGCACGGACACAAAGAACTCTTTTACGAAGTCTTTCTAAAATTTCTTTGTAGTAATATTGGTTATATGTTTGTGCAGGAGGCACCTACTCTTTATGAACAATTCCCTTGGTATCAAAGAAGCACACAAGCATGCATTTCACTTCTGACTTTCACATGCGAGCTTTTTTTGGTCTGGGTAATCCCCTTGAGCACCATTGCGAAATCTGGCGTTTTGTCTCTGGATTGTACTGAAAAAACCAACTTTCATCACCAGTGATAACGCGGCTCAGCAATTCTAGATTGATTTCCGTTTGCCCCAACAGATTGGCTGCCACATTTTTCCGTGTTTCTCGCTGTTGTGGTGTGAGATGTTTGGGGACCATTTTTGCACAAATGTTTCTCATACCAAGATCTTCAGTTATTATTAGATGAACCATTTCTCGATTAATGTTCAGTTCTTCTGCAATCATTTTCACGGATAATCTTCGAACAAACCGTATGAGTTCACGCACCCTGGCCAAGTTGACACCCACCTGTGAGGTTGATGGTCATCCACTGCAGTCTTCATCTTCAACATTCGTTCTGCCTACACTAAACATTTTATGCCAACGAAAAACTTGAGCTCTTGACACATCCTCCTCTCCAAAAGCCTTCGGAAGCTTACCGTAAGTTGTCGTCGCGTTTTAACCCAATTTAACACAAAAAGAAATGGCATACTGTTGCGCAATATTATGCGGTCCCATTTCCGTGACGAGAGACACAAACACGTGGTAACTTATTACAGCACAACTCATGACTGAGCAGTCGCATCAATGTGCCGCTTTGACTAGAAGCAGCAGATATTGTGCATATGCAAGCCTGCAGAGTTGCCACAAATCCAAAGAAAATCAGTCTCATTACTTTATTGTCGCACCTCGTATGTCGAGCAAAGGGGGATAAAAGGCTGCTGCAGTGTGCTACCACCTCATGGCATTGATGTAACTTGTAGTTTAGCAGTAAAGGCCCGCTGTTTATCAAATCTGCATGTATTTGGCCCATTAGGCTGTTACATCATGCTAGTTGTGCAAGCGCAAAAGCCCTTTAAAATGTGCACAACTGAAAGTGTACTCGTGCCCCTGAAGTCAAGTTTCACCGAGTGTACAGGAGTATAGTGTGGCACATTTAGTGCTGTGTGTTTCAGATTACTGCATCTACATTATGTTTAACAGCATTCAGCGAAAAATAATCAATAAATCCGAAAAGTGTCAAAAGTTAGTATGTTCATATGCTCTTGTGCTCTTACACAACAGCCGCCACTGAACATCGCTACCCAGTGAAGTAAATGAGTTACGAAGTCACAGCTGTGATGAGTCACCGGTGTCAGAGAATGAAGCTTCCTCTTGTTCCATCCCTTGCTATGATGTAAAATAATAGTAGCGTTAAGTGTACAGAGCTCCATGTTGATGTGTTTCGTATGACGTACTCAACCAGTAGACACCCGAACTACACTACTGGCCATTAAAATTGCTACACCAAGAAGAAATGCAGATGATAAACAGGTATTCACTAGACAAATATATTACACTAGAACTGACATGTGATTACATTTTCAGCCAGCCGAGGTAGCTGTGCGGTTCTAGGCACTACAGTCTGGAACCGCGCGACCGCTATGGTCGCAGGTTCGAATCCTGCCTCGGGCATTGATGTGAGTAATGTCCTTAGGTTAGTTACGTTTAAGTAGTTCTAAGTTCTAGGGGACTGATGGCCTCAGAAGTTAGGTACCATAGTGCTCAGAGCTATTTGAACTATTACATTTTCACACAGTTTGGGTGCATAGATCCCGAGAAATCAATATCCAGAACAACCATCTCTGGCCGTAATAACGGCCTTGATGCTCCTGGGCATTGAGTCAAACACAGTTTGGATGGTGTGTACACGTACAGCTGCCAATGCAGCTTCAACACGGTACCACAGTTAATCAAGAATATTGACTGGTGTATTGCGACGAGCCAGTTGCTCGGCCACCATTGACCAGACGTTTCCAATTGGTGAGAGATCTGGAGAATGTGCTGGCCAGGGCGGCAGTCGCACATTTTCTGTATCCAGAAAGGCCCGTACAGGACCTGCAACATGCGGTCGTGCATTATTCTGCTGAAATGTAGGGTTTCACAGGGATCAAGTGAAGGGGAGAGCAACGGGTCGTAACACATCTGAAATGTAACGTCCACTGTTCAAAGTGGCGTCAATGTGAACAAGAGGTGATCGAGACGTGTAACCAATGGCACCCCGTACCATCACACTGAATGATAAGCAAGTATGGTGATGACGAATACACGCTTCCGATGTGCGTTTACCACGATGTCACTAAACACGGATGCGACCATCGTGATGCTGTAAACAGAACCTGGATTCACCCGAAAAAATGATGTTTTGCCATTCGCGCAACCATGTTCGTCGTTGAGTACACCATCGCAGGCGCTCCTGTCTGTGATGCAGCGTCAAGGGTAACCACAGCCATGGTCTCCGAGCTGATAGTCCATGCTGCTGCTAACGTCGTCAAACTGTTCGTGCAGATGGTTGTTGTCCCCATCTCAGGGATCGAGACGTGGCTGCACGATCCGTTACAGCCATGCGGATGAGATGTCTGTCATATCGACTGCTAGTGATACGAGTCCGTTGGGATCCAGCACGGCGTTCCGTATTACACTCCTGAACCCACCGATTCCATATTCTGCTAACAGTCATTGGATCTCGACGAACGCGAGCAGCAATGTCGCGATACGTTAAACCGCAATCGCGATAGGCTACAATCCGATCTTTATCAAAGTCGGAAACGTGATGGTACGCATTTCTCCTCCTTACACGAGTTTTTCCAGGCAACGCCGGTCAACTGCTGTTTGCGTATGAGAAATCGTTTGGAAACTTTCCTCATGTCAGCACGTTGTAGGTGTCGCCACCGGCGCCAACCTTGTGAGAATGGTCTGAACAGCTAATCATTTGCATACCACAGCATCTTCTTCCTGTGGGTTAAATTTCCGCGTCTGTAGCATGTCATCTTCGTGGTGTAGCAATTGTAATTGCCAGTAGTGTAATATGCAGAACCAGTTACCCATTTAATCCCGGGTGGATGTTGCAGGTTACTCCTTAGAAGACATCGCAGCGCACGGGACGATGTTCTTCACGGAGGGGTGCGACCCGTGCGCGACTGCGCTGGCCTTCACGCTGTTCGAGCTGGCGCACAACGCGGACGTGCAGGAGCAGCTGCGGGAGGAGGTGGTGGCCGCCGCTGGGGCGGAGCTCACGTACGAGAAGCTGCAGGAGATGGAGCTGCTAGGCCGCGTCGTCTCCGGTGAGGATCGCTCAGCACTGTTCCTGCTGCGGGCTGCATGCACTGTCTGATCGGAAGCACCCTATGTAATGTGGAATTACTTTAAAGATGGATACAAACAGTCCCGACACCAAAAACATCACTCTGCTCCTTATAAGGAACACTTTGGATGCGTCTCGTAATAAATCAATGTTTGCCCAACACCTGACACATCATAATCACTCAGAAGGACCTGTAACGAATATTATAAAAATTCCTTACATTGCAAATGGTTCAAATGGTTCTGAGCACTATGGGACTTAACTTCTGAAGTCATGAGTCCCCCAGAACTTAGAACTACTTAAACCTAACTAACCTAAGGACATCACACATCCATGCCCGAGGCAGGATTCGAACCTGCGACCGTAGTGGTCGCGCGCTTCCAGACAGTAGCACCTATAACCGCTCGGCCACTCCGGCCAGCCTGACATTGCACCTAAAGGATATTTACACTATGTGATCAAAAGTATCCGGACACCTGGCTGAAAATGACTTACAAGTTCGTGGTGCCCTTCATCGGTAATTCTGGAATTTAATATGGTGTTGGCTCACCGTTAGTCTTGATGACAGCTTCCACTCTCGCAATCAGGTGCAGGGAGGTTTCTTGGGGGAATGGCCGCCCATTCTTCACGGAGCGCTGCACTGAGGAGAGTTATCGATGTTGGTCGGTGACGCCTGGCACGAAGTCGGCGTTCCAAAACTTCCCGTAGGTGTTCTATAGGATGCAGGTCAGGACTCTGTGCAGGCCAGTTCATTACAGGAATGTCGCTGTCTTGTAACCACTCCACCACAGGTCGTGCATTATGGACAGGTGCTGGATCGTGTTGGAAGATCTGGTGTCACCGCCAGACACCACACTTGCTAGGTGGTAGCCTTTAAATCGGCCGCTGTCCGGTAGTATACGTCGGACCCGCGTGTCGACACTATCAGTGATTGCAGACCGAGCGCCGCCACACGGCAGGTCTAGAGAGACTTCCTAGCACTCGCCCCAGTTGTACAGCCGACTTTGCTGGCGATGGTTCACTGATTTCAACGCTCTCATTTTCCGAGACGATAGTTAGCATAGCCTTCAGTTCACGCCAGCCTGCGAGAGCTAAAACGCGTGCATTTCGGCCTCCTTTTGTAACACGGTGTTGGCTCTCCTGCCAACCACAACAGAAGATGCAATCGTCATCCCGGAATTGCTCTTCAACAGTGTGAAGAAAGAAGGTGCTTAAGGCATCAATGTAGGCCTGTGATGTGATAGTGCTACGCAAAACAACAAGGGCTGCGAGCCCCCTCTATGAAAAAACACCACCACACTTTGACACCACTGCCTCCGAATTTTACTGTTGGCACTACACACACTGGCAGATGACGTTCACCGGGCGTTCGCCATACCCACACCCTGCCATCGGATCGCCACGTTGTGTACCGTGATTCGTCACTCCACACAACATTTTTCCACTGTTCAATCGTCCAATGTTTACGTTCATTGCACCAAGCGAGGTATCGTTGGCATTTACTGGCGTGATGTGTGGTCTATGAGCAACCACTCCACCACGAAATTTCACCTCCCGCCTGACTGTCATAGTACTTGCAGGGGAATCTGAGGCAGTTTGCAAATTCCTGTGTGATGGTCTGGATAGACGTCTGCCTATTACACATTACGACCCTCTTCAACTGTCGTCGGTCTGTGTCAGTCAACAGACGAGGTCGGCCTGTACACTTTTGTGCTGTACGTGTCCCTTCAAGTCTCCACTTCACTATCACATCGGAAATAGTGGACCTACGGATGTTTAGGAGTGTGGAAATCTCGAATACAGACGTATGGCACAAGTGTCACCCAATCACCTGACCACGTTCGATATTCGTGAGTTCCGCGGAGCGCTCCCTCACTTTGTGTAATGATCTCTGAGGTAGCTGTTATGGAGTACCTTGCAGTATCTGGCAGCACAATGCACCTAATATGAAAAACGTATGTTTTTGGGGGTGTCCTGATACTTTTGATCACATAGTGTACTTAACAAATTAGAAGAGACAGAAATTTGTTTCACTACAAAAATAAACTGTCGTCCATACTCAACAAGCTATTAAACTTCACATGAAAAATATTTCTGTGGTCTTTTTGAAGAGTTACTATAAAATATTTCTGCTCTTTTGTTTCTCTTTTATTCTTTATTTTATATTTTATGGAATGTGTTCTTGACTGTATAAAACTTATCTCACTTTATTTTAAACACTTGGCTGCTTATGTTTTTTACTTTTTATTCATGATTACCTTCATAGGCCCAGTCAGCTGTACAACAATCACTATGCAGTGCCTCCTTTGATGTAATATGACGATTTTGCTCTAGGCTAGCTAAAGAACGCTTATTTTACTCCCGTTCGTTTTAATTCCTCTTTTATTTCTCCAAATAATAATTGTAACTTTATGCTTATTGCTATTTAATGGACATATGTGACTGTAAATAACTATATTCGCAGTATCGTTTTTACCTTTTGACTGCTTACGCGTTAATTTTACATTTATGACCACGTAGAGTGGTCTATGAGGTATTAAATGGTAGTGATGTAATCTATATTTCCGTATGTCTGACATTATGTACGTCTATTTTATGGAATTTCGTGGAATATTTATGACTGTAAACACATATGTTCATAGTTCCTTGAAACTTCAACTTCTTATGTTCGTTGTTTTGTGGTTTTTACTACCTCGACGAGTCAATGACATTTTTTGCCGTAATTCTTTTGAAGTAACTTATGTTTACATGCTTTAGATATAATGTAGTCTATACTATTTACTTGTTATCTTGTCTGTTACTTAGGCGATCTCATCTGAGGGATCTGACACATATGACGACAGTCATCTTACTTGCTTACCAGTGTTTTGTAACAGATAGTCGCTATCGCAACTTTGAATTCGTGCTCTGTTGAAAAGTGCACATCGACACCTCCACGCCATTTCCATGGCGAATAACGGCGTCACTCAAGCAGTATTTTCACTGATACTACCATGTAGCAGAAATCTGCAATACCTGGCATGCATTTCTACATGTCGACAGGCATGCCAGTACGTGTGTAACATCCAGTAGCTGTCGCAGCTCTGAAATGGTATTTTTCTGGATAGCGCATATCGATACGACAACGCCGTCTTCATGGAAACCATTGGTGTTGCTTAACCACTCTCCTTGCTGGCATACAATATACAAGTTTGAGACAAATCCGCACGGATGGTTATTGGTGTTCTCACAACCGGTTATGATTGGTTATCTCTTCGATATATACATTTTTATTACGTACTGACGAAATGCTGTTTGTAGCAATTACTTTATACAGGGTGGTCCATTGATAGTGACCGGGCCAAATATCTCACGAAATAAATATCAAACGAAATAACTACAAAGAACGAAACTCGTCTAGCTTGAAGGGGGAAACCAGATGGCGCTGCCATAGATCAAACGGATAACAACTGCGTTTTTTAAAAATAGGAACCCACATTTTTTATTACATATTCGTGTAGTACGTAAAGAAATTTGAATGTTTTAGTTGGTCCACTTTTTTCGCTTTGTGATAGATGGCGCTGTAATAGTCACAAACGTGTAAGTACGTGGTATCACGTAACATTCCGCCAGTGCGGACGGTATTTACTTCGTGATACATTACCCGTGTTAAAATGGACCGTTTACCAATTGCAGCAAAGGTCGATATTGTGTTGATGTATGGCTGTTGTGATCAAAATAACCATCGGGCGTTTGCTATATATGCTGCTCGGCATTCTGGATGACATCATCCAAGTGTCCAGACCGTTCGCCGGATAGTTAGGTTATTTAAGGAAACAGGAAGTGTTCAGTCATATGTGAAACGTCAGCCACGACCTGCAACAAATGATGATGCCAAAGTAGGTGTTTTAGATGCTGTCGCTGCTAAACCACACATCAGTAGCAGACAAACTGCCCGAGAATCGGGAAAATCCAAAACGTCGGCGTTTAGAATGCTACATCAACACCGATTGCACCTGTACCATATTTCTATGCGCCAGAAATTGCATGGCGACGACTTTGAACTTCATGTACAGTTCTGCCACTAGGCACAAGAGAAATTACCGGACGATGACAGATTTTTTGTACGCGTTCTATTTAGCGATGAAGCGTCATTTCCCAACAGCGGTAACGTAAACCGCAATAATATGCACTATTGGGCAACGGAAAATCGATTATGGCTGCGACAAGTGGAACATCAGCGACCTTGGCGGGTTAATGTATGGTGGGGCATTATGGGAGGAAGGATAATTGGCCCCCATTTTATTAATGGCATTCTAAATGGTGCAATGTATGCTGATTTCCTACGTAATGTTGTACCGATGTTACTACAAGATGTTTAAGTGCATGACAGAATGGTGATGTACTTCCAACATGATGGATGTCCGGCACCCAGTTCGTGTGCGGTTGAAGCAGTATTGAATAGCTTACTTCATGACAGGTGGATTGGTCGTCGCACTGACAACGTCTGACAACATGCGTCAGCGCGTTGTCAATGCATGTGCAAACATTACGGGAGGGAAACTACTCGCTGTTGAGCAAATACATTGAGGTTGACGGACATCATTTTGAGCATTTATTGCACTAACGCGGTATTTACAGGTAATCACGCTGTAACAGCATGCGTTCTGAGAAATGACAAGTTTACAAAGGTACATGGATCACATTGGAAAAAACCGAAATAAAATGTTCAAACGTACCTACGTTCTGTATTTTAATTTAAAAAAACCTACGTGTTACCAACTGTTCGTCTAAAATTGTGAGCCAAATGTTTGTGACTATTACAGCGCCATCTATCTATCACAAAGTGAAAAAAGTGGTCCAACTACAACATTCATATTTCTTTACGTACTACACGAATATGTAATAAAAATGGGGTTCCTATAAAATAAAACCGCAGTGGATATTTGTTTGACCTATGGCAGCGCCATCTAGAGGTCCAACTATAGCGCCATCTGGTTTCCCCCTTCAAGCTAGACAAGTTTCGATCTTTGTAGTTTTTTTGTTTGACGCTTATTTCGTGAGATATTTTGCCCGGTCACGATGAATGGACCACCTTGTATAATGTAATGCACGTATTTCTTCATTTGTTAATCGCTTTCGCGTAACTGTTCTGTAAATATCTTATTGTAATAACTGTTTTACATCCTCTGTACCGGATTGGTTGTCGTTGTCTAATTTGGTATGCAGTGGGCGGAGGATCACGTATTTAGCCAACAACTGCGTTGCTCTCCTTGCCAGTTGGCGTTCTTGGAGTTAACAACACCCGCTCCATTCACCACCGCCACGTGCCATCATGGGCATAATTTCTTCTTTTCATATTCGTTGTATATCATGTATTATCAGAGATCCCTCTAAATCGATTCTATGTTCATATTTCAGTATGAGGACCACTCAGAAAGCAGGGCAAACTGAGTTTATTCCTATCAGTGGTCTACGTAACCAATGGCTTTGCTGCAGTGAGACAAACTGAGGAGCTACTTGATGGAGAATTAGCGGCTCCGGTTTAGTAAAATGACATGCAGCTGGGAGAGTGGTGTACAGATGACATGCCCCTCCATATCCCCATGAAGTGGGCTGAGGATGACCCGGAGGCCGGTCGGTACCATTGGACCTGCTCAGACAGAATTTCGTTTCGGTGTCCTACCTAAGTGATTATAAGAGTTTCCAGACCTCCACTAATTTTTGGAAGGCAACCCTCTTTTTTGGAGATAATTTTGCTGGCCTGTGGGGTGATGTGAGAAAAGTACTTTGCGGCGCTCAGCAGCAGACTGTTCGTGCCGCAGAGAGCCTGCGCAAGCACCCTCCGGTGCCCGCGCTGACGCGGGTGAGCGCCGCCGGCGCCACGTTGGGCGGCCGGCCGCTGCAGGCGGACACCCCCGTCGTGGTGCCCATCCTGGCGCTGCACCGCGACCCCGGACTCTACCCGGACCCCGAGCTCTTCGACCCGCGCCGCTTCGCCGAACCCGCCGTCGCCGCCCGCCACAGGTTCGCCTACCTGCCGTTCGGCGAGGGACCGCGCGTCTGTCTGGGTAAGACCGGTCGCCGCTGCAGCCGCTACCTGCGGGCTGCTGAACCGTGAATTTATCTTCAAAATCTTTTCTTAAAGAATTTACTTTTCTTACTAACGATTCATCAAGAACATTAACACATTTAATCACACTGTGTGAGCATGGGAGTAGTTGCCAGTGGGTAACTGATGAAAACAAACTTGTTTCAACAAATGGAAATTTTATTCCTAAAAAGGTTTGTTTTTTTTAAAAAAAACATTTATAATTTATAATCAGATAGCACCCTCTAAATATCAAGTTACAATTTATTCAGAGGCAGAAATAACTTCTTTACAAAACGTGCTGCCTTTCTTTGAACTTTTTCGATGTACTCCGTCGCCGAAAGGAGTGGCCGAGAGGTTCTAGGTGCTACAGTCTCGAACCGCGCGACAGCTACGGTCGCAGGCTCGAATCCTGCCTCGGGCATGGATGTGTGTGATGTCCTTAGGTTAGTTAGGTTTAATTAGTTCTAAGTTGTAGGCGACTGATGACCTCAGAAGTTAAGTCGCATAGTGCTCAGAGCCATTTGAACCATTTGACTACACTGGTGCAAATCTGCAACACACCAGATTACTTTAAACTAAAAATTTTAACAACTCACACAAACACGGAAGCTATGCACCCTGTAGGAGGGATGGAAATGGTACAAAAACACTCACATTTAAAAAAAAAATTACTTGCCACCAAAAGTGCAACTTGTTTTTAAAAGAAAACTCTTACGCTGGAAGGGTGGCAACTTCATATACTGAAATGACCATTTAAATAAAAACCCACGAAATGCAGTCTCACATAAAATATACAAACATGCTCTGCATTACACATATACCGCCTCTCAAGATGATAGGCAAGATAAAAACATATTTCAGGCATTCGGTCATTACACTTCAAGGAATAAATTCATTAACACTGCATCCGACAAACATGACAGAGGCAGCTATTAACGTACGGTAGACCGAAGACAGACGGACATTAACTGCCTAACAAATGCGGACGGGAGACAGACGAGCAAGCTGGGGACGAGAGACTGACCAAGAAAACAAGTAGAATTTAACAAGTAAATGAAACAACATATCACGAATCACTTAGCTTCTAATAAACTGCGATATCTGGCGAAGACCTGGCACAGCGCCCACGAAAAGCTCTCCCGAACAGTACGCTGTCAGCCGCTTCGACGGACGCAGGAAGGCGCGCCGATCTCCCGTCGCACGGCGTCGCAGCTCACCCCGGCCAGACCGATGTAGCGGGTTGACTTCTGTTGCTCCCGTGTTGACGCGAAGCCACTACTCCTCGCTATACGGCGCTGGCCACCGGACTGACGTGGCGACTTCACATGCGCCGACGCTCAAGACGGACAAGTCTTCTTGTGTCCCAGTGCGCGACCGACCAAACGAACGATCCAACCTCCAATGACCATTACCTGAACAAACTCGAGCAGACCGGCGGCCTAACACATAGTAGCACTCCGGGCGACAGACAGACACTGACTGCCCCACACTGACCCGGCTGACCAACTGACTACAGGCGAGCTCATAGCGCCCCTTAAATGCACGAGAACAGGCAACCTTTCCCCTTACCCACCAGAGGGAGACACCAAAGCTGCGATTGCCAAAGCGGCGCCACCGCCAGAAACGGAGGGCGACTGCTTCACACTACGCGCTGCGGCGCGCTCTTCAAAACAGCAATTTTTACCACGGCTCATTTGCCTCTTCCGCGTATTATACTACTTTTCCACAAAATCAAGAAAAAACGCAGAAATAACAATAACATACAGTTTGTACTGCTTGCGATAATATTCAGCCAATACAGCGTGTTCAAGAAGAATAACCTTGTACTGGACGGTAATAATTACAAAATCTGAGACGTGCCGGCAAGTAAATATGTGTTGTTTCGGGCGTGATCGAGAGTTTCAGCAAATTGCCGTTAGATGACAGTCAATGTGTCATCTCAGCATACAGTCAGTCAGAAGTAAGATGGCGTCTGTTCAACACAAGGCGTTTTGTCTGCTGCAGTTTGCAAAGGGTGAGTCAGTGATTTCGGTACAGCGTGCTTTTCATCGGATTTTGACACTGATCCGCCTGAACCCAAAAAACATTCGTCATTGGTATCGCCAATTTGAAGAGACAGGATGTTCGTGCAAAAGTAAGGTCCAGGTCGGCCTCACACTTCTGATGACATGGTGGAAAGGATTTGGCAAAAAGAATGGGCTTTTCCACTACCTCAGGAGGAATCCAGTGACTTAATTTTCCAACAGGCTGGAGCTCCACCACACTAGCACAACAACGTACATCAGCTTCTCAATGAAACTGTGCCTCAATGCTGGACAGGGTGCACGTGACCCCGAGACACTGCCCTGCATTCTTGGCCTCCAAGATCGCCAGACATTATTCCATGCGATTGTTTCTTTGCACGTACCATAACTTCAGTAAATGTAGATACAATGTGTAAAATTTTTCGTCTAGACGTTGTTCGTGCTGCTGCTGGTGGACACATAGACCATTTACACTGAAGAGCCAAAGAAACTAGTACACCTCCCTAATATCGTGTAGAGCGAGCATGCAGAAGTGCCACAACAGGATGTGACATGGACTTGATTAATGTGTGAAGTAGTGCTGGAGGAAACCGACACCATGAATGCTCCAGGGCTGTCCATAAATCCATAAGAGTACAAGGGTGGGGGGGGGGGGGGAGATCTTTTCTGAATATCTGAATACCACGTTACAAGGCATCCCAGGTATGCTTAACAATGTTTGTGTCTGGGGATTGTGGTGGCCAGCGGAAGTGTTGAAACACGGAAGAGTGTTTCTGGAGTCTAGGATTTCTAGACGTGTGGGGTGTTGCATTGTCCTGCTGGAATTGCCCAAGTCCGCCGGAATGCACAGTGGCCATGATTGGATGCAGGTGATCAGACAGGATGCTTACGTACGTGTCACCTGTCATAGTCGTATCTAGACTAATGAGGGGTCCCATATCACTCCAACTGCACACGCCCCACACCATTACAGAGCTTACACCTTCTTTAACAGTCCCCTGCTGACATGCGGGGTCCATGGATTCATGAGGTTGTTTCCATACCCATACACGTCGATCCACTCGATACAATTTGAAACGAGACTTGTCCGACCAGGTAACATGTTTCCAGCCAAAACAGTCCAATGTCGGTATTGACGGCCCCATGCTAGGCGTAAGACGTTGTGTCGTGCAGCCATCAAGGGTACACGAGTGGCCCTTCGGCTCCGAAAGCTGGTATCGATGATGTTTCGTCGAATGCTTCGCAAGCTGACAGTTGTCGATGGCTCAGCATTGAAATCTGGAGCAATTACGGGAGGATTGCACTTTTGTCACGTTGAATGACTCTTCAGTCGTCTTTGGTCCCGCTCTTGCAAGATATTTTTCCGGCCGCAGCGATGACGGAGAGTTAATGTTTTACTGGATTCCTGATATTCACGGTTCACTCGTGAAATGGTCGTGCGGGAAAATATCCACTTCAACGCTACCTCGGGGATGCTGTGTTCCATCGTTTCTGCGCCGACTGTAACACCAAGTTGAAACTCACTTAAATCTTGATAACCTGCCATTGTAGCAGCAGTAACCGATCTAACAACTGCGCCATGCAGTTGTTAGTTTATATAGGGGTTGCCGACAGCAGCGCCGTATTCTGCCTGGTTACGTACATACCTTTGTATTTGTAAACACTTGACTATACCGCTTTCGTTGGCGGTTCAGTATACAATAGCATAACTAAAACAAAGATTTTGTTAGTATTTTACAATGCATCCCATGTTTGTAGTATGTTTCTATAAATAAATATGGAGTTTTGAAATCAGGCCAGCCGTTTTGGAGCACCCTGTATATAGAAAACACGAAAAAAATACACCTGACAAAAATATATTACCTCATCGTATATCACGCTAATGTTATGTTAACAACGCTCGCAGCCTATTTTTTCTTTTTTATGACTTGTTTGATATGAATTGCAACAAATTTCTCTCATTCTTCACACTTATGAATTAATGGAATATTGGAGTTAAGTATGAGAAACGAAAACGCCTACAGTTCATGGCACTCGAAGTATTGTACTGTACAAACTAAAGACATTAAGTGAATGTGATGCAATTGTGTTATGCACTCCATGCACTAGCTTTTATTGCTTGGTGTAGAAAAAGAGGCTGTTTCTGTCATCATAAAAGGACTGTATATGGAAGAATAATTCTAGCGGCTATCATTTCGAACAGTGGATGCGGAATTACTTAGAAGACTTATAGAGTTTTTGTGTGAAATGACATAATAATACATTGGAATATTGTGGAGCTAATAATAAAAGCCAGATACACGAGGTGGCTAGAATGCTTTCGCTCTTTATTTTATTAATCTTCTGTTAGACATTGCAGTACATCAGGGCGGTGAGTGAGGAGCTTGGATGCCGTGGTTGAGCCTGCAGCACACGGCCTATGCAAGATTCTAAGCCTCCACAATGAGGTACAACTTCTTATACCTGGCCTGCGGTGATCGCCGACTGATTTACTAGCTTTCTGTTGCCTGACTTGTGTGATAAATTTGTTAGCTATTGTTTTAATAAATTTTTTGTGGACTTTCCCGAGGAAAATTGCCAGTAAAATTTGGGAGATAGTATACTGCGTCAACCTTTTCACTTCAGAGCAGCACTTACACTCTAGGTACTCAGTTATTTTCTGAATGTATTGCCATCTCTGGCTTCCTCTACGGTTGTTACCCTCTAAGCTTCTTCTAGTACCATGGAAATTATTCCCTGATGTCTTCTAGCCTTCATAAAGACGTGAATTCGATTAAGAAAGGAGAGTTCATAAGTTTCAGTTGAAAGGCTAAAATGAAATAAATATCGAAAAAGAACGATAGAAGCCATAGAGCTACCACGTTTTGGGCTTTTTCATTGCTACATTTCACCTGCTGTTGCAAATAGTGCCAGGTAATTTAATGAACCAGTCAAGCCTGACAGCTGAGTTCACTAACTTCAATTAAAAATTGACGGTGCTTAGGTTGGCATTTAACCTAGTTCAGTGCAAACCTCTGGTGTATCGACTTCAATGAAAGTTAAATGAGGGTGTTGACCATGGTTAAATTGGACCCTGACTCATACCCAATTTTCGCTAGCATGTTTTTATAGGCATATGGTATTAAGATGGCAACACGTAACAGTGCATTGAGACAGACTCAAGGCATTGCGTACTGTACCCTGTACATAAGATGGACCCAAAATGTTTATTAATTTATGAATCAACCTTCCTGGAGTAGAATTAAATTGAGCCTCCACAGATGCCCACATTGACTACATTCTCTAATAGAGGAACCACATGTCAATCAGATTTTCGTATTTTTTTTTTAAATTTATGGTACATGAAGCATAAAACTCAAATACGAGTATATCTCTCCCAAAGCACTTCGATGCAACTCCCAAAAGTGCCCTAGAAAATCAGCTCCTAAGTTTTGCGACCATGTTTAAGACGCTAAAATAAGGTAGCCGGTTTTATCAGCAAGTTGTGGGAATCTGTGGTAGTGTGCTTGCTTACTTGTTGCATGAGGAAGGGGGGGGGGGGCGTCCGATTCCAGTTGGTTTCAGGTTTTTAAACAAAGCATTAACAAACCACTTCCTTGAAGCCTAAAATACAAAAGGATAGAAAAATTTAATTTTTAGTTCTTTAATTATGCAATCTTGGTTAATAAAATTTTGTAAAAGATCACTAATTAACCATTTTTGTTTGAACTGAAAACTGAATTTTTGTATACATTATATAGTGAAATGAAATGTGGTGTGACGAGGACCTCCCGTCGGGTAGACCGTTCGCCTGGCGCAAGTCTTCCGATTTGACGCCACTACGGCGACTTGCGCGTCGATGGGGATGAAATGATGCTGAGTGAAGAAAATCTCCGACCCAGCCGGGAATCGAACCCGGGCCCTTTGGATTGACAGTCTGTCGCGCTGACCACTCAGCCACCGGGGCGGACAGTATATAGTTAGAATAAGTAGACGTCCATTTTGGAATAAAAATGACAATGAAATGTGTTAATTAGCATGTATTTGATGACTTGTATTTAATTATGAAGTAATTCGAACCAAACGGAAAAAAACGAAGAATCTAATGACCAAAACGAGACACTATATCTCTTGTGCTGTACTGCATCTACCAGTTTTTTTTTATTTTCAAGAACTGATGCATTCGCACCGACCAGTTCGAGAAGTATACTCATCTTCTACTTCGAAAAATTTGGTACTTGTCATTTATTATCCATTTCACGAACGGGACTATTAGCGAGGTATAAGAACACTTCTCCTTCTTGATGAAAGAGAAAGCATGTGACAATGACGACACTTTCACCTGCAATTGTCTAGAAAACTTATGTATGTAAGTGGCAGCATACAAATTCAAATTTCTATTAAAATCTTTGCTTCTATAGGGCGTCTTCCATTGCAGTATGCAGCGTTAAATGTGGTCAAATGTACGGTTGGCTGACGACGGTTAGTTGACTTGCAATTAATGTTAGTCCACTGCAAAAAAAAAAGAAAAAAAAAACTCTGAGCACTATGGGACTTAACTGCTGAGGTCATCAGTCCCCTGGAACTTAGAACTACTTAAGCCTAACTAACCTAAGGACATCACACATATCCATGCTCGAGGCAGGATTCGAACCTGCGACCGTAGCGGTCGCTCGGTTCTAGACTGTAGCGTCTAGAAGCGCTTGGCCACCACGGCCGGCTTAGTGCACTGCAGAGACATTTTAAACATATTTTACTTTTAACTTTGATCATAGGACCTTGGATATCTTGCCTTTTTACCGACGTTGGTGCTCAGCCACGAGTGTTCGTTGAATCAGGAATGTGCGCTTGCAGCCCTATAAACACGGGTGTTGTCATCTTGGAAGATGGGAGTGTGCACAAAATACTCATCATGAAGATACATAAGAAACGTCAACACTTGGTAAACAAGAATGCCGAAACAAACATCCTTTTTCACCCTAACAGTAAACGAAATAAATGATCATCACATAGCTATAACACGACATGAAAAGGCGGTAGAAACTTGTTTTCTTTGCTGATAAATTATATGAAATCCCTGTGTAACAGAAAAGAACTACAGTAAAAGAAATAACTGTTGTAACTCTTTATAAACAATAGAATAATGACAACCTCAAGTAACGTGACTCACAGCGATCTTCAGTCTGAAATGGGCGATAAACAGAAAACAATGTAGTACACGCTTTGTCGTTTTCAGACGACAAGCTGTAGAATGAATGGTAGAGATAAAACTACCAGCATACACAACTAATAACGTCATATGAATTATGCGATCAAATATATAACCATACTGTTTTCTATTTAGTATCATAGACCTAAATCTTTCAGCGCAGTGTAAGCGTGCAACATATTATGTCTCAGTTCTGTGATATGTTTCTTTAACTTTAAATATAAAGTAACGAAAAATATTGGTCGCCTAATTATCACTTCTTTGTAAGTAGCTGTTTGTCGAAAAGCTCATATAACCTACGCAAGAGATTTACATGTCATAAAAAAATTTCAGAAAGAAAATAAACGTAAATAAATTCCTATGAAGATAGCATGTAAAGTATTGGAACATGTCTAGACTATAACAGATAAAAAAAGAAAGAAATGCCGTCTTGCAAAGTTGGAATTTCGCTCCAATTGAATACAGACGTTTAGCAGATCTCTTGTACTGTTTACCTTCTTCTTCTTCCGGCTTTACAGCCCGTGATGGGTCTTGGCCTGCTCTAGTACGTCATTCTATTAATCCCTGTCCAGTGCCCTGGGTTTCACTCTCTGACAATGAATAATTTTTAAATCTTCTTCCATGTCATCCAAGTATGTAAGCCTTGGTTTTCCCTGCTTCTTCGTGCGACTGGGTTTTGCAACTGTGCTATTTTTATTGGGTTCTCATGTTCCATGCGAAAAACGTGATCGACCCACTTCAGGCGGTTTATGTTAATAAACTTCGTTACTTCAAACTCTTTATATAATCTGAACAGTTCGACGTTATATCTTCTACTGCATGCTCCATCTTTATTAGTCGCTCCATATACTTTGCGTAACACCTTTCGTTCAAAACATTATGTTAGCTCTTCACACTGTTGTGTCAGTGTCCGTGTTTTTGACCCATATGTTAACACTGGACGTATTAAAGTTTTATGCAGCTGACAATTTGTTTTTCTGAGCAGATTTATGTACTTAAGTTGTGGGTTCAGCCCATAACAGCATTTATTAACTAGGTGGATGGCCACTTATTTCATACTAACAACATTCTGTGATGTTACCACAGTTTCCAGAGAGACAAATTCACTAACAGATTGGATTTACGCTTGGTCAATTTGTGACACTGTATTCAGTCTTGGTCGTATTATTCGCATGTATTTGGTTTTATTGATATTCAGCTTCTTCTGTTGCCACCAGAGCCCTATGTGTTTCTTTAGCAGCTCTTGCAACAATATTCACATCATCTGCATAGGTCAAAAATTGCACCATCCTATCGTATATTGTGCCCGTTATGTTGATTTGAGCTGTCTTTATTACCTAGGCTAGTGATACGATAAAAGGCATGCATGAGAGTGCATCCCCTTACCTCAGATCACAGTTAGTTTCCAAACTTGATGTTAAGTTTCCATGGATCCGCACTTTAGGTACTACTTTCTTTATAGTAACACTTAAGAAGCGTATTGGATGTTATGGTATGACTAACTCGTTTACGGCTTCAATAACGTCCTATCTTTTTGTGGTGTTCCACGCTGCCTTAAAATCAACAAATAGATGATGTGTTTCTATATTGTATTCCTTTGTTTTATTTCGATATCTTCCTCAGGGTGAATATTTGGTCAATAGTAGATTTGCCTGATCTAACGCAATATCACCCAACTGCGTTTTCAGCAAAAGTTTTTAGACGGGTGCAAAGCAGGGAGAAGAATATTTTACATGCATTGTTCAATAATGTAACTCTTCTGTAGTTTGTACGTTTCAGGATGCCCCTTTCTTATGTATAGCACATATTACGCCAGTATTCCAATCATGTGGGATGACTTTTTGCTTCTATATAATCGAGCTGAGGGCGCACATGGATCTAACTAGATGTTCTCCACCACACTTAATAAGCTCAGCTGGCAGTGTGTCATTGCCGGGAGACATATTGTTGGCTAGTTTCTTTAGAGCTAACCGAATCTCTTGCATCGAGGGCATTCCATTTTCCTCTTCTTCCACTTTTTGGTTTTCATTTAGTTTCCTTGCTTCAGCATTTTCTTGTATAATAACTCTTGAAATATTCCTTCCTGTGATGCTATTAGTTTACCGTTCTCTCCTCTACATTGTTCTGTTTTGAGTGAAATTCCTTTCTAAGATTATTGGCCAGTCTGTAGAATTTCCTGCTTTCATTAGCGTTTTTCAGTGATTCAGTGTCCTATAACTGTCTTCCAATAAAGCTTTTTTTCTTTGTTTTCAGAATTCGCTTTTCTGCACACCTTTTTCTCTATAGTCATTCACCATCATTCTTGTTCTTCTGGCCTGCATCTTTTTATATGCTTCATTCTATGTTCTTTTGCCTCGTCACACTCTTATTCACCATACCATTCATTTGTTATGGTCTCTTGTTCCATACCAATCAATTCCTCTGCAGCAGCCTGTATTTCATTTCTGATTTTATTCCGTTGCTTATTTATGTTATGAGAATAGTTCTGTATGATTCCTGTGAATCTATTTTCCCAATTAATAGCTAAGTGATCAGCTTTCCCTGTGTTCTTAAGTTCTAAGATGTTAAAATTATTTTGTCTTTCTGCTTTAACTTTATGTGCATTCGACATCTTCCCTGTAATTTTTTCTGTGAGAAGGTAACGATCAGAATTCATATTAGCACCTCTGAAACTATGGAAGTCTAGTAAATCAGAGCCTTTTCTGATACCCATTAGTATATGATGAATTTGGTTCATAGTATTATTCTTGGTGACACCTAGGTCATTATCTGTATATCCTTATGTTGGAACCACGTAGCAGAAGCTGTCACATTAAGTGAAGCAGCAAAATTTATCGGGCAGAGTCCATTGATATTAATCACTTTATGGAGGCTTTGTTTAGCAGTGGTAGGGGAGAAGACCTGCTCCTGCCCCACCTCAGCATTAATATCTCCTATTATAATTTTATATCATTTTTTGGACACTGTCATTAACCTTGCTCTAGTTTCTCTTCTGCTGTCTTCTCTTCAATATGGGCATGCACATTTAGGAGATTACAGTTAAAGAATTCTCCCTTTCTTCACATATAAAATTTCCTTGGACGTTGCTTTAAATCCTATTCCTAGTTGTTCAGTGGTTTGATTGACTATAAATCCCGCTCCAAATATGTGTTCTCTATTGTGCCCGCTGCAGTACATAGTACACTGTTGTTTTTTGAAGTTACCCTGTCTACTTCATCTTATCTCTTGCAGGGTCATGGTGTCCAGCTTGTATGTGTTAACTATTCCAATCAGGCTTCCAAGGGCTCAAATTCTGTGTCATGTCTGTAAATCCCATGATGAAATTGTTATGTCCCTTGTTGCTGTGCCATGTCTTTGCCTTAGAGTCGCTCCAACTGCGTTTTCTTGAGCTTTCATAATAAGACTCTCCTGGGTAGGGGCTGTCAGTTCATAGCCGAAGCCCTGTTCTTCTTTGATCCTGTTTCCCACTACAGGGTTGCTCACGTTCCTGGCGTTAACGACCTTGGAGGCGAGGGACGGAATTGAGTAGGAAGGCTGAACTTCACTTGCTTGAAGTCGTGTTTTACGCATCACTAACACATTTTAAACACAGCTAATTTTCCAGAACGAGTGTTTATAGGTATTGTATGCCCAAAAAGTTGTTTACGTTCAGTTTGCAATCTGTTTTTGTTGTTGTTATTGTTGTTTTGTGGTCTTCAGTCCTGAGGCTGGTTTGATGCAGCTCTCCATACTACTCTATCCTGTGCAAGCTTCTTCATCTCCCAGTACTTACTGCAACCCACATCCTTCGGAAACTCCTTAGTGTATTCATCTCTTGGTCTCCCTCTACGATTGTTACCCTCCACGCTGCCCTCCAATACTAAATTTGTGATCTCTTCATGCCTCAGAACATGTCCTACCAACCGGTCTCTTCTTCTTGTCAAATTGTGCCACAAATTCCTCTTCTCCCCAATTCTATTCAATACCTCCTCATTAGTTATGTGATCTACCCATATAATCTTCAGCATTCTTCTGTAGCACCACATTGCAAAAGCTTCTATTCTTTGCTTGTCCAAACTATTTATCGTCCACATTTCACTTCCATACATGGCTACACTCCATACAAATACTTTCAGAAACGACTTCCTGACACTTAAATCTATACTCGATGTTAACAAATTTCTCTTCTTCAGAAACGCTTTCCTCGCCTTTGCCAGTCTACATTTTATATCCTCTTTACTTTGACCATCATCAGTTATTTTGCTCCCCAAATAGCAAAACTCCTTTACTACTTTAAGTGTCTCATTTCCTAATCTAATTCCCTCAGCATCACCAGACTTAATTCGACTACATTCCATTATTCTCGTTTTGCTTTTGTTGATGTTCATCTTATATCCTCGTTTGCATTCAACTGCTCTTCCAAGTCCTTTGCTGTCTCTGACAGAATTACAATGTCATCGGCGAACCTCGAAGTTTTTATTTCTTCTCCATGGATTTTAATACCTAGTCCGAATTTTTCTTTTGTTTCCTTTACTGCTTGCTCAATATACAGATTGAATAAGATTTGGGAGAGGCTACAACTCTGTCTCACTCCCTTCCCAACCACTGCTTCCCTTTCATGTCCCTCGACTCTTATAACTGCCATCTGGTTTCTGTACAAATTGTAAATAGTCTTTCGCTCCCTGTATTTTACCCCTGCCATCTTTAGAATTTGAAAGAGAGTATTCCAGTCAACATTGTGAAAAGCTTTCTCTGAGTCTACAAATGTTAGAAACTTAGGTTTGCCTTTCCTTAATCTATCTTCTAAGATAAGTCGTAGGGTCAGTATAAATCAAAAACGTTATATTTCTGGTAGTACAAGTCTTGTGTCCCAGGTTTTTCTGATAACAAACTCGTTTGTAGAGACCGGTTGTATTATGTGGAAAAGGACTATTTTTGTCCCTGTTCAGGTAAAACAATGGACCATTAACATAGAGCAAGGACGCTAATGGACACGTTAAGTTTCTAGGGAACAGCTATAGTATTTCTTCTGTGTGTAGAGGATGTGACGTTCGCATTTAAAGTCCTCTAATAGTCAAGGTAACTTCCTGTGGTCTCCCATTAAGGCACTGTATCTGTATGTGTGTTGCAGGGATGCGGTTCGCGCTCTCGCTGGTGAAAGTTGCGGTGGCGGGTGTGGTCCGCCGGTTCGAGCTGCGGCCATGCCCACACACAGTGCTGCCGGTGGCGCTCAGCCCCCACCACCACACACTCACTGCTGCCCACGGGCTCCGCATCACCATCCTGCCCAGGCACGACACGTGACTACTATTTGCTGTACTGCAGCACAGTGTCGGCACCTTACATCACCTCCTGCTTATGGATGCAGACGATACTGCCCAAAGTGATGGCAGCTTGGTTTGCAGTTGGACTGTGGTGGACATCTAGATCGCTACACAGTTATAACTGCGCCCAGACTGCCTCTCGATACTCTTCATAGCCACAGCAAGTGATTAGATGCCATTGTTCCAGTTCATTGTGGTGACACTCATCAACGCTTTTGTCTGCTGCTGCACATGGACTTGAAAAGTTGTCACAACGTATCTCACCATGTTAACTAGCTCATGCTGCGTTATTCGTGAGTGATCTGCAACACCGCACAAAGTTGTTTATTGGCTTCTTATGCAGTCATAAAAGTATATATACGTTCCTAACCTCGCCTATAGCTTATAGAGATTGTCTAAAGAAGGAAAAAGTTACCATATACAGAGTGCTTGAAAAGAAAAGTGTCACATGCTGTTACAGGAAGTGCTATTGATCAGAACTAGGAAAAAAGTTCCCATAATTATATGCTCATAAACCAACACCTGTTGTGATATGGGCCAGTCTCTCCTCTCACTCCCATCTGTCTGTTACACAGAAGCAGATGCTGTGGCCATCAGCATGTGGCTACTATGCATCCTGTCACATCCTTCAGCACTTATTCGCAATGAATCATGCAATATTTAAAAAACACTGGACTGGATTTCTGACTACAGGCACATTTAAAGGCATCGCAGTATGCTGAACCATTCAACAATATGCGTGTGATACAGGAGCATGTGATCAAGGCATATGACAAAATCATGAGTATTTGAACAAGTGCATGAATTGTTGTAAGTAATTACTGAAGGGTGTGTCAGACAGATGGGAGTGAGACGACATACTGGTCAGTATCTCAACAGGCATTGGTTTCTTGACATATCATTATGGGAACTTTTCTTCTAGTTTTGATCAACACTACATTATGTTGAAATATGTTTCACTTTTTTAATACCCTGTTTACAAGTGGACAAAACGAGTGAAACAAGCTGAAGTTATTATAAAAGCAAGTGTTTACTTTAGACATGACTGATTGTGATTCAAATCAACAGTTGCAGAATAATGTAACTCTATTACTGGTGAATAAGAGTAATCTTGTTTCAGCATCTGATGTTACTGTAAGATATTATTTTGGTCAAAATTTATGTCAGATATGTATGTATGAGTATTACCCAACACATCACTTCTATCTTGGTCCTCAATTCATTGGTACCGTTTCGTGCTGGGTAGTGTTAAGGCTAGGTGACAATGGAAACAGTAATTCCAAGGAAGATGGGAGGCGCTGTATCCGCCACATAGTGGAAAAGGATTTACTGTACCACAGAAGAGGCGGCTAGGCACCGCTGTGTTGAAATGTACGCTTAGAGCTGTGCTCGTCAACTTCCGAGACTTAAGAGACCACAACTACATTGGAGCCATATTTCTGTCAATCCTATTCAATGTCGAACGAAGATCGAATGACGTCAGAAGGAAGAAAAAGACACCCAGACTGAAATGTAACTGCCTACACAGGAAGCAGAAACCCTACACAGCAACGTCTGATGACGTCTAGTATCAGACCGACGAGTTCCGCGACCAGAAATGTTTGTTTCCAGTCAGATCTCGGAGCCCAACAGCACATAATGATGGTAGATACTATTCCAGCTCATACACAGTTACTTATTAACAGTCCTTTATTAATAATACCAATAATTGGGTGAAAATATAGCCGAGTTACTATAGCATGAATTGTTATTTCCTTTAAAGTAAGAGCTGTATAGGCATTTCTCTCTAACAGAAATAAGTTTCTAAATCTTATACTACTCTTAAATATTAAGAGAAGTAACAATTAATTTTCACTGAGTGTAATATCTGATTTCTTCAAAAACAATTATTGTTGTCCTTGTACATATAAGATGAATCACAGTTAATAGTGACACCTGACACTGTGAAAGTATATGACAAGAGAGACGAATGCCTTCCAATAAACACAGGTCTGTAAGAAGTTATTTAGGAGATTTCCCAATGATTTCGCCTGTGTGTAGGTTTGACACATGTGTGGAACACAACTTCTCCTCCAGTCTCTGTGAGTGCCTCGTCCTCCCTTCGTTTGTCCAATTCATCTTACCACCTCTATCTATCTCTTTCTTCCCATTCTCTCTGTTTCCTGATCTCCTTCTCCCCCTCTGTCAATTTCCTCCATCTCCTCTCACTGACCATATACGTCTGCCCATTCCTTTCCATCTCTGCCTTCCTTTCCACATGCCCACTGCCCTTCTGCTAGTACCATCTGCCTACTGACCTTCTACCTGCATCATGCATCTTTTCCTCCTCCTCTCTCTCGCCCTGTCCATTTCCTCCTCCCCTCACTCTGCCCATCCCCTCCTCTGCCCATCTCTACTGGTCTCCAGCTATGCTTAGCACAATAAAGCTGGTCAGCACTACTAACACAACACGCTTGTCATGCAGGCATGGTTACACACCAGGTGCTTGAAAATCGTTTATTTGCTCCTGAGACACAGGCCACCAAGAAGAGCAACTCAATAAAGCAGGCCAACACTACACGCCTGTCATGCAGAGCAGTATACATGTTGGGGCCTGAAAAAGCATTTCATGTCACTTGCAAACCATGTTAATTTGGTAGGCCAATACTCTTCCCACACAACATGCTTGTCTTGCAGGGCAGCCTATACCCCAGTCGCTGGAGAAACAGCTTTTACTCATATCTCCACCCCTATTGGAACCAAAGATTGTAAGCTCATAGCACTGATACTTGTGAGGCCTGCTGTTTCTGTGCCACATTTTGATGAAATTGATCCACAGGTTTGCGAGGAGGTACCGACATATATATATATCATATATATGTATGTACCCTGATTTATACTCTTTATAACAGATTATGACTGTGTGTTTATGAGCTGCCATTAACGTTGGTGTAAGATGTTGTCCTAGTTAGCAGAATTGTATCTGAAACGTAATTTTTCCGATTAAGTAGCTGTTTAACTGGGCTCAAAATTCACGTATTTGCCTGCCTTTCCCTGTGCGACATTGGGGAATGTGGTACATACATGATGGGGCACAGGCATATTTTGTTACTGTTATAAGATGGCATCTAACATGCAACCAGAGTCAGAGACGGATGTATCAAATAAAACTTGTCCTTTGGTCTCCAAGGTCATCTGACCTGAATCTTTTGGATTTTTCTGTATGGGTTTTCTCAAAAGTGAAGTGTACAGAACTCCCACTGATAGAGCTGTGGAACTGGAACAGCGAATTTTACAATGGTGTTAAGAGTTATGAAACGATCTGAGTATGTTTTAAAGATTTTTCTGCTCGCAACAGAGACGAGTGAAGTATTGCTTCCAAATGTGAGGACGACATGTGGAATACATTTTTTAACAGGCACAAATGAACAGTAAATTGTGCCAAGTAGTGTTGTATTCATTGTTAAGGTAGCACTAGAGCGGAAAGTGCAGCCAATTAGATGGGGATTTCAGCGAGAAATTAAATTTATTATAAGTTTGTACTATTAGGACAATATTTCAAAGTGGCAGCTTGTAACAACACATTCTCAATGAACTTGCAAAACGGCTCATTTACTCGAACTTTTTTGCTTCTGCGAAAATTGTCGTATACTTTCACCCATGTCAGCTTTCGCTACTAATTGTTGTTTCCTCTATATAAACTTTTGCACTCTGACTCCTTTGGCGCACCTTTCAGTTTGGCGCCTCAAGCAGCCACTTGTTTTGCTTGGCCCTTAAACCTGCCCTAATCGGTCATATTATTTGTTAATTAATTAGTTAGTTTCATGTTCCATGGATTGTTTGCACGATAAATCATAATGATGTAGAACAAGTCATTTTACATTGAAATTGCAAATTAATTTGTAAATATGGCTACATGCTGAATATTTATAATTTTTTTAGATATACTGATGTGAGTTAGCAATTCCTATCCAAAACCTTTTGTACATTACAATAACACAAATTATTCTACGAAATAGAAGGCGTTGTCGAGAGAAAACTTTTTCAGTTTGTTTTCAATTTTTATTTTGCTGTCTGAAAGACATTCTATATCACTGGGTTAGCTAACAAATATTTTAGTTACAGCATTGTGTACCATTTATGTGCTACAGACAACCTTCAGAAATGTGGTAATGAATGCGTTTTACTTTCTGGTATTGTAATTATATACATTATTGTCCCTTTTGAACTACAGTGGATTATTTACAACAAACTTCATGAGGGAGTAAACGTATTGTGAAGCAGTAGTCAGAATGCCCCACCCCTTAAACAGGTGTCTACAAGATTATCGTGGGTGAGCACTACATATTATTCTTGCAGCACTTCAGTATGAATTATTCCAGAACGTTGTTCTGTACGATGTTACTGAATGAAAATATGCAAAATATCTCAACTTCCTGATTTGTGTCTCCCCAAGATATGTGATGATTTTAAGTACAAACATGGCTGAGCTAAGTTGTTTAAGAAGCTCCGAAATGTGCTCTTTTCAGTTTCAATTCACATTAATACATAAACCTAAGAATTTTCAAGTTTCCTCCTATTTGCTATTTCATCACCATATGTTGATGTAAAAAGCCTAGATGTGCAGAACTGTATGTGTTGTGTCTTTTTAAAATCGAGGGTGAGACGATTCACAGAAAACCAGTCAATTTTACTTTTAAAAACGTTGTTCACCATTACATCTGTTTCTGTATGCGTGCCTTGGTTGATTACAATGGTATATCTACTTCTTGTATAATAAACAGAAGACCGTTTGCATAGGTGAGGAACAATAGTGGACCTAAGACTGAACTGTGGGAAACCCCATACATGATTTCTTTCCAGTGAGAATAATTTGCCCTCAGAAATGTGGTCCAAAGTTTCTATAGTCATACGATGAAAGCCCTTGAATTTATCTCGGTAATTTTGTAAAGGCTTGAAGATTCCACGAAACTCCGCTGCAGAAACTGGTGTGCCCAAGCCTTCTTCTAAGTATCTTATTAAGGAGAACGCTCTTCTCCAGCAAAAAACAACACAACAACGACCACAGGTCACATAATCGCTGTAAATAGGATCGAGAGAAGTACGGACACGATATAGGCACTCACGGCGGATGGTGTCGAACGGCATTGGGTCACCAAACTGGTCTACATCGGATTGGATCTGGTCGAATCGGGAGAAATAGGGGTCAACGTAGATGTAGCCTTAGTAACTGCCGCTGGAACCATCTAATGAGGTGCGACACGCGTTTCTGGCCGCGCCTTATCCGCTGTGTTCCACGTGGAGATTATTGCACTGTTTGATATTTAAAGATAAGTATGGCCAAGGTATCCGTCATTGAACTACCACATTAAATGTAGCTATGACAATGTTAATTAGAGACAATCGTCTTTCATGTTTCAACGTGTCGTTCTTATAATAGAAAAATTCTTGGCAATTTTTCTGATTTCGTGATAACTTTTCTTCCTCAGACGTAGTTATTCCACCTTACCGAAAGACAATATGGCACCACAAAGGCCACTAAAGCCAGCAGTACAACACAATCAAAATGATGCTTGTACCAACTTACTACTATTCATGAAAAGTCACAATATTCAGCTTCCTGTCTCAAATTGCCTTTTCACTGCAATTACTGCTGAAGTATAAATATTCTACTTCTGATGGATATTGTCATTTACATTCACATTACTTGAATTTTACTGTTAATGAATGACCCTTACACATAATTAAGACTTCACTCACCTGCTGTTGTCACTCTCCAGTGATCAATACGGATCTGGCTTGACGTTGAGCTAAGCATCTGACAATTCTGTTGTAACCAGTAAATAGTACTTGTATCAGTTCTATTCCCATATTGATATCCGCTAAAGGTGACACGAAGCTTCCAGTAATAAATCATTCAGCCACAACAAAGGCACTAGTTTGAGTACTTTTGAAAAAAATAATCATAATTTAAGTCATGACCAAACAAAATGCACATTATGACCAAACTTTGAAGCCTTTCACTACACTCTCAGTGACGTGGGCCGTCCATTGTTAAACAGTCTTGGTGCATTATAGTGCTTTTATCCAAATATGGGATAGTGTAAGCTTACTACTTCGGGATGAATACTTCGGCCCAGAGGCTGAATTCCTCTTGCAACAGTCAGGGCCTTCGTACTTGAAATTCAGTGTCAGTAACCATTCATTTTGGTGAAGACATTAAGTATATTTAACATGTTCTTCTGACCACTCCATGACGTCGTGAGCGCTGCGTTCGTCTGGACTAACTTTTTCCTGTGCTTTGTTTTACTTTAATTAGTCGTTTCTGTTATGAATCTCATTTCCTCCATAGTGTTCCTACGTTTTTGTGTGCTTTGCATGCCGGTACTCTGCAAAAAGTGTGCGCAGAGCTTCGGAACAGGCCAACGATTGTTTTTTGATTTTTCACGCGAAGATTGAAGCGTTAGCGACTCTTTTGATGCCTCATAAGTCTCGTGGAATATCTTTTTTTAAATTCCTCTTGAGCTTATTTAATGTGGTGAACAGTTATTGAATAAATATATGCAACACCTTAGCAGTTACTTTTTCATTCTCTTCCGATTTCTTGACGCTAAATTTGGTTTCGACTTCGTCTTGCTTGTATGTATTAATATCAATTTCGTAACACAGATCGATGATCTACATGGATTATAAGTGGTTGCACAGATTCAGAAGTGGAATTATAACAAAGCATATTGACTTAGTTTACGAATGGACTGACTATTGAACATTATATGTTAGTACTCACTACAGACAGCCTAACAACATACATAGCACCTGTGCTAGTTAAATAATCCGATTGGAATCTGGGTGCGACGTCTATATAACGATGCGCATAGTTGAGATATAACAAAATCAGAAAATACTGGACTCTCACATTTCAGATACTACCACGAAACTCGGTTAATGTAAAACGTACACAAATACGTTAGACATTGAAGTTATGTTGATTTATTACTAGGTGTAGATTCAGAAATCGACAAAATTTGTGGATACTATTTTGTGAAGCAGAAGTCTTAACTGAAAAAGGGATTTGCAAATCCCACCAAAAACTGACTGTGATGCTGATGATGTTTGGTTTGTGGGGCTCTCAACTGCGCAGTCATTAGCGTCCGTACCAAGTCCCAATGTTTACATAGTCCAATTTTTACACAATCCAATCTAGTCACTGTCGCGAATGATGATGATGATGATGATGATGATGATGATGATGATGATGAAATGATGAGGACAACACAAACACCCAGTCCCCGGGCAGAGAAAATCCCCAACGCCGCAGGGAATCGAACTGGGGACCCCGTGATAAGAAATGATTGAAAATTACGTTGTATGATTTGGATATTTCGTAAAGTAACACGTTATTTTGGGAAAGTTATACATGTTTGGAAGCAGAAAAAAGTAGGGCTACAAAATAGCAACACTGGTATATTGGTAGGATTGCATTTTGAGATTGGAACATTCTGAAGTATCAAAATTCTGACTACAAATAACTTCTGCAATATCAAGATTGCAAAATAAGGTGTGCGTGTAAGAGGAGAATGAAGCTTTGAAACAAACTAAGTGAATCTTAAAGTCTACAATTTTCAGCAGTGTTGTATCCTGATGTATCTCACTGCTATTGGTCGAGGCTTTTATTAATTACATTGCCATTCAAATATTGATCTTCACCTTCATGTTATTCATAGATCATATCTTGATACAAACCGCCATGAGGTGTCAATCTGGCACTAAATATGGAAGAATAAATGTTTCTCATGCAAATTATGATAAAATTTGTGTATAGGGCCTCATTATTCCACATCTGGCGATGAAGCGAGTAACGAATTTCAAACTAGTCTAACGTACTCTTGAAGGTCGAATTTACTCTCCAAGACGCATAGTGAGCAATGAATACAATTAACACAACAAGGAAGTAGTTCACTCAGGGATTAGCTTTCTCTACTACGCGTCAAGCGTTAAATAGGACTCGAAGCGCAAAGCCATATGAAAGCCTTTCCATATTACGCCACTTCAACGGCTTGTATGTCGAGGTATTTGTAGACAGTCTGATTCACTTTGGCCTCACATGGGTGCACAGAGGTCTCTACAGTTCTTCACACCCGTTAAAAGTCCAGGATGAACGGGAAGGGATCATGGAGTTCCAGCGTATACATCAAACCAGTGACGTTGACCACTATCCCATTGCCGCATTTAGATAAGGATGACGCGATTCGAGCCCACTGTAACCTAATCTTGCTCCTCGGTATACGAACTATCACAGATAAAGGAAAGTGAGTATAGTTAAACTGTGTCTTCTGACACTGTTGTGTATTTACTACCGAAACGAGCATCTATGGCTTATGCTGACCAAGATAATCTGCGCCAAAGGTAATACATAATTTTTGGCATAATTTATATTCGCCTACTGTAATAGCGTAGAGTTTGCCAAATGGTAAGTCTTTTGATCACCGTCTGGGGAGGCATATAGAGCTCATAGGCTCTGAAGAGATTTTTTTGGGAACTATTCGCCCCGAAAGATGCTGACTTTGAATATGTTGTTCAACGATAAATTGGAAATAGCCTGCAATAAAGCTTACGGCCAAAAATCGATAACAAAATAGCACACGCCATGGCGTTACGGAGCCTACTCGCTTTCATGTACCAAACAGCGGTTCGCATCCTGAAATTACCAAGAACTTTGTAACACTACACTTTCAAGCACGTTTACCTGGTCAGTTAGAAAGCAGCAGGCAAAAGACAATAAATCATATATAATATGTGAAAAGCGAGTAGATGGTTAACAGACCACACTGCCATCATGCATATATCATGAACGGCAGTGTGTGTCACACATTCTACATATGACGTTCAAAATTCAGGTAATTCAGCTCTTATCAAGCGGTAATAGTGAAATAAACCCATCATTTCGTATGCCCTTGTCAAAGACCACCTTCACAGGAGACAAAAATGACGGGATTTACTAAATATGCAGAGTAGCCTACTGCTGAAAACCATTCAAAAGCTGAGATCGCACAAAATTGTTTTTATTCAAGATAAACTATTTCAATAGTCTTGGCTCTCACCTTCGGGTATTAAACATTTTGTTTGTGATAAAACATGTTCATTTTACACTGAACCTCACGCATAAGATGTAAAGTGGATAAAACTCAGCACATTATAAGAGACAGTCGCCGCTAAAATGTTTAAAAACCCACAGCGCCTTGGTCCAGAGACCATATCCGTATACGTGTTGCTCACATATGCTTGTTAGATGATACAAATACGGTACAGAACAGCACATCCGTTTACATATGCTGGGTCCAGCTCTCTGATCACTTCAACAGTGAAGATTCGCAGTGAACTGCAAGAAAACTAGCCACTGGACGAGCTTCGTCAGGATAAAACGCTCATGAAATTAAGGTAAGAAGATAGACTAACTACAGGGGATGGAACACTTTAACAAACATACTATGCAATAACTTAACAATACACATATAAGAGTGGGCTCCCCCCCCCCCCCCCAAAAAAAAGATACTAACAAGGCTTAGGACGTTTTATGCGAAGGCAAACTGATTGGTTTTCAAGAAGGAAACTATATCCAGATACCCACAGCTTTGGAGTGGGAGAGCATCGAGCCTGAGAACGAACAGTAGTGACCCTTTAGTTATTTGTGTGCTGCGGATGGACGACCAGAGCCTAATAACATTCCTGGGCAAGCTCTACATTCCTTCACATAGCCCTTGTGTGCATAGTACTGCGGACCTTATGTGGTCTGCCACTGCAATTACGTTGCTGACAGTCGTGTGGCATGTACCAATACACAACTGCGAAAATGATCGACAGGGTGTTTGCTTACATCAAAACAGATTGCAGTGGAAGAGCTGCTGCAAGATTGTATGCGGAAAGTTTTCCAGAAAGATGTACCCCACGTCTTTCCACAATTGCGGCCATCGAGAGACGCCTCAGAGAAGCCAGAGAGATGCACTTAAGTATTTTCTGCCTGAAGCTTGTCAACTCTACAGTAAAAGAGTAGCACGTCGTGCTGAGTACTTGCGAACCTATCCCCAATCAGCTTTTTCTCCTCTGGTAGGTGATGTGGGGCGTCCACGCTCAGCTCGAAGGAGGAGTTGCTGAAAATGTCCCGAGGGGACCCAGCAACGACCACTCGGCAGGTGGCACAGGCACTGCACGCTGGTAAAAGTGACTTGTGGTGTGCTGCCCATGAACGCCAGCTCTAGCCATACCACCTGCAGAAAGTCCAGGCGTTACGGGACTGCCTGACGAAGTGGCCGAGCGGTTCTGGCGCTGCAGTCTGGAACCGCGCGACCGCTACGGTCGCAGGTTCGAATCCTGCCTCGGGCATGGATGTGTGCGATATCCTTAGGTTAGTTAGGTTTAAGTAGGTCTAAGTTCTAGGGGACTGTCCTCAGAACCATTTGAACCATTTTTTGCTACGGAACTGACCACGACGGTTACAGTTTTTACAGTGGTATTTACAACAGTGCGTACTTCAGCCGCAATTTCCAAGATTGATGCTATTCACCGATGAATGCACGTTTAGTAGAGGCGGCATATTAAACTTGCACAATGTGCATGTTTGGCCGGACGAAAATCCGCATGTGCAAGTAATCCAAGATCACCAATACAGGGTTGGTATTAACATCTGGGCGGGGAAAATTGGTGACCATATCATTCGGCCATATCTACTGCTAAACAGACTAAAAGGGCCGAAGTACTTTGTATTTATTAGAGTTATTTTGCCTGATGTATTGGATGTAGTGCCACTATACAGTGTTACAAAAAGGTACGGCCAAACTTTCAGGAAACATTGCTCACACACAAATAAAGAAAAGATGTTATGTGGACATGTGTCCCGAAACGCTTAATTTCCATGTTAGAGCTCATTTTAGTTTCGTCAGTTTGTACTGTACTTCCTCGATTCACCGCCATAATATCATACTGGATACTGTACCTGTGCTACTAGAACATGTGAATTTACAAGTACGACACAACATGTGGTTCATGCACGATGGAGCTCCTGTACATTTCAGTCGAAGTGTTCTTACGCTTCTCAACAACAGATTCGGTGACCGATGGATTGGTAGAGGCCTCCACGCTCTCCTGACCTCAACTATCTTGACTTTCATTTATGGGGGCATTTGAAAGTTCTTGTCTACGCAATCCGGGTACAGAATGTAGAGACTCTTCGTGCTCGTATTGTGGTCGGCTGTGATACAATACGCCATTCTCCAGGGCTGCATAAGCGCATCAGGGTTTCCATGCGACGGAGGGTGGGTGCATGTATCCTCGCTAACGGAGGACAATTTGAACATTTCCTGTAACAAAGTGAAGGCACGCTGGTACGTTCTGTTGCTGTGTGTTTCCATTCCATGATTAATGTGATTTGAAGAGAAGTAATAAAATGAGCTCTAACATGGAAAGTAAGCGTTTCCGGACACATGTCCACATAACATATTTTCTTTCTTTGTGTGTGAGGAATGTTTCCTGGAAGTTTGGCCGTACCTTTTTGTAACACCCAGAATGTTCGAGTGGACATGTGGGTGCTACACGACAGAGCTCCAGCATACTTTAATGTCTATGTGCGGTATCACCTCATAGTCGCATGTCTCAGTCGATGGACTGGCAGAGGT